>NC_084612.1:54074902-54409902 GCF_033978795.1 Nerophis ophidion | reverse complement strand
ATGCTAGCAAGCTGACGTGACCATAATAATAGTTAACATGTGTCACATACCAAGTTATATGACTCTAAGGGGTATGGCTGGGGAATTAAAGGGAAAAAACCCCCAAAAAAACAAGTTAGAGTAAAATGGATAGGTTGTGAGCTCAAACCCCGGCCGAGTCATACCAAAGACTATAAAAATGGGAGCCATTACCTCCCTGCTTGGCATTCAGCATTAAGGGTTGGAATTGGGGAATAAATCACCAAAAATGATTCCCGGGCGTGGCCACCGCTGCTGCTGACTGCTCCCCTCAGCTCCCCGGGGGGTTGATCAAGGGTGATGGGTCAAATGCAGAGGATAATTTCACCAGACCTTGTGTGTGTGTGTGTGTGTGTGTGTGTGTGTGTGTGTGTGTGTGTGTGTGTGTGTGTGTGTGTGTGTGTGTGTGTGACAATCATTGGTACAATGTTAACAAATAGCTAAAAATGTTAGCACTTTAGGGTTAGCATGCTAGCAGTTAAAAGGTGTCACATACCAAGTTATATGGCTGTAAGGTCAACGGTTGCAAAATGAGCTCAAAAAGCTAGCACTTTAATGTTAGCATGCTAACATGCTAACATAAACAAGCATACAGTTAGCATGTTTCAAATACTGAGGTATACGACTGTAAGGTGCATGGATGCGGAAATCCGAGGAAAAAGTGTCAAGTTAGAAAAAAAAAATGTTAGCACTTTGTTGTTGTGCAGGAAAGGAAGGAACAGCTGATAGACAACACAAACATCACAACATTGAAGAGGAAGACCCCATCAGACAGACCTGGGCAAAATAGGAAGAAAAATGTAACAATAGAATGCTAGCATGCTAATATTAATAAGCTAACATTAACCGTTGGCTACAATAAATACATTCTAACTAAGGTAATAATAATGGATGTTTCTTAAATAAAATGCCAATAAAATTAAAGTGCAAATGAAAATACAGCTTCAGCACTTTGGTCATAATTTTTGCGCTTAGCAGGAATTGCAATTTAGGGGTAATTTTGCCAATCATTCACAGATATGTAAATATTACATTTTATTATGAATGTGCCTGCTACTACATTACCAATATACTGACAGTGTGTAATGTATATAAAATGCATAAAAATTTTAAAGTGTGCTCTTGTCTCACATAAGGATGTGAATGTTAAGCAAAATTTAAAAAAAAAACTGTATTATTTGTACCTTATTTCATTTTATGTACAACTTTCCGAAATGTTCACTTGAGGAAGACATTTTTATACAAATACATTTTTTTAAAATACAAGAAAAATGCTACAATAGAATGCTAGCATGCTAATATTAATAAGCTAACATTAACAATAGGCTACAATAAATACATTGTAACTAAACTAATAGTAATAAATGTTTCTTAAATAAAATACCAATAACATCAAAGTGCAAATGAAAATACAGTTTCACCACTGTGGTCATAATATTTGCGCTTAACGGGGAATTACAATTTTTGGGGAATTTTCACTCACAAATATGTAAATATTACATTTTATTATGTATGTGCCTGCTACTACATTACCAATATACTGACAGCGAGTACTGTATATAAAATGCATAAAAATGCATAAACATTTTTAAAAGTGTTTTTTTGTCTCACATAAGGATGTACATGATAAGCAAAAAAAAAAAAAAAAGTACAGTTTTATTTCCGCCTTATTTCATGTTAAGTGCAACTTTCCGAAATGTTCACTTGAGGAAGAGATTTATACAAATAAATGAAAAAATGTAAAAAAATCCAAGAAAAATGCTACAATTTAATGCTAGCATGCTGATATTAATAAGTTAACATTAACAGTTGGCTAAAATAAATACATTCTAACCAAACTAATGATAATGAATATTTCCTAAATAAACTGCCAATGAAATTAAAGTGCAAATGAAAATACAGCTTCACCACTTTGGTCATAACTTTTGCGCTTAACGGGGAATTGCAATTTTGGGGGAATTGTGCCTATAAGTTAACATTAACAGTTGGCTAAAATAAATACATTCTAACTAAACTAATGATAATGAATATTTCCTAAATAAACTGCCAATGAAATTAAAGTGCAAATGAAAATACAGCTTCACCACTTTGGTCATAACTTTTGCGCTTAACAGGGAATTGCAATTTTGGGGGAATTTTGCCTATCATTCACAAATATGTAAATATTAAATTGTATTATGAATGTGCCTGCTACTAAATTACCAATATACTGACAGTGAGTACTGTAAATAAAACGCATACAAATGCATAAACATTTAAAATAGTGTGTTTTTGTCTCACAAAAGGATGTGAAAGATAGGCCAAAATCCAAACAAAGTGCAGTATTATTTTACCTTATTTAATTTTATGTGCAATTTCCCGAAATGTTCACTTGAGGAAGAGCTGTATACAAATAAAAAATAATAATAATAAAAATCCATGAAAAATTAATGCTAGCATGCTAATATTAATAAGCTAATATTAACAGTTGGCTAAAATAAATACATTCTAACTAAACTAATAATAATAAATGTTTCCTAAATAAACTGCCGATAAAATCAAAGTGCAAATGAAAATATAGCTTCACCACTTTTGGTCATAATTTTTGCGCTTGACCGGGAATTGCAATTTTCCCGAAATGTTCACTTGAGGAAGAGATGTATACAAATAAATTAACTTTTTTTTTTTTTTTATCCTAGAAAGCGAAAGGGAAGCTTATTTTGATGACATACCGTTTGAGGTGGCGGCAGATGAACTGCAGAGTGTCATGGTTTGGGGGAGGCAGGTTATGCACCAGGGTCTTCAAATGGTCCACTTTGTCCGAGTAGTCCGAGATCTCTGCAGGACACGGAAAGTAAAATGAATTGACTGTGGGGAAACACATTTATTCGCCAAAATTTCCCAGAAAGTCATTCTAATTTAAATTCCAATTGGTAAACAATCCACTTTTTGACACAATCAATCATAACATCTTAATAAAGAAATGAGAAAGGTATGGCATCAGAGGGTTGGTCTTGAACTGGGTTCGGAGCTACGTACGTGAAGACAGAAGAACACACTTCTACAAAGCTGAACATTTTTTGTGGCGTACCTCAGGGATCAATACTGGGACCAAAATTGTTCACTCGCTATTTAAATTACATTTTGTAAAGTTACAAATGTCAGATGATACAACTTTGTTTTGTTCAGTAATACAAATAATAACAGAAGAAATGAACACATAAAAAGATGGTTTGACAAAAAACAGAATCTCTTTGAATCTCAGTTAAACTAAAATAATGCTATTT
This sequence comes from Nerophis ophidion, assembly GCF_033978795.1. Classification (NCBI taxonomy): domain Eukaryota; kingdom Metazoa; phylum Chordata; class Actinopteri; order Syngnathiformes; family Syngnathidae; genus Nerophis; species Nerophis ophidion. The sequence continues at coordinate 54,406,618 of NC_084612.1, read as the reverse complement.
GGTAACAGTAGAAGAGAAATTCAAACACATTTACAAATAGAGTAGACATTAAACAGGTACAAGAAAACACATTTTTGGGATGTAATAATAGATGACAATTTTAACTGGAAACAAAATGAAAATAGCTCAAGTTGCACCAATTTATAAGACAGGTGACAAACACCAATTTACAAATTTTAGACCTGTTTCTTTACTTCCAAAATGTTCTAAAATCACTGAAAAAGCCTGGGCCCCTGGAGAGGGGGTCCAGACTAAAGGGCAAGGGGGAAAAAAATCATAGCCATAGCACACATCCCTCTTACATGTGGGAAACATCAAACATCAAAGAGGTTAGGGTTAGGATTAGGGTTGGGTTAGGGTTAACTGTGTTACAAAAAAGATCAGTTATAATAATACATCATGTTGGATCCAGACAACATGCAAACTATTTATTTATTGAATCAAAAATATTGAAAATTAGACGATTTGGTGCATTTTCAAACATTTAGCCTAACCCTAAACCCAGTAAATGAAACCAAATTTCTATTTATAATGATTGATGATAAATTGAACTGGAAATTTCATGTAAAAATATGAAACACAAAGTAAAAAGAAACACATCAATAATGAATACAGCAAAACATGTTCTAGACCAAAAATCACTTCATATTCTCTGCTCACTAGTGTTACAATATCTGAGTTATTGTGTAGAAATATGGGAACCAACTACAAATGTACACTTCTTTCATTAACTGTGTTACAAAAAAAGATCAGTTATAATAATACATCATGTTGGATATAGAGAACATACAAACCCTTTATTTATTAAATCACGAATATTGAAATTAGACAATATGGTGCATTTGCAAACAGCTAAAATGATGCAAACTATAACCTGCTCGCCAAGAATGTACAACACTTCTTCTCAACAAAAAAGCAGAATTAAAATCTTCCAGAAAAATGTAATTGAAAACATTCGTACGCACGTACAACACTTAAGACCTTTAGCATGTCAGTACTGTTCAAACTCCAAGTATTCACAAAGTATGTGAAGATGATGTATTTAATATTTGTTTACTTACTATGTTATATTGTTTATTTATTATGTATTTATTCACTGTTCTGTTACAGAGTACAAGGAAATGGGATCAATTTGCTATGGTATGAAAAGGGGTAGGATTAGATAAACTCTGCTTCTTCCTGCTCCTTTTCGGACGTGCTGTAATGAAACAAATTAAAATCTGTGTGCATGTTCCATATAAACCGAAACTGAAACTGAACTGAATATAAAGGCTGCTGTTTGCAGAGCAACTACAAACCCCGTTTCCATATGAGTTGGGAAATTGGGTTAGATGTAAATATAAACAGAATACAATGATTTGCAAATCATTTTCAACCCATATTCAGTTGAATATGCTACAAAGACAACATATTTGATGTTCAAACTGATAAACATTTTTATTTTTGCAAATAATCATTAACTTTAGAATTTCATGCCAGCAAAACGTGACAAAGAAGTTGGGAAAGGTGGCAATAAATACTGAGAAAGTTCAGGAATGCTCATAAAACACTTATTTGGAACATCCCACAGGTATGCAGGCTAATTGGGAACAGGTGGGTGCCATGATTGGGTTTAAAAACAGCTTCCCAAAAAAATGCTCAGTCTTTCACAAGAAAGGATGGGGCGGGGTACACCCCTTTGTCCACAACTGCATGAGCAAATAGTCAAACAGTTTAAGAACAACGTTTCTCAAAGTGCAATTGCAAGAAATTTAGGGATTTCAACATCTACGGTCCATAATATCATCAAAAGGTTCAGAGAATCTGGAGAAATCACTAAACGAAAGCAATTGAATGACCGTGTACTTTGATCCCTCAAAAACCAACATCAATCTCTAAAGGATATCACCAGATGGGCTCAGGAACACTTCAGAAAACCACTGTCACTAAATACAGTTTGTCGCTACATCTGTAAGTGCAAGTTAAAACTCTACTATGCAAAGCGAAAGCCGTTTATCAACAACGTCCAGAAACGCCGCCGGCTTCTCTGGGCCCGAGATCATCTAAGATGGACTGATGCAAAGTGAAAAAGTGTTCTGTGGTCTGACAAGTCCATATTTCCCAATCAAGATCAAACAAACAATACAGGGAGACAGAACAGGATCGCTGACGGGTCTGCCAACTTCTGGCGCCCCTTATAAAAATGGTGAGATACAGGTAAACAATGGGGGGGGGGAATCTTTTTATAAAAAATCGGTCTAAGCCTGGGCCCCTGGAGAGGGGGTCCAGACTAAAGGCCAAGGGGGAAAAAAAAATCATAGCCATAGAACACATCCCTCTTACATGTGGGAAACATCAAAGAGGTTAGGGTTAGGATTAGGGTTGGGTTAGGGTTATCAGTGTTACAAAAAAGATCAGTTATAATATTACATCATGTTGGATATAGAGAACATACAAACTATTTATTTCTTGAATCAAAAATATTGAAAATGATTATTATTATTACTACTATGCTAAGCGAAAGCCGTTTATCAACAACATCCAGAAATGCCGCCGGCTTCTCTTGGCCCGAGATCATCAAAGATGGACTGATGCAAAGTGAAAAAGTGTTCTGTGGTCTGACCAGTCCACATTTCAAATTGTTTTTGGAAATATTCGACATTGTGTCAACCGGACCAAAGGGGAAGGAACCATTCGGACTGTTATCGACGCAAAGTTCAAAAGCCAGCATCTGTGATGGTATGGGGGTGCATTAGTGCCCAAGGCAGGGGTAACTTACACATCTCTGAAGGTACCATTAATGCTGAAAGGTACATACAGGTTTTGGAACAACATATGCTGCCATCTAAGCGCCATCTTTTTCATGGACGCCCCTGCTTATTTCAGCAAGACAATGCCAAGCCACATTCAGCACGTGTTACAACAGCGTGGCTTCGTAAAAAAAGAGTGTGGGTACTTTCCTGGTCCGCCTGCAGTCTAAACCTGTCTCTCATAAGTGGCGCATTATGAAGCGTAAAATACAACAGCGGAGACCCCGGACTGTTCAACGATTGAAGCTCTACATAAAACAAGAATGGGAAAGAATTCCACTTTCAAAGCTTGAACAATTAGTTTCCTCAGTTTCCAAACGTTTATTGAGTGTTGTTAAAAGAAAAGGTGATGTAACACAGTGGTGAACATGCCTTTTCCCAACTACTTTGGCACGTGTTGCAGCCATGAAATTCTAAGTTAATTATTATTTGCAAAAATAAATAAAGTTTATGAGTTTGAACATCAAATATCTTGTCTTTGTAGTGCATTCAACTGAATATGGGTTGAAAAGGATTTGCAAATCATTGTATTCAGTTTATATTTACATCTAACACAATTTCCCCAACTCATATGGAAACGGGGTTTGTATTTCTAAAGGTGGTTTGTGGCACAAAAGTGTAGTAGTGTAACGACTGTTCACTCACTGACTGTCTCCACAATGTCAGAGAAGAAGCCGTAGGGCACCAGAGGCTCAGGAAGCTCACGGAAGAAAAGTTTCAAAGCTCCCGTGATGACGTGGATGTCCTCCCACTCGCTCTCCTCCAAATTAAGCTTCTCCTCTGAGGACACAGACAAGGGGAGTGAGGCAGAGCAGGAGGTGATGAAAGTGTGAAATAGAGCCATCACGTTAGAGAGTCGGCTTGGAGCTGCTGCGTCGAAGTGAGAGAAGACACCAAAAAATGCATCACACAATATTAATAAAGCATTGCAAACATTGAGGCCTGTCCCTTTGTTGCTGACTTCCTCCAGCAGGGGGCAGCCTCGGACTGTCAGGCCATGGCCTGTACACCTGCTGCATGTTGTTACATCAGCAAGCACACGCCTTAGGGACACGGCACACACTCAGCACACTGTCTCTGTGTGTGTGTGTGTGTGTGTGCGTGTGTGTGTGTGTGTGTGTGTGTGCGCGCGTGCGTGCGTGTGCGCGTGCGTGTGCGTGTGTGTGTGTGCGTGTATTTCTAGCCTTCTTGAGACATGAAGAAAGAAAAGGATTTTCCATATGAGGAGGTATGAACAAGTGATGACATGAATCATGGTCCCAATAACATTGCATCTAATACAGTGGTCCCCAACCACCGTACCGCCGCAGAAGAAATTTTTATTAATTTTTATTAAAAAAAATAAATAAATAAATAAATAAAATATATATATTTTTTTTTTTTATCAAATCAACATAAAAAACACAATATACACTTACAATTAGTGCACCAACCACAAAAACCTCCCTTTTTCATGACAAAAACGTCCCTTTTACATGACAAAGAAAAAAAAAAAAAAAAACGGATCCTAATTGACTGTGTGTCACCGTTACAAGTGTCAACATATGAAATAACAAGTGTGTGTAAAAATTTGAAGTGCTACTTCTCTGGCCAACATATGAAATAACAAATGTGTGTAAGAATTCAAAATGCGCCTTCTTTGGCCAAAATTTATTTAAAATAAGTGTATATATAGGGACATACTGTTATAACTTGAAGTAAATAATGAAGATTGAAAACCAATTACAAACAAAAAATAACAAAAAGCAGTCTTTTTCTGACAATGTGTTAACTTTTTTCTTATAAAATTGGGGACAATTTCTCTTATTCTTTTTGTTTCTGTAATATATAAATATTTTCTCGTAAATGTATTCCTTTTTATGTAAAATTATTACTTTTTAATGCAATATGGCAATATTTGTCATATAAAATTATTACTTTTAGCACAACATTGTCAATTTTTTGGTTGTTCTTGTAAAATGACAATTTTTTTGAGTAAAATTAAAACTTTTGTCATAATTTTGCAGAGTAAAATTCTGATTTATATTAAAATATTGCCAACATTTGAAAGTTGTATTATGATATTGTGACTTTTGTCGAGTAAAATTAACAAGTACTTTTATAAAAATGCCAAAATGTTAAGCTTTTCTTGTAAAATTGTGACTGTTATTGAGTAAAAGTCCAACTTTTATCATAATATTGCACAAATCATCAGTTTTTCTTGTAAAATGTTGACTTCAGTTGAGTAAAATTGCGACTTTTATTGTAATACGAGAGGTAAGCATTTTTCGGAGGTCCCAAGAAGGTAACAAATACAATAATGTGTGTGTGTGTGTTCTTGTATTTCTACCCTTCATGAGACATGAAGAAGGAAAAGTATCTTCCAATAACATTGCATCTAATAGACAACGACTCATTTTAAACCCCTGCTGGTGACACCTATCAAAATGAGGGTGGTCCCAAAAAGGAGGGATTTTTCAAATTGACTGTGTGTCGCTTTTAAAAGTGCTCCCCCTCTGGTCAACATATGAAATAACAAGTGTGTGTAAGAAATTGAAATGCACTCCCTTTGGCCAAAATTAATTCAAAATAAATAAATAAATAAATATGTATGTAGAGATATGCTGTAATAACTTGCAGTAAATAATGAAGATTAAAAGCCAATTAAAAAAAAAATTTAAATAACTAAAAGCTGTCTTTTTCTCACAATCTGTCGACTATTTTCTCATAAAATTGGAATCTATTTCTCATTTTTTTCTGTTTCTGTAATATCACAATATTTTCTCATAAATGTATTACTTTTTTACATAAAATTGTTACTTTTCAATGAAAAGTGGTGACATTTGTCATATAAAATTCAGACTTTTATCACAACATTGTCAATTTGTTTTTGTTCTTGTAAAATAGAGACATTTTTGGAGTAAAAATCAAAACTCTTGTCAAAATTTTGCAAAGTAAAATTCTAATTATTATAATAATATTGCCAACATTTTTAAGTTTTCTTATACAATTGTGACTGTTATTGAGGAAAATTTAAATTTTTATCACAATGTTGCACAAATGTTCAGTTTTTCTTGTAAAATTTTGACTTGCATTGAGTAAAATAACGGCTTTTATTATAATACTAGAGGTAGGCGGTTTTCGGAGGTCTGTCTCAAGAAGGTACGAAATACAATAATTTGTGTGTGTTCGTATATTTCTACCCTTCTTGAGACATCAACAAGGAAAAGTATCTTCCATATGAGGAGATGTGAACAAGTTAGGACATACATCATGGTCCCAATACGGAAAACCGTTGCATCTAATAGAGAGCCAAATACTAGAGTCTGTGAACATTGCTCCAAAGTCAGGATTTTTGGTTGATTTAATGTGCATACAAAAGTAAACATTGACAAAGGCAAAGGCAGCAATATATGATAAACAAGACGCTGCTAAATAAGGACTTAATAATAATAATAATAATGGATTAGATTTATATCGCACTTTTCTATTGTTAGATACTCAAAGCGCTCACAGAGAAGTGGGAACCCATCATTCATTCACACCTGGTGGTGGTAAGCTACATCCGTAGCCACAGCTGCCCTGGGGTAGACTGACGGAAGCGTGGCTGCCAGTTTGCGCCTACGGCCCCTCTGACCACCACCAATCATTCATTCATCATTCATTCACCAGTGTGAGCGGCACCGGGGGCAAAGAGTGAAGCGTCCTGCCCAAGGACACAACGGCAGCGATTTGGATGTTAATAGGTGGGAAGCGAACCTGCAACCCTCAGGTTTCTGGCACGGCCGCTTTACCCACTACGCCATGCCGCCTTCCCTATTCATCCTCGAAAAAAAGCAGCCAGGTGAACAGCTGATTTTACCACTTCCTGTGCTGACGTAAGACAACCCATATGTGAGCATAGGATGAAAAAACACACTACGCTACTATGACTATAGAGGCCATTAACAGTTAGTTTCTACAGCTGGGTTGACCAAAGTGGTCCCTGACTCCTTTGTCATCAGCCTTAAGCACATTACAGAAAACAAAAAAATTGTGATCTCATTTGTGGTGACATCTATCAAAATGAGGGTGGTCCCAAAAAGGAGGGACTTTTCAAATTGACTGTGTGTTGCTTTTAAAAGCAACACCCAGTCAACATATGAAATAACAGGTGTGTGTGAGAAATTGAAATGCACTCCATTTAATAAAAAAAGAAATAAAAAATATGTACATAGAGACTGTAATAATTTGACAATTGCAAACAAAAAAAGTAAAAAAGTCCAAAAATAAGTAAATAACTAAAAGTTTACCTTTTTTTACATGTGCATAGTATGTATATATTATTAATTTTGTAAATACAAATATTTATATATCTAGAAAGGGTGGTCCTAAATAGGCATTTTTACAGGTCTCAAGAAGGTAACAAATACAACCATGTGTGAGCGTGTGTGTGTGTACGTATGTGTGTGTGTGTGTGTGTGTGTGTGTGTGTGTGTGTGTGTGTGTGTGTGTGTGTCTGTGTGTGTGTGTGTGTGTGTGTGTGTGTTTGAAGCATTAGACGAGTACAGGACAGAAAGCACAGGACAAACACAAAAGAAACAGTGGCCCAAATAAAGCAACAAATTGTTTTTCTCATACAAAAAGGTTTTTGTATTTCTTTGTTGTGCGTCTACCTTGCACCAACTCTGCAGGGAACATGTAACGACCGTCAGTGGTCACCGCTCGCTCTGAAAGAAGCACACACTTATTCAGCACCTGGTCACCAAACGCTAGGAGGAGTGAATGTGGAGCTGTTCATTAAAAAAAAATAATATATATATATATATATATATATATATATACATATATATATACATATATATATATATATATATATATATATGTATATATATATATATATATATATATATATATATATATATATTATAAAAAAGCTGCATCTGTAATGAAATGACAAGGGACTTACTGTAAAGCTCATCTCTAATTAATTTTGACCTACAATGCTCATTTGAAAACTGGTTATTACATCTTATTAGTGTAGAAATAACAATTTTCAAATAACCATTCTTTGTCAAACAGTTTTAACACTAGCTCTGAAGCAAGGAAACACTTTTGTTTCCACACATCTAGTAGAATGGCATTTATATTCATCTTCATTTTCAAAAATCCAGATTATAATAAGAACTTTTTTTTAAATACGTTTTTAGGCCATTTCCAGGCAACCAGATGCAGCTTTTCCAACCTGTTTCATTATAATTATTATACCAAATAATACATTACAAGAATGGTGATGAATGGAGAATCGGTTCTGAATCAAATAGTCACCCAAGGAATCGGGATGGAATCATTAGGTGCCTCAATATTCACATTTAGGCATGTACTCCCTTAATTACCCCGATTGATGTACTTTCATTTTGGTTTATTCTAATTATTAGTAATAATTACAATAAATCACAATGAAAGTACATCAATTGGGGTAATTCAGGGAGTAAATGCCTCATCAAAAGGTTAAGGCTCCTCCCCCTAAATGTCTGCTTCCTTCTTATTGGTCGACCTGCTGGTGCAGTAACATAAACAAAAAGTAGGTAAATAGTGGTTAAAACAGAAACATGACATTTAAAATGTAAAAATGTACAAATTTTATCTGGGGTCCCCAACACACACACACACACACACACACACACACACACACACACACGTACACACACACACACACACACACAAACACACACACACACACGTCTATATATGTATGTATACATGTATGTATATATGTATGTATTTATATATATCTATGTATATATATATAAATGTATATATATATATATATATACATACGTACATACATATGCATATATATATATATATACATATAACTATACATAAATATATATACATATATACATACATACATATATCGATACACATACGTATATACATATAAATGTATGTATATATACATTTATACATACACATATTTATATACATACATATGTATATTTATATACATACATATATATATACATATACATATATGTACATGTATATACACATACATACATATGTGTATATATACATATACAAACATATATACATACATATACACACACACACACATATATATATATATATATATACACAAACGTTTGTATGTATACGTATATATATATATACAAACGTGTATATATATACATGTGTGTGTGTGTTAAGGCTCCTCCCCCTAAATGTCTGCTTCCTTCTGATTGGTTGACCTGTTGGTGCAGTGACATGAACAAAAAGTAGGTAAATAGTGGTTAAAACAGAAACATGACATTTAAAATGTAAAAATGTACACATTATATCCGGGGTCCCCAAATTGGCCAGGGGCCGGGCTACATACATATATATATATATATATCAATCAATCAATCAATGTTTATTTATATAGCCCCAAATCACAAATGTTTCAAAGGACTGCACAAATCATTACGACTACAACATCCTCGGAAGAACCCACATATATATATATATATATATATATATATATATATATATATATATATTTATATATATATATATATATATATATATATATATATACATACATACATACATATATATATATATATATATATATATATATATATACGTATACATATATATTTATATATATATATATATATATATATATATACATACATATACACACACATATATATATAAACAAAAGGGCTATATAGGGGCCGGGCTATATATATATATATACATATATACACACACACACATATACATCCATATATCTATGCATATATACATATATATACATACATACATATGTATATATATACATACATATGTATATATATACATATATACACACACACACATATATATATATACATACATACATATGTATATATATACATACATATGTATATATATACATATATACACATATATACACACACATATATATATATATATATATATATATATATATATATATATATATATATATGTATATATATATATATATACATATATACAAGCATATGTATATATTTATAGTTAATATCTGGTCCTGTGATGAGCTGGCGACTTGTCCAGGGTGTACCCCGTCTTCCTCCCGGATGCAGCCGAGATAGGCACCATTACCCCCCGCAACCACAAAAAAGGGACAAGCGGTAGAAAATGGATGGATGGATGGCTGTTAATATCTGTCTATTTTCTGTTTTAACATGTCCTATCTACACTTCTGTTCAAATGTAATAATCACTTATTCTGTGAAGATGGGTGAAAATATACCAACACGGTTGGATATATTTTGTGGTGTACCCCAGGGATCAATACTGGGACCAAGATTGTTTAATCTTTATACAAACCACATTTGTAAAGTTAGAAAGGACTTGAAGTTAGTTTTATTTGCAGACGACACAACTGCTTTCTGTTCAGGAGAGAACACACAGAAGATAATACAATAAATAACGGAAGAAATTAACAAATTAAAAAAAATGGTTTGATAAAAACAGACTATCTTTGAATCTCAGTAAAACAAAAATAATGCTATTTGGTAACAGTAGAAAAGAGCATCAGACATGAATACAAATAGACGGAGTAGATATTGAAAGGGTAAAATAAACCTGATTTTTTGGAGTATTAATAGATGATAAAAAATAACTGGAAATCTCATATACAAAACATACAACATAAGGTGGCAAAAAACATTTCAATAATGAATAAAGCAAAATACGTCCTGGGCCAAACATCACTTTATATTCTCTACTGCTTGCTAGTGTTACCATATCTGAGTTATTGTGCAGAAATATGGGGAAACAACTACACATGTGCGCTACATTCGTTAACTGTGTTACAAAAAAGATCAATTAGAATAATACATAATGTTGGATATAGAGAACATACAAACCCTTTATTTATTGAGTCAAAATTATTAAAGTTCGGTGATTTGGTAAAATTGCAAACAGCTAAATTGATGTACAAAGCAAATTATAACCTGCTACCAAAGAATGTACAACTAAAGAGGAGAAATATAACCTTAGAGGAAAATCTCATTCAAAACATTTGTATGCACGTACAACACTTAAAACCATAGCATATCAGTATGTGGAATTAAATTATGGAATGGATTAAGTAAAGAAGTTAAACATTGTGCTGATATGATCCACTTTAAGAGGCCGTTCAAATTAATAGTGCTTCCAAAGTACAAAGAAGAAGAATTGTGAGAAACACGTTCAACATTTTGAAAATAAGATATTCTTCATCTCAGTATGTTAATGATGACTGACTTAATTAAGTACGTATTACAAAACTGTTGTGTTATTCATTCACGGATGTAATTTTGCTGTAAAAAGGGTCAGTGAATGAATGTATATATTTGTGGGCGCTCTGGCGTGGGAAAGGGGCAGGATTAAATAAACTTTGCTTCTTCCTACTCCTTTTCGGACATGATGTATTGTGTACTGAGAAATTATGAAATTTCCTGATGTATAATGTTGTAGGTATGTCATGTTCGAAATAAAGAAAGAAAGAAAGAAAGAAAAGTTTTGGATGATACCACACATTTAGTTACCGATCCAAAAGCAAGTAGTTACAGGATCATACAGTACATTGGTCATATTCAAAGTCCTCATGTGTCCTGGGACGTATTTCTTGACTTTATAAACATAATATACATTTTAAAAAACGAAAAAAGATTTGATGTAATTATAGTAGTATCAACTAGACACTCTACTGTACTTGGTATCATTACAATGGATGTTATGTGTAGAGCCTTTACATTGTGACGCCGGTGAGCTATTGTATCCTACGGTGTGTAGTGAAGCATATTTCTCGTCCTCCAGTGATAATGCTAGTGATTAGAAACTTACTTTATTGGTCACCCTGGAGACCAGTATTTGTGATTTAGAAGTAGCTAAAACTCTGCGGACTGCGGCTGGAAATTAGCCGCTAGCTAGCTAGCCATGTCTTAAAGCACCTCTTCCTGAGGGTGTTTCAGTGTTATAACTTCACCTTTATCTTTACTTTTTACGCCAAAATGCCTCCATTCTCCCTTTTCTGTCTATACCCTGTGTCTGCTTGTAAGTACTATGTTTGCGCACGCTGCCGAACACGATCCTCTGCTCCTAAAAAGACGCGCCGTCATGCTCGTTAAAAAAAAGGGGGTAGGGGACCGGTACTTTTTAAAGGCAGTATAGTACCGAATATGGTTCATTAGTATCGCGGTACTATACTAGTCTCGGTATATTGTATTACCCTCAAATTATCAAATTTAATTTTTTTAAAAGTGTTCCGTACATAACTTTTCCTCCCCGTAACTTCCATTTCAAATCAAACAAAACTAGTAAACTTGTCTGATTGGTAGAAGAGTGGCCACCATGATTTTAACACACACACCTCACAGTTTACAACAAAATGCTCTCAAGCATAAATATAAAGCATATTAAGTTGACATGTCAATCATCGTGCCCACCTTATTGAGCGTGTGAGCAGCTTTGATTACTCCAAAGCCACTTTTTAGCTTCAATTGTGAATAATGTTTTACTGATTTAAAGGTGATTTCGGATGACAATGAAATTCCATATTATTTTTACCACTGTCCTGGGAGATTTCCCATTGTTTTGAAATGCAAATGTTGAGGGCTTGTGAGCACAGTCAAGTAGTTTGGGGAAGAATTGTCACTGTTAGATATAAAAACATATTTGGGAGGAATACGGTTGTGGTCAAAATTATTCAACACCAACACAATTTTGGTGTTTTAGCAAGTTGGACATTTATTCCGTATTTTGTTTATAGTCATATCAAATAAAGATGTGTCAAATAGACAAATGCAACTTAAATTGTAACACTGTATTTTACAAAATACCAAAAAAGGACATCTTTCTTAATATCTCATTGACAAAATGATTCAACCCCCTAGTTACATGCATCTTTAGTACTTAGTAGAACACCCTTTGGCAGTAATTACATCCTTCAAACGTGATACATAACCGGACACAAGCTTCTTGCAACGATCTACAGGTATTTTAGCCCATTCCTCTTGGGCAAAGGCCTCCAGTTCATTCATATTCTTGGGCTTGCGGGCTGCCACTGCCTTCTTCAAGTCCCACCACAGGTTTTCTATAGGATTTAGGTCTGGCGACCTTGAAGGCCACTCCAGAGTCTTCCAGCCCTTCTTCTGCAACCACTCTGATGTTGATTTGGAGATATGTTTGGGATCGTTGTCCTGTTGGAAGGTTCAACGTCTCCCAAGTCTCAGCTTCGTCACTGACTTCATGACATTTGCAGCTAATATATCCTGGTAGGAAATAGAATTCATAATGCCTTGAACGCGCTGGAGATTCCCAGGACCTGAGGCAGAGAAACAGCCCTGGAGCATGATTGACCCCCCACCATGCTTAACAGTAGGCCAGGTGTTCTTCTCTTTGTAAGCTTCATTTTTTCTCCTCCTGACATAACATTGATTCATAGGCCCAAAGAGTTCCAGTTTTGTCTCATCACTCCATAGAACAGTTTCCCAAAACCTTTGGGGTTTGTCCAGGTGATTTTTGGCATACTGGAGTCTATTTCTTGTGCCTGGTAGTCAAAAGTGGGGTGCGCCTGGGAGTTTTGGCATGGAGGCCTTCATCTCGTAGTGCGCGCCTTATTATCTGGGACGAAACCTGCGTTGCCCCCTCTGCAATGTCCTGTTGTAGTTCCTCAGCGGGGGGTTTTCACCACCGTACGCTTCAAATGCCGGACAGCAGTTGCACACAGCATCCTCTTTCTACCACGCCCAGGTAGTGTTTCCACTGTGCCTTTAGCTTTAAACTTGCGAATTATGCTCCCAACTGTGTCTCTTGGAATATGCAATGCCTTTGCTATTTTCTTATATCCATATCCTTTCTTATGAAGAGAAATTACCTCCTCTCTTGACTTCTTTGACCACTCCCTGGACTTCACCATGTTGCAAATACACCATTGACCATCTACAAGAAGCTGAGCGTCACAGTCTTTTTCAATCAGTTTATTGTTGCTCGTTATGGTTCTAATCACATCTACAGGTGTTTTCAACACCTGATTGAAAATACCTTATTCAAATTATGTTCTTAAGAGTTATGATCTTCAAGGGGTTGAATAATTTTGTCAATGAGATATTAAGAGAAATGATACTGTTTGGTATGTTACAAAATCTAATGTTGTAATTCAAGTTGCATTCGTCTATTTAATGCATCTTTATTTGATATGACTATAAACAAAATACGGAATAAATGTCCAACTTGCTAAAACACCAAAATTGTGTGGGGGTTGAATAATTTTGATCACAACTGTATGCTCTGCTCTAACCAACACATTTTGCAGAGAAACAAGGCTAATTTCAGGAAGAAGTATGTCATGCCTGCGTACAATATCACAACAATCCTATGGTTATTGTCAGTACGATCAGAAAACAAAGACAAAAAACAACTACAACCAAATGTAGCAATGGTTATACTGGTGAAAATAAGTACAGCATGCTTGGCAGCTTAATGTACGCCCAAAACTAAAGGGGAGACATGTTACCAAGGTATGCATATAGGCTATTGTTTCAAACCTTTCAAACGTTTTATTAAATTGCAAACATTTGTTTGACCAATTAAGTGGAAATTTCATCGTTTCCCATGGCACACCAAACAATATCTCACGGTACAACATTGGTTGAAAAACAGTGCACTAGGGGTCGTCTTTCTGTGTACATCCATCCATTTTTCTACCGCTTGTCCCTTACGGGGTCGCGATGGGGTGCTGGAACCTACCTGCGAGTAACCTGGGCTCTCTCTCGTTTATTATTTATGACTCATTTGATGACAATTAAGCATACGTTTTTCAGTCCCACTGCTATCCTCACCATGGTTGACCAGGAAACGAAGTTTTTGAATGACCGCCAGGTTCCCAGACACCCTGTAGATGCCATCAGTGTCCAATCCTGCAACATAACATACACAACAATTCAGCTCCTCAGCCTGCAATAACAATTACTCACTAAATGCTTGCACGGGGACCTTTGTTTTTGTTCAGTAAAGTCAACCTGAGTGTGTTTAGTTTAGTTTAGTCATCATTTGAACGGACAATGCACAGAAACATTAAGCTCAAAGACAGATATGTTCTGCATCAGATTATAACTAAATAGCTAATTTCCATCTGCAGTCCCTGGCTACCGAAAATAAAGGGAAACAAAAAACATGCAATACAATTATAACAATACAATTATACAATAGCATGTAATCAAATTAATAAAACGATAGTAGCTGAGATAGGCGCCAGCGCCCCCCGCGACCCCAAAAGGGAATAAGCGGTAGAAAATGGATGGATGGATGGATAACATACCCTCTCATTGACACATACTTACACAATATAGCCACAACATAACTAGACAATACAGGCTTTTGTTCACATCTGTCTTCATTTGTTAAAATAAAACACCATGATTTTAACACACGCACCTCACAGTTTACAACAAAATGCTTTCATACATAAATATAATACATTTTAAGTTGACATGGCAATCATCGTGCCCACCTTAGTGACTGTGTGAGCAGCTTTGATTGCTCCAAATTCACTTTTTAACTTCACTTGTGAATGAAGAGTCATCTGTTAGACTTTTCAAGTTTGTTGTGAGGTCAAGCCATTCCTTTATGGCTTTATAAGAAAAAGCTGATTGTGCAAAAGATGTTTTACATCTGGGTACGCTACATTGCCCCTTGGTGGAGGCTCGTGTGTTTCTAGGATGTAAACTGGACAAAGTGCTTAAGTGGCGCTGGTGCAATGTTAGTGGAGAATGTGAATTAAAACGTAAACATGGCAGTTGGAAACAAAACGTTCAATTTTAAGTAACATGAAGTTCTATCATCAAGATAAAAAATAACCCATATCCAATTCTCACCAGACTTGTCTCAAACGTTTGTATCGATTATGGTTTTAATGTTATTACACTCAAATATTAGCAGTGAATGAGTGAGCTTAATCTTGATTTTAATCATATTCAATAATAATATCTAAACTACTTAATAATCACAAAGATTATTATCGTGGACCCCAAATAAAACAA
Organism: Nerophis ophidion; assembly: GCF_033978795.1. NCBI lineage: Eukaryota > Metazoa > Chordata > Actinopteri > Syngnathiformes > Syngnathidae > Nerophis > Nerophis ophidion. The sequence goes on along the minus strand of NC_084612.1, from coordinate 54,390,808 downwards.
GTTGAAAAACTTATTGGGGTGTTACCATTTAGTGGTCAATTGTATGGAATATGTACTGTATTGTGCAATCTACTAATAAAAAAAGTTTCAATCAATCAATCAAGGCTTAGGACAGGCTGATTACCAAAATAAATAGTCATCAAATATTCTGCAAAAGACAAGGCTCGTAAAAGAGATGAAAAATAAATTTAAATACTACTAGATGAAGCAACTGAAATGGTATTTCAATGTATGATGAAAGTAGAAATAGTTTGAAAGTTAAATTGACTTTAATGTAAAAATGGTTTTAATTTTGAACAGCTGAGGCTAAACTGACATATTTAGTGGAATGTAGAAATGGTTTGAAAGTTGATATAGTTTAAAGGTTAAAATGGTTTGAGAGGTGAAGAGCAGAAACTCTTGGTTTAGTTAGAATAGTTGACATCCGCAAGGGGTTTAAAAGTAACAGAATCTATACATTTTTGCTGTGTATCCCATTAGCTAAAATACTGGCATAAAACTTAGCATGCTAACAGAGGAACAGCTGGCATACTTCTAACGTGGGACCAAGTAACTAAATCTGTGATTATTAGGCGTAAATGTACAAAATTAGCTAAAATGCTACAATAGAATGATAGCATGCTAGTATTGACAAGCTAACACTAACGGCTGGCATTCTTTTTAAGGAGCATTGACACAATTACGCAAGGCTTAAATGAATACATTCTAACTGAATTAATAATAATACATGTTTCTTAAATAAACAGCCAATAAAAATTCAAGTGCAAATGTATTCACAACGTTGGTCATATTTTTTGCGCTTAACTGGGAATTACAATTTTGGGGGGAATATGTTTTCAAGCTATCTCAATGCAACCAAAAGCTGTTTTAACGTGTAACCTGTTTTTGAAAAAAGTTTCATGATAACTATCGTACCAAATAATACATTGTGAGAATTGGTTTGAATTGAGATTTGAATCTTCATCCCTGGAATCTCAATCTGATCGAATTGTTAAGTGCCCAAAGATTCAAACCCCTATATTGTACGCTCTCTTACGGCTTCTAGTACGTAATAACATAACTACGTACGCAACACATGCACACCCGATAGCTCTGGGTGTTGTTAGCTTCTAATAGCCATTTTGTTTGTTAGCATTAGCTGTCATGGAATCTATCATAACAAAAACATGACTGCACATTTTTCATTGCATCTCTAGGACTGCTTTTGTACGTGCACACGCGCTTCCTGCACATACAGTTGTGGTGGAAAGTTGACATACACTTGTAAAGGACATAATGTCATGGCTGTCTTGAGTTTCCAATTAATTAATAATAATCTGACATCACATGGACAAAGATAAGCGTCGTATTGCAGTGAAACTTGCCAAGGGACATGTAAGCAAATATTAACATTGCTGTATGTATACTTTTGACCCAGGTCACATTTTCAGTAGACCCATAATAAATTCATAAAATAAGCAAACTTCATGAATGTTTTTGTTACCAACAAGTATGTGCTCCAATCACTGTATCACAAAAAATAAAAGTTGTAGAAATGATTGAAAACTCAAGACAGCCACGACATTGTGTTCTTTACAAGTGTATGTAAACTTTTGACCAGGACTGTACATGTTGACCAGACAGGGTGAGTGACCGCCGTAAACAACAATTATTTTAATCAGGCCAGTCATTTTTTTTTCTAAATACAGTAGAGACAATTGTAGAACCAATGTGTTCTGTTAGATGACTAATGGTAACAGAAGCTCGCCAATGGCGTCCTTATTATCTTGTTGCAAGTCGCAAACTTTCAAAATGTATTATTTGGCGAGTAAAAAAAAAAATTCCTTCATTCAAAATGTTATCCATTGAATTCAGCGAGCCAACACGTAAAGATGAAAACAATGTCCTTGGCAGATCTAAAAGAAAAAGACTGCATTTCTTGCAAACTGTCTCTCCCTTTCTCTCTCTCTCTCTCTCTCTCTCTCTCTCTCTCTGGGGAGGGTATAAAAATGCTCTGCAGAAAAATATTTCATCAATATTTCATGTCCTAGCAGAAAACGTCTTTTTATTTGTCCATCACATACTGGAGCGATGAACACGTTTGCACTTGAAGTGTGTGCTGTTGTGCTTTCAGTCTACCTCTCTTCTCCACCGTCTCAGTGCACAGCCTGACGAAGCGAGGGACCGTGCTCCTCTCTCTCTCGCACAGCATCTCCAGACTACAGCCGAACACCTGATCTGAGGGGCGACGACACACACACACACACACACACACGCGTACACACACACACACACACACACACACACACAGAACACATGCACACACACACATTCTTGCATTTGTTACCTTCTTAAGACCTCCAAAAAATGCCTACAGTACCTCTTAAAGACCACCCTTTCTAAATATACAAATAGGTGTATTTATAACATTAATAATATGTACATAGTACGCAAATATAAAAAAGCTTGTTGTGACAAATGAGTTGGAATTTTACAGGAAAAGGGTCACAATTTCACATGAAAAACTTTGAATTTAGGCAGTGTTATAATAAAAGTCATCATTTTCCTCAATGCAAGTCAAAATTTTACAAAAAAAACTGAGCATTTGTGCAATATTGTTGGACGTTTACCCAATAACAGTGGCAGTTTTACAAAAAAAGCTTCAAATGTTGGCAATTTTACGAAAAGAGTCGCAATTTTACGCGACAAAAGTCACCCTTTATATAAGAAAACTTTAAATTATTGGCAATATTATAATAATAATCGGAATTTTACTCACCAACATGACAACAAAAGTCATAATTTCACTCCAAAAATTCCCCCCAAAAAACTCCAAAAGAACAACCAAAAAATTGGTACAATTGTGATAAAAATTTGAAATATATATGACAAATGTCACCATTTTGCATTAAAAATTAATATTTTTACATGAACAAATAATACTTTTACAGGAAAATATTACAGACGCAGAAAGAATATGAGAAATCGTTCCCAAGTTTGAAACAAAAACTGCTCTTAGTTATATTCTATTCTGATTTTTTTTGGTTTGTAATCTTCATTATTTACTTCAAGTTATTACATTATGTCTGTATATATATATATATATATATATATATATATATATATCTTACACACACTTATTTCATATGTTGACCAGAGGAGGAGAATTTCAAATTTTTACACACACTTGTTATTTCATATGTTGACCAGAGGGGGATCAGTTTTAAAAGCGACACACAGTTAATTTGAAAAATCCCTCCTTTTTGGGACCACCCTCATTTTAATAGATTTCACCACCAGGGGTGCAAATGAGATCTTTATTATTTTTTTCCTGTAATTTTCATTAAGGTTGATGACAAAGCAGTCAGGGACCACAGATGGCCCCTGTGCCGCACTTTGGGCAACCTAGTTGTAGAAGCTAACTGTTAACGGCCCCTATAGTCTTAGTAGCGTAGTGTATGTGTTCATTATATGGTCACATATGGGTTGTCTTACGTCATCACAGGAAGTGGTAAAATCAGCTGTTTACCTGGCGGCTTTTTTGTGGGGGATGAATAGGGAAGTCCTTCTTGTTTTATCATATATTGCTGCCTTTGCAATGTTTACTTTTACTGTTTACACATTAAATCAAAAAAAAATTCCTGACTTTGGAGCAATGTTCACAGACTCTAGTATTTGGCTTTTTGTTAGATGCAATGGTTTTCCGTATTGGGACCATGACTTATGTCCTAACTTGTTCACACCTCCTCATATGGAAGATAATTTTCCCTGTTGATGTCTCAAAAAGGGTAGATGAACAAGAACACACACACGCACGCACACCCACGCACACACACACACACACACAGAAACACGGGTTCAGAAGGCTGTAATACGGATTGACTTTCTGAGCGCTGAGAAATTCATGTGGTACATTGAGAGTGGGTACTGGGAGACCACCTCTTGATGATGCAAGGCAACCCATGTGCTGGGCTCTATGTTCTATAGCGTGCATAATTAGTACAAAAAGTTATGCACAAGCTAATGAGGGAATTGGGGCTAAGACTCACTTTTAATTTACACATTTTTTATAAGGTATTATTTCATTCATTTTCTATATGACTTGTGTTTGCACCGGGCTTTGAGCATTCTACAGAGCATACTACAGACTTGTCTTTGCTGACTTTGGGCATACTACAGACAAAGAACCATTCAAACCTATGGACAATATAGAGCAGTGGTGTCCAAACTCAACAGTGCACCTTATAACCCTGTGCGCCTAATGTAAGGAATACGTTTGGTTGAGCTGACCCACCTCAAAGCAGTTTTATTAGGTACGTGGTGCAATGATAAGTGTGACCAGTAGATGACAGTCACACATAAGAGATACGTGTAGACTGCAATATGATGGCAGTCACAAATGAGAGATACAAACCCCGTTTCCATATGAGTTGGGAAATTGTGTTGGATGTAAATATATACGGAATACAATGATTTGCAAATCCTTTTCAACCCATATTCAATTGAATGCACTACAAAGACAAGATATTTGATGTTCAAACTCAAACATTATTTTTTTTTTTCAAATAATAATTAACTTAGAATTTCATGGCTGCAACACGTGCCAAAGCAGTTGGGAAAGGACATGTTCACTACTGTGTTACATCACCTTTTCTTTTAACAACACTCAATAAACATTTGGGAAGTGAAGAAAATAATTGTTGAAGCTTTGAAGCTGGAATTCTTTCCCATTCTTGTTTTATGTAGAGCTTCAGTCATTCAACAGTCCGGGGTCTCCGCTGTCATATTTTACGCTTCATAATGCGCCACACATTTTCGATGGGCGACAGGTCTGGACTGCAGGTGGGCCAGGAAAGTACCCGCACTCTTTTTTTTATGAAGCCACGCTGTTGTAACACTTGTATCGCTGAAATAAGCAGGGGCGTCCATGATAATGTTGCTTGGATGACAACATATGTTGCTTCAAAACCTGCATGGACCTTTCAGCATTAATGTTGCCTTCACAGATGTGTAAGTTACCCATGCCCTGGGCACTAATACACCCCCATACCATCACAGATGCTGGCTTTTGAACTTTGCGTCTATAACAATCCAAATGGTTATTTTCCTCTTTGTTCTGGAGGACACCAGGTCCTTTGTTTCCAAATATAATTTGAAATGTGGACTCGTCAGACCACAGAACACTTTTCCACTTTGCATCAGTCCATTTTAGGTGAGCTTGGGCCCAGCCAAGCCGGCGGGGTTTCAGGATATTGTTGATAAATGTGTTTGGCTTTGCATAGTAGAGTTTTAACTTGCACTTACAGATGTAGCAACCAACTGTAGTTACTGACAGTGGTTTTATGAAGTGTTCCTGAGCCCATGTGGTGATATCCTTTACACACTGATGTCGGTTTTCGATGCAGTAACGCCTGAGGGATCTAAAGTCCGTAATATCATCGCTTACGTGCAATGATTTCTCCAGATTCTCTGAATTTTTTCATGATTTTACAGACCATAAATGGTAAAATCCCTAAACTCCTTGCAATAGCTCGTTGAGAAATGTTGTTCTAAAACTGTTCGACAATTTGCTTACAAAGTGGTGACCCTCACCCCATCCCTGTTTGTGAATTACTGAGCATTTCATGGAAGCTGCTTTTATACCCAATCATGGCACCCACCTGTTCCCAATTAGCCTGCACACCTGTGGGATGTTCCAAATAAGTGTTTGATGAGTATTTCTCAACTTTATCAGTATTTATTGCCATCTTTCCCAACTTCTTTGTCACGTGTTGCTGGCATCAAATTCTAAAGTTAATGATTATTTGCAAAAAAAAATGTTTATCAGTTTGAACATCAAGTATGTTGTCTTTGTAGCATATTCAACTGAATATGGGTTGAAAATAATTTGCAAATCATTGTATTCCGTTTATATTTACATCTAACACAATTTCCCATATGGAAACGGGGTTTGTACGTGTAGACTGCCATAAGATGGCAGTCACACACGAGAAATATGTGTAGACTGCAATATGATGGCAGTCACACATAAGAGATACATGTAGTCTGAAATATGATGGCTGTCACACATAAGAGATACGTGTAGACTGCCATAAGAGGGCAGTCACACATAAGAGATACGTGTAGACTGAAATATGATGGCAGTCACACATAAGAGATACGTGTAGACTGCCGTATGATGGCAGTCACACATAAGAGATACGTGTAGACTGCTGTATGATGGCAGTCACACATAAGAGATACGTGTAGGTGGCCATAAGATGACAGTCACACATAAGAGATACGTGCAGACTGCCGTATGATGGCAGTCACACATAAGAGATACGTGTAGACTGCCGTATGATGGCAGTCCCACATAAGAGATACGTGTAGACTGCCGTATGATGGCAGTCACACATAAGAGATTTGTGTAGGTGGCCATAAGATGACAGTCACACATAAGAGATACGTGTAAACAGCCATATGATGGCAGTCACACATAATGTATATGTGTAGACTGCAATAGGATGGCAGTCACACATAAGAGATACGTGTAGACTGCAATACGACTCAAGTAAAAAACACCAACATTTTATATGTTCCATTGAAAATATAGAACATTACACAAGGCGCTCAAAAAGCTATCAAAATGTTTTAGTAGGACTTTGGTAAGCTATGAAGCCACACCGCTTGATGGATTGTACAGTGCTTCAACGTAGGAGTATTATTATGGTGTGTGTAAAAGGTAAGACATATTATCACGATCCGATTCAAAATCGATTTTTTTTTCAATTCAACACGATTCTCGATTCAAAAAAGATTTTTTCCCGATTCAAAAGGATTCTCTATTCATTCAACACATAGGATTTCAGCAGGATCCACCCCAGTCTGCTGACATGCAAGCAGAGTAGTAGATTTTTGTAAAACGCTTTTATAATTGTAAAGGACAATGTTTTATCAACTGATTGCAATAATATAAATTTGTTTTAACTATTAAACGAACCAAAAATATGACTTATTTTATCTTTGTGAAAACATTGGACACAGTGTGTTGTCAAGCTTATGAGATGCGATGCAAGTGTAAGCCACAGTGACACTATTGTTCTTTTTTTTAATTTTTATAAATGTCTAATGATAATGTCAATGAGGGATTTTTAATCTCTGCTATGTTGAAATTATATACTAATATTGATACTGTTGTTGATAATATTCATTTTTGTTTCACTACTTTTGGTTTGTTCTGTGTCGTGTTTGTGTCTCCTCTCAATTGCTCTATTTATTGCAGTGTTGCTGGGTCAGGTTTGGTTTTGGAATTGGATTGCATTGTTATGGTATTGCCGTGAATTGTTTTGTTGGATTGATTAATTAAAGAAAGAAATATATTTTTTTTAAAATGAGAATCGATTCGGAATCGCACAATGTGAGAATCGCAATTCGAATTTGAATCGTTTTTTTCCCACACCAGTATTATCTGGTGTTTTGTTTCACAATATTATGTAAAACAATCTTTTCTTACTTTCTGGTACCTACTGATCTGTATTTGGGACCTGCATAAGTCCTGAAAATTTGTGCGCCCGCCTTTGTAGTCCGTGGGGACACCGTAGCTTCTTCTTTTTCTCTATCTTCTCTCTAACACTGTTGCCATTTCTAATATAAAGTAGTTTAAAGTTCTTACTTATTTCTGTCAGTAATCTCACCATGAAAGCACTAAAACATACCGGAGTAGTGAGTTTACATTATTCACCCAAGGAACTTTAGTTATTAGAGAGTTCCGGTGGGACGGTTTTTCACGGAAGACATCTTGGGCGTTGTTGATGCACTAGTGAGCCACGGATGAGGAGATGCTGCTCCGTTATTGATTGAATTAAAGTCTGAATGTCATTAAAACAGTTAGCGCCATCTTTTGACACTTCTTCCACTCCCGTCTTTGCACGCTACACCGCTACAACAAAGATGATGGGGAGAAGACGCTGTCCAAGTGGAGGCACTTAAATAAGACCGACCACAAAACAGAGCATGCTGAAGCAACTGTCAGAAAGAGACTTGAAGATGATGTGTAAAACATCATCTATGCAACATTTTGAGCAAAGAACCACCATTACATGTTATGTAGACCACAAGGAAGTCTATTACATTTAGAAAAAAAATCATAATGTTACTCCTTTAATGCGCCTTATAGTCCGGTGCGCCCTAAGGTGCAGAAAAATACGGTACTCCAAAACCAGGAAGGTGTGACTGAGCAAGGATGGTTTTGCCCTATCTTAGTGAGAAAAACAATTGTTTTGATGCAAAGGAGCAACACTTTGTTCATTAATAGTTAATGAATACTATCTAGCCTGTTGGTGTGGTCATACTAGTTTTGGTACCGGTACTAAAATCATGTAGATACTTTTCGGTACTTTTCTAAATAAAGGGTACCACCAAAAAATTGCATTTTTGGCTTTACTTTAACAAAAAAATCTTAGGGTACATTAAACATATGTTTATTATTGCAATTTTGTCCTTTAATAAATTAGTGAACATACTAGGCAACTTGTCTTTTAGTAGTAAGTAAGCAAACAAAGCCTCCTAATTAGTCTGCTGATGTATGCAGTAACATATTGTGTCATTCATCTACCTATTATTTTGTCTAAATTATTAAGGACATGTGGTAGAAAATTAATCATTAATCTACTTGTTCATTTACTGTTAATATCTGCTTACTTTCTCTTTTAAAATGTTCTATCTACACTTCTGTTAAAATTTAATAATCACTTATTCTTCTCTTCTTTGATACATTAGTTTTGGATGATACCACACATTTGAGTATCGATCCGATACCAAGTCGTTACAGGATCATACATTGGTCATATTCAAAGTCCTCATGTGTCCGGGGACATATTTCCTGAGTTTAAAAACATAATATGCATTGAAAATAACAAAAGAAGATGTTGTGATGCCAAAAAATATTGACATAATCATAGTAGTATCGACTAGGTACGTGCCTGTACCTGGTATCATAACAGTGGATGTCAAGGGTAGATCCACCCATGGCGTTTGTTTACATTTTGAAGCCGGTGAGCAACGGTGTCTAGTGAAGCATATTTAGCTATTCCTCGTCCTGCAGTCATAATGGAACTTGTAAGAAACGTACTTTATTTGTTGCCATGGAGACCAGGATTAGTGATTTAGAAGTAGCTAAAACACTGTGAATGGACGTTATCCGCGAACTAACTAGTCATGTCCTAAAGCAGCTCTTCCAGAGGGTGTTTCAGTGTTATAACTTCACCTTTATCTTTACTTTTTACACCAAAATGCATCTGTGGAGAGACGAAGCCGACGAGCCGACAGCGGGTTAGGACAGACGGCGGTCCTACCCGAGATGGCGGCCAGGAGGCGGGGCATGCAGCGAAGAGGAGAGGCGTAGCGCACTCGGGGCGACGCTGCAGCCAGCCAAGTCAGGTGTGTAAGCGACACACCTGCGCTCAATCTTTACATATTCTGCTGCAGTATAAAAGGGGAGAAGGAGGAACAATCGGGGCAGAAGTAGGCGAGGAAACCACAGCGAACGACAACCATGAGCACGACGAGCGAGACCCAGATAAAGATGAGCCCCCGCAGCAGACGCAGCCACCGGGCACCGAAAGGTGTGCCGCGACGAGCAGGAAGAGCCAGCGAGCCAGAGATTGGCGCGACCGACTGGCCAGACAAAAGGTTTATTGAAAGAATAAACAGAAGTCAAAACTGTTGGATAGATAGATAGATAGATAGTACTTTATTTATTCCGTCAGGAGAGTTCCTTCAGGAAAATTACAATTTTCAGCACAATCCCATTCAAGATCAGACAAACATTACAGGGAGACAGAACAGGATCGCTGACGGGTCTGCCGGCTTCCAGCGCCCCTTACAAAAAAGATGACATACAGGTAAACAAGGGGGGTGGGGGAAATAGAAGATTAAAATAAAATTAAAAAATCGGTCTTAACCTAGGCCCTGGAGTGGGGGTGCAGACTGAGGCCAAGGGAAAAAAAACAAAAACAACAACAACTCATAGCCATAGTACACATTCCTCTTCCATGTGTGTAAGAGGGAAACATCAAACATCAAAGAACACAGAGGACATTAAAGACATTAAAGCAGCAGATACAACCAGACACTTCTACATACAGCTATGAATAAAAAGTAAAAGAAACATATCCACTGTGGTGGCCTCTGCGGTGTTCGTCTGCTGGGGAGGAGGGAGCATGGCCAGAGACAGAAGCAGACCCAACAAGGCAACCAAGACAGCCGACTCCACTCTCGGCCAGTGTCCAGTCCGCATGGATGAGCGAGGATACGTCCAAGGTGACTGAGGTGTCCGACACCTGCTCACCCAGTCAAGACACCGCGAAGCCTCTCCGTCCCAGTAGCTCAGTGCTAGCTCCACAGTCCTGTCCCCTCATCCGCATCTCCTCCAGTACATCCAAACAGACTCTGGTGTAGCAGAGACCCTGCAGCTGGTCTCCATGGCCAAAAGGCTCCCGGGAGGCAGATCCAGAAGTCCACAAAAAAAGCACCACAGAGGTCACGAAAGTGCCACCCCTTGTCACACAGTCCCAAAGGGTCCCGGACCAAAATGCAAAAAAATATAATAACACATGAAAACAAGAGGGAAACACAGAAGGTTGACACAAGAACACAGAGCTCCTGCCTACAGCAGCCACTACAGCAGCGCCATCTTGGGAAAAAACCTGTATGTAACGATGCGTCCTGTATCGATCGGCACTGCAACCCACGCAAGGACGGCAGGAGAAGCGTCACAGCATCCATTCTCCCTTTTCTGTCTACACACTGTGCCTGCTTGTAAGTACTCTGTGTGTGTGTGTGTCGTAATACCAGCAAAGTCATGACGTGACTTTGACGCAGGCGCGGTGGGGAGCAGTTCGTTTCAGAGTCGGTATAGTACCGAATATTATTCATTAGTATCGCGGTACTATACTAGTACCGTACAACACTAGTTCATACAAATGGAGATGTACCTTTAATGAGCCCCTTCTCCTGCAGGGCCTGCAGAGGAGGCCTCTTTAGGATGAGCTTCTTCAGGCGCGTCTTCACCCTCTTCTTCTCCGTGTTCTCCAGGTTGGAGGCCGAACGAGGGACTGCAAGGGGAGAGCGAAGGCGGAGGGCAGAAGAGGAGAAGGAGGAGGTCAGTGTGGGCCATCCCAGCGTGGGGCCGGGCAGCAAATGAGAGGGGATGGTGGTGAGGATGAAAAGAGGAAGAGCTGGGCGGCGCCGCAGGTGAGACGAGGCCAGCGGCGGGATGACCTGCCATGGCGGCCAGGTGAAAATGTAAGTGGGCTGAATGGAGGAGAGAATGGAGGAGAAGATGGCTGGATGTAAGAAGCCTGTGTGGAGGTGAAGAGAGAAGAGCGACGATGATGATGATGATGATGCCAGAGCGGAGGAAAGAGGCGGAGACTCGGCGGCGCGGGAGTTAGACGGCAAACGCTTACGTGACGTTCTCCTGTCGTCCTCGTCGCCGCTGTGGTCCAACATCTCCACGCTGCCCGCTCTCCTCAGAGAGTAGAGCAGGACGTTGTCTAGTGGGTTGTCTCGGTCCTGGAAGAGGGGGTGGATTATCAGATGGGCTGTGACGCCACTGGAGGTCGGGCTCCCTCACCAGCCTGTGGATGACGTTCTGGATGGTGTGGTACCACTCTTTGATCAGGGAGCCCGTCTCCGACTGCAGCAGGAACTCGTTGCCCGTGACAGTCCTCAGCTGGGACACAAAGTCAATAGTGGAATGTGCGTTAGTAGAAAAATGAGCGTTCCTCAGGGTTCTTTACCTTAAAGACGTTCTTTTTGCTGGACAGCTCATTGGCCCACTGCAGCTGTGCTCCTCTTAGGTCAACACTGCTCTCAGGGCGACTGTTGCCTGGTTTCTGCTTTCATCAAAGACACCATCCGCAGCCGGTTAAATCATGAGGATTATATCTTACCAAGGGACATTGGCATGGACATTAAAGGGGCTCTTTGCAACATTTACACAGACGCAAAAGTGCTCTGTGGTCTGACGAGTCCATGTCCATGAGGAAAAAAAACATCCGGATTGTTCTGGGGGCAAAGTGGAAAAGACTGAGAAAGTTGAGGAATGCTCATCAAACACTTATTTGTAACATCCCACAGGTGAACAGGGTAATTGGGAACAGGTGGGTGACATGATTGGGTATAAAAGCAGCTTTCATGAAATGTTTAATAATAATAATAATGGATTAGATTTATATCGCGCTTTTCTATTGTTAGATACTCAAAGCGCTCACAGAGAAGTGAGAACCCATCATTCATTCACACCTGGTGGTGGTAAGCTACATCAGTAGCCACAGCTGCCCTGGGGTAGACTGACGGAAGCGTGGCTGCCAGTTTTGCGCCTACGGCCCCTCCGACCACCACCAATCATTCATTCATCATTCATTCACCAGTGTGAGCGGCACCGGGGGCAAGGGTGAAGTGTCCTGCCCCAGGACACGACGGCAGCGATTTGGATGTTAGTAGGTGGGAAGCGAACCTGCAACCCTCAGGTTTCTGGAACGGCCGCTCTACCCACTACGCCATGCCGCCCCAACTACTCATTCACAAACAAGGACAGGGCGAGGGTCACCACTTTGTCAACAAATGTGTGAGCAAATTGTTGAAGAACAACATTTCTCAACCAGCTATTGCAAGGAATTCAGAGATTTCACCATCAAAAGGTCCAGAGAATCTGGAGAAAATAATTCACGTAAGCCATGATATTACGCACCTTGGATCCCTCAGGCGGTACTGCATCAAAATGCGACTTCATTGTGTAAAGGATACTTCAGAAACCTACTGTCAGTAACTACAGTTGGTCGCTACATCTGTAAGTGCAAGTTAAAACTCTACTATGCAAAGCGAAAGCCGTTTATCAACAACACCCAGAAACGCTGCCGGCTTCGCTGGGCCCGAGCTCATCTAAGATGGACTGATGCACAGAGGAAAAGTGTTCTGTGGTCTGACGAGTCCACGTTTCAAGTTGTTTTTGGAAACTGTGGACGTCGTGTCCTCCAGAAAAACGAGGAAAAGAACCATCCAGATTGTTCTAGGCGCAAAGTTGAAAAGTCAGTATCTGTGATGGTATGGGGGTGTTTTATTGGCCAAGGCATGGGTAATTTACACATCCGTGAAGGCACCATTAATGCTGAAAGTTACATACAGGTTTTGGAGCAAAAGATGTTGCCATCCAAGCAACGTTATCATGGATGCCCCTGCTTATTTCAGCAAGACAATGCCAACCCACGTGTTACAACAGCGTGGCTTCACAGCAACAGAGTGCGGGTACTGGACTGGCCTACCTGTAGTCCAGACATTAAAAATGTGTGGTGCAATATGAAGGCTAAAATATCAGAAGGGAGACTGTTGAACAACTTAAGCTGTACATTGACGGAGATAGGTAACTACATATATCCATATTTAAAAGTTATTTATTTTCTCTATAGTCATATTTGAAATAGCTAGTGTTCCATCTTGTACTCTGTTTATCTTTTCCCTATCTCCTGACCGATGGTACACTGTAGACGACCTTGTGCTTGGAATGTAGGAATAGCGATACTCCTTCTTCCTATCTCTTTCTGGCTCCAGCTGAGGAAGACAATAGATAATGTATTCACTCTTTAGGGGAGGAGGGAGGGCGAGTGGCGGAGTGAAAAAGGCAAGACTTCGGTAGGGTTTTCAGATCAGTTTGGGCGATGCGATTTGAAGGTGTTGTTCATAGACTGGTCTCTCCAAAGCTTTGGAATAAAATGTCAAGATACCTACTCCGTCATTTAAAATCAGCTTATGTGTCATCAAAAGAACTTGGGGGTGACCAGCAGATTAAAATTCCCTCTAGGGAACATCTGGTCCAAACGCAACAACATCAAGCAAGAATGGGAAATAATTCCACTTAAAAAATGTGTCTCGTCAGTTCCCAAACCTTTACGGAGTGTTCTTAAAAGGAAAGGCCATGTAACACACTGGTAAAAATGCCGTTTTTGAAATGTGTTGCTGACATTAAATTCTAAGTTCATGATTATTTGCAACCAAAAAAAAGAAGTTTGTCAGTGTGAACATGAAATATCTTGTCTTTGCAGTCTTTTTTAATTGAATGTAAGTTGAAAAGGATTTGCAAATGTGAAGTGAAGTGAATTATATTTATATAGCGCTTTTCTCTAGTGACTCAAAGCGCTTTACATAGTGAAACCCAATATCTAAGTTACATTTAAACCAGTGTGGGTGGCACTGGGAGCACGTGGGTAAAGTGTCTTGCCCAAGGACACAACGGTAGTGACTAGGATGGCGGAAGCGGGAATCGAACCTGCAACCCTCAAGTTGCTGGCACGGCCACTCTACCAACCGAGCTATACCGCCCCGTATTGTATTCTCTTTTTAGTCACGATTTACACAACGTGACAACTTCACTGCTTGAGTGAGCGTTTACCCAGCTTGAAGGCGTCTGGGATTTGGGATCTTTGAAGAAAACTAGACTGTTCCCCACCAGCACCACCCAGGATGGACTCCAGTTTTTCCTACAACACAACAGACATATGTACATTTTACACTGGGTCCTTTAAGTCAATGTGTAACTCAACATAACACCGTATTATGACTGTAATAAATATGTATTACAATATAATATTTTTAATGCTATATATATATATATATTATTTACTACTGTATAAATATAATTCACTTCGCAGACTTAAGAGTCACCTGAGTTTTCGGCCTCCTTCTGCAATCTTGGTCTTGTTCAAGAGCCCGGCTTTCTCCAACTCCTGCAAGGATCCATTTTTTTATTTTTTATTTTGTGTTGCAAAGGTGTGATTAAAGCGATTAAAACATTTAATCATTTGATAGCACTGCTCTAAGTACACTGCAGAGATTACAGGCATTTTTTTTAGTTCCAGATGCCATTGTCTGCTATCCAGCAGTCTGTCATGGGAGAGAAAATGAACTTCATAAAAAGTGGATCAGGATGAGAATGAAATGGTCAACAATATAAGCTACGAATGTGTGACCTACCTCTTGACTATGGCAATCAACTGCCATCAAAACTAAAGAGGATCAGTGTTCTTAAAAGTGAAATAACAGACTTTTATCCTTTCTGACTGGACTGGAACAACATTTTAAGAAGGCAGAAACACCGAAAAGACAACAAAGAGGGTTAAAAAAAATAGCCCTGACTATAAATCAACCCCAAGTTTGACTGAGAGAACTCTTGTTTCATTATTGTACCTGAATGTCTTGTATATGTTACTATGATCATTTAATTCAATGTAGTCAGGCTAAAATGTTGTAAAAGAAAAGAACACTATATTGCCAAAAGTATTTGGCCACCTGTCTTGACTCACATATGAACTTGAAGTGCCATCCCATTCCTAACCCATAGGGTTCAATATGATGTGGTTACACCTTTTGCAGCTATCACAGCTTCAACTCTTCTGGGAAGGCTGTCCACAAGGTTGCCGAGTGTGTTTGTAGGAATTTTCCACCATTCTTCCAACAGCGCATTGGTGAGGTCACACACTGATGTTGGTGGAGAAGGCCTGGCTCTCAGTCTCCGTTCTAATTCATCCCAAAGGTGTTCTATCGGATTCAGGTCAGGACTCTGTGCAGGCCAGTCAAGTTCATCCACAACAGACTCTGTCATCCGTGTCTTTATGAACCTTGCTTTGTGCACTGGTGCACAGTCATGTTGGAAGAGGAAGGGGCCCGTTTCAAATTGTTGCCACAAGGTTGGGAGCATGGAACTGTCCAAAATGTTTTGGTATCCTGGAGCATTCAAAGTTATTTTCACTGGAACTAGGGGGGAAAGCCCAACTCCCGAAAAACAACCCCACGCCATAATTCCTCCTCCACCAAATTTCACACTCGGCATGTAGCGTTCTCCTGGCAACCTCCAAACCCAGACTAGTCCATCACATTGCCAGATAGAAAAGTGTGATTCATCACTTGAAAGAAGGCGTCTCCACTGCTCTAGAGTCCAGTGGAGATGTGCTTTACACCACTGCATCCCACGCTTTGCATTGGACTTGGTGATGTATGCCTTAGATGCACCTGCTCAGTCATGGAAACCCATTCCATGAAGCTCTCTGCGTACTGTGTGTGGGCTAATTGGAAGGTCACATGAAGTGTGGAGCTCTGTAGCAACTGACTGTGCAGAAAGTCTTTCCACTATGCTAACCCCTCTCTGTCAGTTTACGTGGCCTACCACTTGGTGGCTGACTTGCTGTTGTTCCCAAACTCTTCACTTTTCTTATAATAAAGTTGACTTTGCAATATTTAAGAGCAAAGAAATTTCACGACTGGATTTCTTGCACAGGTGGTAATCCTACGACAGTTCCACGCTGGAAAACACAGAGAGCGGCCCATTCTTTCACAAATGTTTGTAGAAACAGTCTCCATGCCTAAGGTTTATACACCTGTGGCCGGGCCAAGAGATTAGGACACCTGATTCTCATCATTGGGATAGGTGGCCAAATACTTTTGGCAATATAGTGTACCTGTACAGTGCAGTTTTATTTAATGTCCTCGGCACACTCTTCAGCTATTAATTGCACAATTTGACAACCCAAACGTGCATATTTGTCATGTTTCAAGCTAACACACAAAGAAAGACAGGTATGTGAGATACTTATACGCTCTAGATTTATAACACTTGTTGATGTATGTAAACGGGACTGTGGCCAAGTCGCCTATAGTGCACACTTAGTGTAGTTCTATACAATATGCAATACAACTAGTTTTTTTTTTTCATGTGATTATTTTAGTCATATGTTGTTCTACATTTGGAAATAAAAATGCCTAATTGCAGCTAAAGTAATAACACACAGTGTGAAATGTACTTATGGATGTATTCATTGAGTGCAGGTCTTGCTGTGAATTTAGTTTTTGAGATGCTCCCCACTAACCTTATTACAAGTGGTTTTAAGACAACTCCAAAGATGCCTTATCCTTTAAAAATGTATACTTCAGTAATTTACTGGAATTTTAGTCGACTAAAATGTTGAGGAATTTAGTCAACTAAATTAATTTAGGTGACTAAAATATGACTGAAACGATTTTTTAAAGTTTTTTCCAAATAAAACAAAATTGAAAATGGCAGTGGAAATTAAAGGGGAACATTATCACCAGACCTATGTAAGCGTCAATTTATATCTTGATGTTGCAGAAAAAAGACCATATGTTTTTTTAACCGATTTCCAAACTCCAAATGGGTGAATTTTGGCGAATTAAACACCTTTCTATTTCTCGCTCTCGGAGCGATGACGTCAGAACGTGACGTCACCTCGGTAATAAAGCCGCCATTTTCTCAAACACATTACAAACACCGCGTCTCAGCTCTGTTATTTTCCGTTTTTTCGACTATTTTCTGGAACCTTGAAGACATCATGCCTCGTCGGTGTGTTGTCGGAGGGTGTAACAACACTAACAGGGAGGGATTCAAGTTGCACCACTGGCCCAAAGATGCGAAAGTGGCAGGAAATTGGATGAAATTAGTTCAAAATACGAGGGTGTGGGGAAAGCCGACGAAATGGTCAGTCGTTTACCAACGAAAGCTATGCTACTACAGAGATGGCAAGATTGTGCGGATATCCTGCGACACTCAAAGCAGATGCATTTCCAACGATAAAGTCAAAGAAATCTGCCGCCAGATCCCCATTGAATGTGCCGGAGTGTCTGCACATTTTACCGGTGGTGCTAAGGCAGACATGGCACAGAAATGTATGGATAACCTGCAGATGCATTTCCAACGATAAAGTCAACTAAATCACAAAGGTGAGTTTTGTTGATGTTGTTGACTTATGTGCTAATCAGACATATTTGGTCGCGGCATGACTGCCAGCTAATCGATGCTAACATGCTATTTAGGCTAGCTGTATGACATTTGAAACTATATTTACGTCCAGCGTTTCCCTCCACCCACATTTAATGCCAAACAAACACTTACCAATCGATGAATTTAAGTTGACCCAGTGTCACAAGATGCGAAACTTCCGATCGTTGGTCTTGCACATTTTACCGGCGATGCTAAGGCAAACATGGCCGAATAGCGTCAATAGCTATTCGCTCACTAGCTTCAGTTTCTTCTTCAATTTTGTTTTCGCTATCTGCCTCCATACTCCAACCATCCATTTCAATACATGCGTAATATGTTGAATCGCTTAAGCCGCTGAAATCAGAGTCTGAATTCAAGCTAATGTCGCTATATCTTGCTGTGCTCTCCGTATTGGCATCACTGGATGACGTCACAGGAAAATGGACGATGGCTTCACAGATAGCGAAAATCAGGCACTTTAAAGCTTTTTTTTGGCGATATTACGGGATGTGTAAAATTTTGAAAAAAACTTCAAACAATAAAATAAGCCACTGGGAACTGATTTTTATTGGTTTTAATCCTTCTGAAATTGCGATAATGTTCCCCTTTAACTCCATCTTTAGTTTAGTTAGGGGGCTTAATGCAGGGGTGTCCAAATTTATTCCAGCATAAGGCCGCATTCAGTAAAATGGAAGGATGCGTTTGATACATTTTGTACATTAAAGAAGCTAAAAACTCAGAATCAATGGTTGGAATTGGGGGTTAAATCACCAAATGATTCCCGGGCGCAGCCACCGCTGCTGCTCACTGCTCCCCCACCTCCCCGGGGGTGAACAAGGGTGATGGGTCAAATGCAGAACATGATTTCACCATGCCGAGTGTGTGTGTGTGACAATCTTTGGTACTTTAACTTTAACTTTAAAAGCAAACCAGTTTATGTCAAAATATGCAAAGCTAGCTGAACAAAACATCCATGTTAGCTTTGTTACACAGAACATGTATGTATTCTCATTATCTAATAACTATATATAATAATTACAGTAAGTTAAACAAAATCATGCAATCAATCACAAAACAATATTGCATTAACACGTATATATGCACAGATTAATGACACAATTGACTTTGCTCCTTGACCTTCTATCAATTCTAACAATAACTTGGCATTTGTAACCAATCATTAAAGTCTTTTTTACTTCAACTGAAATGCTTAAGGTAATTGAAATCATGCAAGCTAGTTTATACTACTAGCAATACGTGTAATTAATCTACATTTAAAAGTGTGATTATTCTATTTTTTTTTTTAATTATCGTTTGACAGCATTACTCACTAGAAGGGGCAATTCCTGGAGAAATAGCGTGTGAATGCTCCAATGCTGAAGTTGAAGTGAAATGCTGACAGAATGTAGTATGAATGTAAGAATAGTTTGAATGTTGAAATGGTTTGAACGTTGATGAGCTGACGCTAAATTGGAATGCTAATGGTTTGTAGGGTGAATGTAGAAATGGTTTTGCCCGATTGTAGCTGAGATAGGTACCAGCGCCCCCCGTGACCCCAAAAGGGAACAAGCGGTAGAAATGGATGGATGGATGTTGGAATGGTTTGAATGTTGAAGAGTTTGAATTTACAGGAAAATGGGAATTTGGTTTGGAACCTGGGAAATGTTAGTTTGAATGTCCAGGATGAGTAGAATGTGTTACTTGTGTAATGGTTTGAATATGTTGAAAAATGTGGGAATTGTGCAACTTGGAAAAATGTCCTATTCATTTCAATGGGTACTTCATGAAAATTTGCAAGAAGCGGGATTTAAAAAAAAAAAAAGATTAAGAGCATGAATTACCTGAACGAGCTGAATTCGTCGGTGTTGGAATTGGTTAAATCGGGCAAGCAATGATTAAGTAGTAATGCTATTTGGGAATTTCTGGAAAATCTGGATTTTTTTTTTAACTTGGAAAAAGGGTATTTTGAATTCCCAGAATGGTGGAATGTGTTGAAGGTGGAATGGTTTGAATGGGTTGAAGAATGTGGGAATTGAGCAAGTTTGAAGAATGTCCCATTCATTTTGAATAGGAATTTCAGACAAAATAGGGAATTTTGTCAAAAGCGGGAATTTTTTTGAAAATGGTAAAAAGTTGAATGGTCTGAATGAGTTGAAATGGTTGGTTTTGACATTTTTCAAAACGGTCGATAAATGTTGATGTAGTAACATGTTGAAATGACAAATGGTATTACAGAATTCCTGGAATTTTGTGGAAGACTGGGAATTTTTCCAGTTCAAAAAAATAACTTTGTCTTTTGTCCTAACTAAAAGGAATGTAAAACATACCAAAATCTGGAGAAGAAGAAGGATAATATGAATAAGAATAAATAGATGAATTTTGGTGTAGAAAACCATATGTGTGAATGCTTTGGAGCATTCATACAATAATAATACAATGATTCATTTTGGTGTAGAAAAACATGTGTGTGAATGATTTGGAGCATTCACACAATAATAAGTTCATATATATATATATATATATATATATATATATATATATATATATATATATATATATATATATATATATACTTTGTTGTACAAAACCATGGGAATTGAGCAAGTTTGAAGAATGTCCCATTCATTTTGAATGGGGATTTCAGACAAAATAGGGAATTTTGTCAAAAGCGGGAATTTTTTTGAAAATGGTAAACAGTTGAATGGTCTGAATGAGTTGAAATGGTTGGTGTTGACATTTTTCAAAACGGTCGATAAATGTTGATGTAGTAACATGTTGAAATGACAAATGGTATTACAAAATTCCTGGAATTTTGTGGAAGACTGGGAGTTTTTCCAGTTCAAAAAAATAACTTTGTCTTTTGTCCTAATTAAAAGGAATGTAAAACACACCAAAATCTGGAGAAGAAGAAGGATAATATGAATAAGAATAAATAGATGAATTTTGGTGTAGAAAACCGTATGTGTGAATGCTTTGGAGCATTCATACAATAATAATACATAGATTCATTTTGGTGTAGAAAAACATGTGTGTGAATGATTTGGAGCATTCACACAATAATAAGTTCATATATATATATATATATATATATATATATATATATATATATATATATATATATATATATATATATATATACATACATACATACATACATACATACATATATATATATATATATATATATATATATATATATATATATATATATATATATATATATATATACTTTGTTGTACAAAACCATACCTGTGAATGCTTTGGAGCATTCACACAACAATAATAATAATACGCAGATTAATTTTGGTGTAGAAAACCACATGTGTGAATGCTTTGGGGCATTCATACAATAATAATACATAGATTAATTTTGGTGTAGAAAACATGTGTGTGAATGATTTGGAGCATTCACACAATAATAAGTTCATATATATATATATATATATATATATATATATATATATATATATATACATACATACATACATACATACATACATACATATATATATATATATATATATATATATATATATATATATATATATATATATATATATATATATATATACTTTGTTGTACAAAACCATACCTGTGAATGCTTTGGAGCATTCACACAATGAGTAGATGAATTTTTGTGTCGAAAAGCATATGTGTGAATGCTTTGGAGCATTCACACAACAATAATAATAATACGCAGATTAATTTTGGTGTAGAAAACCACATGTGTGAATGCTTTGGGGCATTCATACAATAATAATACATAGATTAATTTTGGTGTAGAAAACATGTGTGTGAATGATTTGGAGCATTCACACAACAATAATAATAATAATACATAGATTAATTTTGGTGTAGAAAACCCCATGTGTGAATGCTTTGGAGCATTCATACAATAATAATACATAGATTAATATTTAGTGTAGAAAATATGTGTGTGAAGCATTCACACAATAATAAGTTTAAATATATGAATTTTGTTGTAAAAAAAACATACCTGTGAATGTTTTGGAGCATTCACACAATAAATAGATTAATTTTGGTGTAGAAAACCATATGTGTGAATGCTTGGAGCATTCACAACATAATAAGTTTAAATAGATGAATTTTGGTGTAGAAAAGCATAGAGTGGGGCAAAAAAAGTATTTAGTCAGCCACCGATTTCGTAAGTTCTCCCAATTAAAATTATGACAGAAGTCTGTAATTTTCACCATAGATACACTTCAACTGTGAGAGACAGAATGTGAAAAAAAATCCAGGAATTCACATTGTAGGAATTTTAAATAATTTATTTGTAAATTATGGTGGAAAATAAGTATTTGGTCAACCATTCAAAGCTCTCACTGATGGAAGGAGGTTTTGGCTCAAAATCTCACGATACATGGCCCCATTCATTCTTTCCTTAACACGGATCAAATGTTTTGTCCCCTTAGCAGAAAAACAGCCCCAAAGCATAATGTTTCCACCCCAATGCTTCACAGTAGGTGAAGCTTTGGTGTTCTTGGGATGCAACTCAGTATTGTTCTTCCTCCAAAAACGACGAGTTGAGTTTATACCAAAATGGATACAAGGATGATACAGCAGAGGATTGGGAGAATGTCATGTGGTCAGATGAAACCAAAATAGAACTTTTTGGTATAAACTCAACTCGTCGTGTTTGGAGGAAGAAGAATACTGAGTTGCATCCCAAGAACACCATACCTACTGTGAAGCATGGGGGTGGAAACATCATGCTTTGGGGCTCTTTTTCTGCTAAGGGGACAGGACGACTTATCCGTGTTAAGGAAAGAATGAATGGGGCCATGTATTGTGAGATTTCGAGTCAAAACCTCCTTCCATCAGTGAGAGCTTTGAATAGTTGACCAAATACTTATTTTCCACCATAATTTATAAATAAATTCTTAAAAATTCCTACAATGTGAATTCCTGGATTTTTTTTTCACATTCTGACTCTCACAGTTGAAGTGTACCTATGATGAAAATTACAGACCTCTGTCATCATTTTAAGTGGGAGAACTTGCACAATCGGTGGCTGACTAAATACTTTTTTACCCCACTGTATGTGTGAATGCTTTGGAGCATTCACACAACAATAATAATACTACATAGATTCATTTTGGTGTAGAAAACCTTATGTATGAATGCTTTGGAGCATTCAAAACATAATGCGTTTAAATAGATGAATTTTGGTGTAGAAAACCATATGTGTGAATGCTTTGGAGCACTCACACAACACTAATAATAATACATGGATTAATTTTGGTGTAGAAAACCATAAGTGTGGAAACTTTGGAGCATTCACACAACAATAATAATAATACATAGATTCATTTTGGTGTAGAAAACCATATGTGTGAATGCTTTGGAGCATTCACAACATAATATGTTTAAATACATTAATTTTGGTGTAGAAAACCATATGTGTGAATGTTTTGGAGCATTTACACAATATCTGAATAAAAATTAATTTATTGTATTTTTCTGATCTGCCGAGGGCCAATGGAAAAAAACGAGCTGCAGGCTGAAATTGGCCCCCGGACCACACTTTGGACACCACTGGCTTAGTGTGTTGTCATTCTCCATTTTGCCTCACACAGTAAGAGGGACAAGCTCTCCTACACCCTATTTTATGCACAGAACGAACAGAAGAGAAGGTAAATTGAGGTTGGATGTCCAAAGTACAGTAAGAGGTGACATTTTCTCACCGGTGTGCCGCCTTCTCCGTCTGGTGAGCTCTCGGGAGAGGGCGGCTCCACGACGATGTTGGTCACGTTGCAGGGGTAGTCTCTGCACTGTTGGACGTGCAGAAAGAGCGGTCAGGGCTGCTGTCCTTCCGCATGATCCTCACACTTCCTACCTGGCCATTCTCGGGCAGGATCAT
The DNA here is from genome assembly GCF_033978795.1 of Nerophis ophidion. Lineage (NCBI taxonomy): Eukaryota > Metazoa > Chordata > Actinopteri > Syngnathiformes > Syngnathidae > Nerophis > Nerophis ophidion. The sequence continues at coordinate 54,367,139 of NC_084612.1, read as the reverse complement.
GGATTGTGAGTGTGAGAGCGGCTGCCTGCCGTCATGCAGGGCGGCACAGTCCTGACAGTGGGTGTCGGCCTTGGCCTGTACCATCGTGCAAATGGTGTCGGAGGAGGCGGCGCGCTGCATGCTCTTTATAACAAACAGGCCACAGTGTGAAGAGGCGAGGTGAAACAGACAAATACTGCGGGACATTAAGGAAGTATTTTGCAGATTAGCAAACTGCTGCACAGTGCAAGATGGGAACACACTATTGCAGCGTTGTGCCCCTCAAGCCAAGCTTACAACTGATTTGATTTGCCATAACATCAACATACTACAAATAGAGATTGGTGATATAGTCACAGGGTTTTAGCAAATCTACTTTAATGCTTTTTATAGCCAGTTTTATTACATCCATCCATGTTCTACCGCTTATTCCCTTTTTGGGGTCGCGGGGGCGGTTGCCCCTATCTCAGCTACAATATTGCCACTTTAAAAAATATGAATGCCCGTGTCCTACTAATATAGTTATTATATACTGTAATGGTCGAGGACATAAAGTAATGGCTGTCTTGAGTTTCCAATCATTTCTACAACTCTTATTTTTTTGTGATACAGTGATTGTTGGTCACAAAAAACATCCATGAAGTTTGGTTCGTTAATTAATTTATTATGGGTCTACTGAAAATGTGAGCAAATCTGCTGGGTCAAAAGTATACATACAGCAATGTTGATATTGGCTTACATGTCCCTTGGTAAGTTTCAATGCAATAAGGCGCTTTTGGTAGCCATCCACAAGCTTCTGCTTGAATTTTTGACCACAAAATTGGTGCAGTTCAGCTAAATGTGTTGCTTTTCTGACATGGACTTGTTTCTTCAGCATTTTCCACACGTTTAAGTCAGGACTTTGGGAAAGCCATTCTAAAACCTTTATTCTAGCCTGATTTAGCCATTCCTTTACCACTTTTGACGTGTGTTTGGGGTCATTGTCCTGTTGGAACACCCAACTGCGCCCAAGACCCAGCCCCAGCCCCCGGGCCGATGATTTTAGCTTGTCCTGAAGAATTTGGAGGTAATCCTCCTTTTTCATTGTCCCATTTACTCTCTGTAAAGCACTAGTTCCATTGGCAGCAAAACAGGCCCAGAGCATAATTCTACCACCATCATGCTTGACGGTAGGGACGGTTCCTGGGATTAAAAGCCTCACCTTTTCTCCTCCAAACATATTGCGGGGTATTGTGACCAAACAGCTCCTTTTTTGTTTCATCTGACCACAGAACTTTCCTCCAGAAGGTCTTATCTTTGTCCATGTGATGTCAGATGAAAGAAAAATGGAGGCCTTCAATCCCAGGAACACCACACCTACCGTCAATCATGGTGGTGGTAATAATATGCTCTGGGTCTGTTTTGCCAACAATGGAACTGGTGCTTTACAGAGAGTAAATGGGACAATGAAAAAGGAGGATTACCTCCAAATTCTTCAGGATAAACTAAAATCATCAGCCCGGAGGTTGGGTCTTGGGCGCAGTTGGGTGTTCCAACAGGACAATGACCCCAAACACATCTCAAAAGTGGTAAAGGAATGGCTAAATCAGGCTAGAATGAAGGTTTTAGGGACGGCGTGGGCAGTGGGAGAGTGGCTGTGCGCAACCCGAGGGTCCCTGGTTCAATCCCCACCTAGTACCAACATCGTCACGTCCGTTGTGTCCTGAGCAAGACACTTCACCATTGCTCCTGATGGGTGATGGTTAGCGCCTTGCATGGCAGCTCCCTCCATCATTGTGTGAATGTGTGTGTGAATGTGTAAATGTGGAAGTAGTGTCAAAGCGCTTTGAGTACCTTGAAGGTAGGAACGCGCTATACAAGTACAACCCATTTATAACCCATTTATTTTAGAATGGCCTTCCCAAAGTCCTGACTTAAACCTTTGGACAATGCTGAAGAAACAAGTCCATGTTAGAAAAGCAACACATTTAGCTGAACTGCACAAATTTTGTGGTCAAAAATTCAAGCGGAAGCTTGTGGATGGCTACCAAAAGCGCTTATTGCAGTGAAACTTGCCAAGGGACATATAAGCAAATATTAAGTATGTATGTAGTATGTATACTTTTGACCCAGCAGATTTGCTCACATTTTCAGTAGACCCATAATAATTTCATAAAAAAGGCAAACTTCATGAATCTTTTTTGTGACCAACAAGTATGTACTCCAATCACTCTATCACAAAAAAATAAGAGTTGTAGAAATGCTTGGAAACTCGAGACAGCCATGACATTATGCCCTTTACAAGTGTATGTAAACTTTTGACCGCGACTGTAGCTTTCCAAGCATGCGGTGTTCTGACTTCGAGCCCCGGCTGTAGACAATAGCCAATTAAAAGGTTCTGTCAGTCTATCATCATACTGTACTTTCAATCAAAATTATTTTTGGAATGTTGCTTCTTATTCACAATCTCTACATAAGACAAGAACATGTGTTTCTCTTTTTTTCATGCATTTCATTTAGGGGATGTGAAAATTCTTTACTGGCACTCAATTTTGTCGAATTGCGGGAGTGCACTATTCACTTTAGCTGCCATTCCAATTTTGACTACAGCAGGGGTGTCAAACTCAAATACAGGGTGGGCCAAAATTTAAAACTGAACAAAGCCGCGGCCCAAGGTTGAACAAATTAACCTTTTGATAGGGACCCAAACAGGTTTTTCATTGAATATTGAACAAGCAAGGCTTATATATCTTTATAGCGACATGCAAAATCGAGTTTCAAATAATAATCATAATAATTCAAAAATATCAATGGCATATCAAATACAATATAAACAAAAATGGAATGCCTATTTTCTATTTGCAGCCTTCTGAGGTAAAGATCAAAATAAACTTTTTCTTCCCACTAGCTAATAATACATTTGAAAATAAAATAACAATGAATGAATCAAACCTTCAAGCCTTGAAATAGCAAGAGAAAGTGCGTGAGTAAAACGTTAATTAGGGCTCAGTTTGCGACACTGATTTGCTTTAACACTAAATATGGAACAAGCGACGCTTATATAACTTAATAGTACAAAATCTACTTTCAAAGAAGAAACGAAAAAACATCAATAGTATATTAAATAAAATTTGAATGAAAAATGTTATGCCTCTTTTCTACTTGCAGCCTTCTGAGGTAAATATCAACATTAACTTTTTCCACAGGCTAATAAATTAGAAAATAAAACAACAATGAGGTGGGCGGGGTTTGGGGGGGTGGGGTATGGTGGTAGTGGGGGTGTATATTGTAGCGTCCCGTAAGAGTTTGTGCTGCAACGGATTCTGGGTATTTGTTCTGTTGTGTTACAGTGTGGATGTTCTGCCAAAATGTGTTTGTCATTCTTATTTAGTGTGGGTTCGCAGTGTGGCGCATATTTGTTACAATGTTCAAGTTTTTTATACGGCCACCCTCAGTGTGACCTGTATGGCTGTTGACCAAGTATGAACTGCGATCACTTGTGTGTGTCTGTGAAAGCCATAGATATTTTGTGATTGGGCCGGCACACAAATTCAGTGCTATTAAGGCACGCTCCGAGTATTATTGTCAGGGTGGAAATCGGGAGAAAGGTTGCCCGGGAGATTTTCGGGAGGGGAACTGAACTTCAGGAGTCATCCATGGAAATCGGGAGTGTTGGCAGGTATGAGTATTAGCGGTGAATGTGGTGTTATAATATGTTATATTATCATTATACCGGCGGGCCAGCTCTAATGTTAATTTGATATTGCCTCAAGGGCCAAATTAAATTACACGGCGGGCCAGAGTTTCACACCCATGGACTTCAGCATGGTTGCTATGTAGAGTGGCGCTTTCCCTCATTTTTAGCAGACTGCATTGCAAAAATGATTAACCCCTCCTTTTCCTCTCATGCAAGACCCACCCAGGAATGGGGCCATATAAATCCCTTTCATACTGTACCTTGTTGCATCAAAACACATTGAGTTAAAGTTTGCATGCTTTTTTTTCTGTCAAAATGTAGATACATGAATCAATAAAGATGAAATGAAGTTGATGCACATTCTCTCCAGGCAACAGCAGGCCACAAAGAATAACGTGGCCCCCGGGCGTTGAGTTTGACACCTGTGGTGTAGCTTGTCAGTCATCAGGTCATGTAATCCACAAATGTTGAATGGAGGAAACTGGATTCTTCTGAAATGTCTTCAGCAAACAAGAGGAATCCTGTTGCCTCTATTCAACTTTTGTGGCTATTATAAACTCCTTAAACACAAATAAAAAATAAATAAAAAATATTAAGGGTGACCCGCTTTGCAAGGTGTCCCTCATTTTGTTTTAAGGGACTTGGCAACCCTGTTTACTGTATATGTGTTCCATACAACTTGCATGGATTTGTAAGGTCTCATTCAGAAGCAGCCATTATTAAGTACTTTTCCCCAGTTCCTGTAACCTACTTTCAACGATGCACCACGTATACATGCTGTATATCTCCCTACAAATGTTTGCCATCTTTCATGCAAGGCGGATTAAAGTATTAGGTTCCAAATCTTCTCCCCCTGCTAAGAGGAGGCCTTTTAGAAGAGACTTTACACCAAATGCTCACACACTCCATTGTGATGCAACCATGTTGCACTAAGAGCTGCTTGGGTAACAGCATGAGTTGCTATTTCACCACCTTAATATGCATAAACGCTGATCTCCTGGAAACTAAAACGCGTGGAGTTGGCATTAATGTAATGTATTCTGCAGTAATACAGTGGAGATGCCCTTCATGCAAATCTAATAATAAAAGTTCATGAGGAGAGTATTTCTCCTTAAAATATCTCTTTTTTTTGTGCTGACAAGACTTCTCACAGCAAAGGACACAAAGCACAGTGTTACCTTAGTCCTCCACAAGCCATTTTTACCATAAGAAATATTGTAAATTCAATAAATCCAACATAAAAATATTAAAACTGGGCTGTCGGAGTTAAATCATGTAATTAATCAACAAAAAATATCATATTAATAATGTATAAACGCTAGGGGTGTAACGGTACATGTATTTGTATCGAACCGTTCCGGTTCGGCACACGGGCGTACCGAACGAGTTTGGAAGCAGAAGTCTTCACAAGCTGCTCTGCTTTCTGCCTCTGTCTGAGCAGTGAGCACCCAGCATTGTCCCGCCCACACAACCATCTGATTGGTTACATACAAAGCCAATCAGCAGTGCGTATTCAGAGCGATGTAACAGCCAATCAGCAGTGTGTATTCAGTACGCATGTAGTCAATGCTTCAGCGTCGAGCAGAGATATTCGTTTAGCAGGGGAGCAGCGGTTTCTACCCAAATTATACTAAACAGTTCCCAGTCATAACTATTACAAACATCACTATGAGCCCGTTGACTTTCTAGAAACTTAAATTGCAGCTCAGCTAGCTCACAACATAGGCTTGAGGTGAAGGCTAATTAGCTTTTAGCGTAACATTAGCTCATTTTGCTGTGTGTGTGTGAGTGTGTGCGCGTGTGTGTGTGTTAGGGGCAGCAAAGCCCTGTCTGTCTGTTATTTCATTGAACTCCATTGTGTTTAGGGATGAATAGTCTCTCCTATTGCTATTGTACTATTTTTCAGCTATAGTTACATTAATCATTAGTAATGTAGCAGCCTAGTTTTGAATAGCAGGATCCCTGCTATCACATGTTGATAAAAATATAACATTTACATAATAAAAGTCAACTACAGGCTTCCCAAATGCTGTAATAAATTAAGCATGATGAATTGACATTAAACAGTTTCAATGGAAACTGTTTAATGTTGCACTTTTTATATGTGGAAGAAAGTTTTTTTCATTTTATTTAATCAAAGCAACAACTTGAGGCAGTTTAATGTGGATTAACGTGGGCAGAATTATTATAGTGTTCCCAATGTTAAAAGGATAAAGCCATTGTTTACAAATTTGGTAAATAAATAACCAAAAAATTTATATTTTGTTGATTTCTTATTGTACCGAAAATGACGTACCGAACCGAAATTTTTGTGTACCGTTTCACCCCTAATAAACGCAGATCAATAGAAGACAGGTGCGTCTTTTACTTCTCCCCTATCTCTCCTACTTTGCTTCTTTGGAATTGGACTTGATCAAATTGTCTCTTACCGTATTTCCTTGAATAGCCACCGGGCATGTAACATGCACATGCCTTGAATTACTGCTGGGTAATACTCGCTCCCCAAATTAATCAGTGCATGCTTTCTTTAACCGCCGGGTCAAATTTGTGATGTCACGAGTGATGCTTCCCCTGACATCTTTTTCGAAACAGCGGAGGAGGTTTTTTTGCCTTTACTGTGTGTAAACCAGGGGTCTTGTTCCACAGCCATACAGATCACACTAATGGTTGTGATATAAAACAACTTTAACACTCTCAATAACATGCGCCACACACTGTGAACCCACACCAAACACATTTCTGGAGAACATTGGCTCTGTAACACATTATAAACGCAACATTACACTTACCCAGAATGCAATGGCATCCATGACTCTCGACTATATTTTACACGCGCTAGCAACAAACCCCTCCCCCCCACGTCGGTTGAGGTGGGCGGGGTTGGGGGGGGCGCTTATAATATACTGTAGCCAAGAGTCACGGATGCACGGCATTATGGGTAATCCCTATGCTGCGTTTATAATGTGCCACAAAGCCAATGCTCTCCAAAAATGTGCTTGGTGTGGGTTCACAGAGTGTGGCGCACACCAGCAAGAGTGTTAAAGCTGCTTACATCACAACCATCAGTGTAAAAGGTATGGCTGTTGACCAAGTATGCATTGCAATCTCGTATAAGAAGCAGCGATATGCATGCGTCCGACCGGCACGCAGACAGCATGGTATAAAAGTGGGCGCAATGACAAGCTGTAGAGCAGTGGTCCCCAACCACCAGGACGCGGATGCAGAATAATTTATTATAATTTTTTATTTTTTGTAACACTCAATTTTTAACTGCATGCCATTGCAAAGCGCAGGGGTGAGAGGAGGTTTTTAAATTATTAGTGCCTGCTTACTTTTACCGCATGCTTTAAATAAGCGCAGGAATGAGAAGAAGTTTTAAATTAATTAGCGCCCCGGCGGCTATTCAAGGAATTACGGTATTTCAATTGACAAGAGATTTTTGACGAAAGGCTCAGGATTGGGAGAACCTGCTGGCCTTGGCGGAACGTTTGCTGCTGGATACTTGAGGGACTCTTTGGAGAAGTGGAGGGTCGTGTGCCTGTCGATTCTTTCCGCCCAAGACATTGACGATATCTCCCTATCAATCTATTTGGAATTCTGATAACACGTCGTCTACTGTTTGGATTGGTCTATCGACAAGTTTGGGAGTCGATGGCAGCTGTTCAAGGAGCCCAAAAGCTGGGTGAGCTGTGGACACTCAGACTTTGGGCAATTTCTGAATTGAATCACAAATTGGATAACATCTCGGAGAAGCTTTCCACTCTGCAAGGCATATTTATGATTAATTTGAGAGCCAGAACGGACAACTGCAGCAGAAAAACCATTGGAATGTGTTTGCCCGCCCAAACCAAAACAATCCTTATCTACAATTCTGCTCCTTATACATTGAGCCCTGGCAGGGTCATGCGGTAAACACCCCCGCATGACAATTGTGGCAAAAGACGCTGTGATATTATTTCCCTCTTCTTCAAAGACACCTGGGACGTTGACTTTTTTTTATGATAACGAATGGAGCGACTTCCAGGTGTACGGACAAAACACGCACCCGTGGACTACTATTGCACAAATATGCACACATACACCACCACCTGCTTCACCCCCCTTGGTATAATGCACTACAGAGTAGCACCCAGATGGCTGTGCTTTGGGTGAGGATGCTTTGGGATGCTACAGTCGTGGTCAAAAGTTTAGATACATTTGTAAAGTACATCATGTCATGGCTGTCTTGAGTTTACAATCATCTCTACAACTCTTATTTTTTGTGATAGAGTGATTGGAGCACATACTTGTTGGTCACAAAAAACATTCATGAAGTTTGCTTCTTTCATGAATTTATTATGGGTCTACTGAAAATGTGAGCAAATCTGCTGGGTCAAAAATATACATACAGAAATGTTAATACTTGGTTACATGTCCCGTGGCAAGTTTCACTGCAATAAGGCGCTTTTTGTAGCCATCCACAAGCTTCTGCTTGAATTTTTTACCACAAAATTGCTGCAGTTCAGCTAAATGTGTTGCCTTTCTGACATGAACTTGTTTCTTCAGCAATGTCCACACATTTAAGTCAGGACTTTGAGAAGGCCATTTTAAAACCTTCATTCTAGCCTGATTTAGCCATGCCTTTACCACTTCAGACGTGTGTTTGGCGTCAATGTCCTGTTGGAACACCCAACTGCGCCCAAGACCCAACCTCCGGGTTGATTTTTTTGGAGGTAATCCTCCTTTTTCATTGTTCTGTTGGATCACCCAGCTGTATCCAAGATCCAACCTCCGGGCTGAGGATTTTAGCTTTTCCTGAAGAATTTGGAGGTAATCCTCCTTTTTCATTGTCCCATTTACTCTCTGTAAAGCACCAGTTCCATTGGCAGAAAAACAGGCCCAGAGCATAATACTACCACCACCATGCTTGACCATAGGATTGGTGTTCCTGGGATTAAAGGCCTAACCATTTCTCCTCCAAACATATTGCTGGGTATTGTGGCCAAACAGCTTTATTTTTATTTAATCTGACATCACATGGACAAAAATAAGACCTTCTGGAGGACACTCAAGACAGCCATGACATTATTCTTTAGATTTAGACTTACACTTCATTTTAATTGTCATTCAAATTTGAACGTTACCGTATGTAAACCTTTGACCACCACTGTATGTGCAAACAGTGAGGAGAAGCCAACTGGAAACAAAGGTTGCATATGAATATACCCCGAAATAAAACCAAAGTCATTTCCATATATTGTAGCAATTAATCTGCATCCACAATATATCGGGAGTTTGCCCACAGCCACAGCCAGAGCTATTGGAGACCCTGATGGTAGTTTGCAATTGTATACCACATATCTGGCAACTATATTTTGTGATTAATTGAATGGAAGCATTAATTATACATTTACGGCAGATGTCATGTCACTTGATGAACGTATAGACTTTTCATTATTCATGTAGCTTCTCAAGCAGTGACAACTTCAGGGCTGCAAAACCAAAGTTCAAAGAAGCCACCCCCCACCACCACCCGCTGTGGTGGGAAGACATCACACTCCTCTTTTTAGTCAAGGTGGCAGGCAAGGTGATTCCTTTTGGCGAAGAACGTGTGTGAAAAGAGAAGATATTTACCTGTTTAACTCGCCAGCTGCCGCAGTCTCTGTTGCACTGGTGGCTCCCAAACAGGAAGTCAGGTGCAAGCTTATCGAGGAGAAAAGAGACAGGAAGCAGTTTACTCCAGGAGATATGAGCAGAGCTCGAATTTGACCGCGGCATTTGCTGTAATGCCCCCAAAAAATTGAGCAACATTTGCGTCAAGAACATGCCGTGACCGCTCTTGACTTTTTACTAGTTAATGGACAAAGAATGTAACAGTAAACGCTATAATGATATTTTGCGATAGTTCCCAACAGTTAGTAATACAGTTACATTTTTTCATTACCAAAAAAAACAGCATTTATTAATGTATTTTTGGCAAAAGGAAGTCAGGCGCATGCGCACTAGTGGTGTTTTCCTGGATAATCATGGCGGATCAACTACACGGACTTTGCTGCGGAGATTTCCCCTCGAAGGAAACGGAGCAAAGCGGTTGGTTTAATGTCATTTTCCCTCGCTTCCCGCCGTGTGTTTAAGAGCACACTGCTGTGTTTAGATGGAGACAGGTGTGGACAATATTGGAGACAGTAGTCCCCACACTAAAAGTAAACAGCGAAGGAGAAACTATTTAATGTTTTGCAGCAGGCGATGTGTCGTGAACGTTGTCACAACATGTTTATAAAGTCTTTACTTTGTTTACTGGGATGTTCACCCCTTTATTTAACTGCAAACTGTATCAGTGTTCAAATAACATCAATACTGGCTAAAATGTTTTGTCATCTCATCGAATTGATGCAGGCTGTAAATATCGATGTGAGAGGTATCACTCCTGTTTTTTTTGTTGGCTAAACTGTTGTACTGAACCAACAGGAGGCGTTGGAGAAGAACAAAGCTTGTTTATTAGACTTCATCTTCATTAGCCAAACTGCTTTTGTGTTTTATTTTGATATCAAAAAGAAAACACCAGATTTTTTTTACATTAATTGTGTTTTTTTCATGTCACTAAGCTGATACTTCAAAAAACATTCATGTGACACAACATTTTGTTAATGTTTTATTGTGTACAGTTAAAGGGCTACTGAAACCCACTACTACCGACCACACAGTCTGATAGTTTATATATCAATGATGAAATCTTAACATTGCAACACAGGCCAATACGGCCTTTTTAGTTTACTAAATTGCAATTTTAAATTTTGCGCCAAGTATCCTGTTAAAAACGTCTCGGATTGTAGCGGACATTTTTTTACCAGCCCGATCCAAGCTATAAGTAGTCTGATTTATTCGCATAATTACACAGTATTCTGGACTTCTGTGTTGCTGAATCTTTTGCAATTTGTTCAATTAATAATGGAGAAGTCAAAGAAGAAAGATGTAGGTGGGAAGTGGTGTATTGCAGCTGCCTTTAGCAACAAAAACACAGCCGGTGTTTCCTTGTTTACATTCCTGAAGGTGAAGCTTTAGTGTGGAACAGAGCGGTCAAGCGAACATGGTTCCAGACAACATGTCAACCGGCAGGTTTCGGTGAGGAAATTGTGGTACTAAGTCGGCTCTTACCGTGGACATGAGCGGAGCTTGCTTCCTCCTTAAGTTGCGGACCCTCTTACCTCCTCCCACCGGAGACACTGGCAGTCACCACACCCGTTGCCACACCCCTCCGACTTTCAGGTGCCATATAATCTTACTAAAACACTAGTAACACAATAAGCAGATAAGGGATTTTCCAGAATTATCCTTGTAAATGTGTCTAATAACATCTGATTCGCTCCTACTGCCCTCGCCTTTTTTCTTTTTTTTCTAGTCCTTCACTCACTATCCTCATCCACAAATCTCTCATCCTCGCTCAAATTAATGGGGAAATCGTCGCTTTCTCGGTCCGAATTGCTCTCCATGCTGGTGGCTATGACTGTAAACAATGTGAGGATGTGAGGAGCTCAACAACACGTGACGTAACGCGCACATCGTCTCCTACTTCCGGTACAGGCAAGGCTTTTTTATTAGCGACCAAAAGTTGCGAACTTTATCGTCGATGTTCTCTACTGAATCCTTTCAGCAAAAATATGGGAACATCGCGAAATGATCAAGTATGACACATAGAATGGACCTGCTATCCCCGTTTAAATAAGAAAATCTCATTTCAGTAGGCCTTTAATTACTATATGACATATTTCTGCTCAAAATCTCAATATATCTGTCCCCGATACAGCAGCATCTACATCTACATATAAAATGTATATCAATTAAAAAAAAAAAAAAAACTCCGTTGTTAAACATTTAAAAAAACTAATATTTGTAGATAAATATATGGATAATGTTTATCTATAGTCTTTTGACGGCATTACGTTCACACCCCAACACTGCTTTATCTAACAATCAATAATCATGATTTCAATATTGATAACAATAATCTTAACTATTACTTTGGCCATAATTGGCAGCCCTAGATCTCATTAATGATCACTATTTTTATCTATCTTTGTATATACATATATATATATATATATATATATATATATATATATATATATATATATAATATATATATATATATATATATATATATATATATATATATATATATACAAACCCCGTTTCCATATGAGTTAGGAAATTGTGTTAGATGTAAATATCAACGGAATACAGTGATCTGCAAATCCTTTTCAACCCATATTCAAGTGAAGGCACTTCAATGACAAGATATTTGATGTTCAAACTCAAACTTTATTTTTTTTTTGCAAATAATAATTAACTTACAATTTCATGGCTGCAACATGTGCCATAGTAGTTGGGAAAGTGCATATTCACCACTGTGTTACATCACCTTTTCTTTTGACAACACTCAATAAACGTTTGGGAACTGAGGAAATTAATTGTTGAAGCTTTGAAAGTGGAAATCTTTCCCATTCTTGTTTTATGTAGAGCTTCAGTCGTTCAACAGTCCGGGGTCCCCCCTGACGTATTTTACGCTTCATAATGTGCCATACATTTTCGATGGGAGACAGGTCTGGACTGCAGGAGGGCCAGGAAAGTACCTGCACTCTTTTTTTCACGAAGCCACGCTTTTGTAACACTTGTCTTGCTAAAATAAGCAGGGGCGTCCATGATAACGTTGCTTGGATGACAACATATGTTGCTCCAAAACCTGTATGGACCTTTCAGCCTTAATGGTGCCTTCACAGATGCGTAAATTACCCATGCCTTGGGCACTAATACACCCCCATACCTCACAGATGCTGGCTTTTGAACTTTGCACCTATACCAATCCGAAAGGTTATTTTCCTCTTTGTTCTGGAGGACACCACGTGCTCTGTCTCCAAATACAATTTGAAATGTGGACTCGTCAGACCACAGAACACCTTTCCACTTTGCATCAGTCCATCTCAGGTGAGCTCGGGCCCAGCCAAGCCGGCGGCGTTTCAGGATATTGTTGATAAATGGCTTTGGCTTTGCATAGTACAGTTTTAACTTGCACATACAGATGTAGTGACCAAATGTAGTTACTGACAGTGGTTTTATGAAGTGTTTCGGAGTCCACGTGGTGATATCCTTTACACACTGATGTCAGTTTTTGATGCAGTACCGCCTGAGGGATCAAAAGTCCGTAATATCATCGCTTACGTGCAGTGATTTCTCCAGATTCTCTGAACTTTTTGATGGTTTTACGGACCGTAGATGGTGAAATCCCTAAATTCCTTGCAATAGCTCGTTGAGAAATGTTCTAAAACTTTTCGACAATTTGCTTACAAAGTGGTGACCCTCATGATTATTTGCTAAAAAAAAAGTTTATCAGTTTGAACATCAAATATGTTGTCTTTGTAGCATATTGAACTGAATATGGGTTGAAAATGATCTGCAAATCATTGTATTCCGTTTATATTTACATCAATCACAATTTCCCAACTCATATGGAAACGGGGTTTGTATAAATAAATAATTATATATATATATATATATATATATATATATATATATATATATATATATATATACACAGGATATGGATATAAGAAAATAGCAAAGACATTACACATTCAAAGAGACAAAGTTGGGAGCATAATTCGCAAGTTTAAAGCTAAAGGCACAGTTGAAACACTACCTGGGCGTGGTAGAAATGGGATGCTGTGTGCAACTGCTGTCCGGTATTTGAAGCGTACAGTGGTGAAAAACCCCCGCTGAGGAACTACAACAGGACATTGCAGAGGGGGGAACGCAGGTTTCGTCCCAGACAATAAGGCGCGCACTACGAGATGAAGGCCTCCACGCCAGAACCCCCAGGCGCACCCCACTTCTGACTAACAGGCACAAGAAAAATAGACTCCAGTATGTCAAAAATCATCTGGACAAAGCCCAAAGGTTTTGGGAAACTGTTCTATGGAGTGATGAAACAAAATTGGAACTCTTTGGGCCTATGAAACAACGTTATGTCTGGAGGAGAAAAAATGAAGCTTACAAAGAGAAGAACACCTGGCCTACTGTTAAGCATGGTGGGGGGTCAATCATGCTCTGGGGCTGTTTCTCTGCCTGAGGTACCGGGAATCTCCAGCGTGTTCAAGGCATTATGAATTCTATTTCCTACCAGGATATATTAGCTGCAAATGTCATGAAGTCAGTGACGAAGCTGAGGCTTGGGAGACGTTGGACCTTCCAACAGGACAACGATCCCAAACATATCTCCAAATCAACATCAGAGTGGTTGCAGAAGAAGGGCTGGAAGACTCTGGAGTGGCCTTCACAGTCGCCAGACCTAAATTCTATAGAAAACCTGTGGTGGGACTTGAAGAAGGCAGTTGCAGCATGCAAGTCCAAGAATATGAATGAACTGGAGGCCTTTGCCCAAGAGGAATGTGCTAAAATACCTGTAGATCGTTGCAAGAAGCTTGTGTCCGGTTATGTATCACGTTTGAAGGATGTAATTACTGCCAAAGGGTGTTCTACTAAGTACTAAAGATGCATGTAACTAGGGGGTTGAATCATTTTGTCGATGAGATATTAAGAAAAATGTCTTCTTTTGCTATTTTGTAAAATACAGTGTTACAATTTAAGTTGCATTTGTCTATTTGACACATATTTATTTGATATGACTATAAACAAAATATGGAATCAATGTCCATCTTGCTAAAACACCAAAATTGTGTGGGGGTTAAATAATTCTGATCACAACTATATATATATATATATATATATATATATATATATATATATATATATATATATATATATATATATATATATATATATGTATATACAGTATATGTGTATAGATCCTGCCTGGAAATTAAATAATGTTTGCCTTGGTGCCCGGCAATGTGAGCCCTCCTTTAAGACAATACTTGCCTTGACCTTAAAAAGTTAAAATTCCAGGCCTGTATGAGGTCTGGGCAGACAAGTGAAAAAACAGCATGACGACTAAATGGAGGAGCGACTCAAGCGACATAGCAACTTTTTCAGTCGGTAGCGGGGACATCCTGCTGCTAAAAATATAATGTGGTGGTACGCCAAAACTACACATGCATGCTTGGATACAATCCCAAACGGTTCAAGCGAGAAACCAAAAACAAAGATTTAAAAACGATTACATTCCACTTAGGAGCCTAATTTAAAATAAAAAAATCTAGATACAGTAACTTACAGCAAAGGTGCTCATCCCCCATCACTAAGTTAGAGGCCCAGACTCTTTCTCCTTTGCATCCAGGCTTTCTTCAACTGCGTGTCCTTCATGCCACGGCGACACTTTTTGTGTCTGTTTCTTGTCAACATGGAGAAACTTTGTGTCTGTCCTTCCTCGATCACTGGCACTTACTTCCCCATTTTAGAGGGAAGCTGTTTTTTTGGTGTTTTTTTTTTTTTATCAGTATATACTGTACAACAGCAGCTCAAAGCAGGAAGGTGTGCATTCAGGAACACCACTAGCTACCAAACCACAAACCACAGTGTGATGATTACTCTAAGCACCATGAAGAGACTATTGAAAATAGCAATACAACATAAGTAGACTAGATTGCCAAAAATATTTGGCCACCTGCCTCGACTCACATATGGACATGAATTGTCATACCATTCCTAACCCATATGGTTCAATATGATGTGGGTCCACCTTTTGCAGCTGTTACAGTTTCAACTCTTCTGGGAAGGCTGTCCACAAGGTTGCGGAGTGCGTTTATAGGAATTTTTCCACCATTTTCTAAAAGCGCATTGGTGAGGTCCCACACTGATGTTGGTGGAGAAGGCCTAGCTCTCAGTCTCCGTTCTGATTCATCCCAAAGGTGTTAATGCCGGTTCGGGTCAGGACTCTGTGCAGGCCAGTCAAGTTCATCCACACCAGACTTTGTCATCCATATTCTGTATGGACCTTGCTTTGTGCACTGGTGCACAGTCATGTTGGAAGAGGAAGGGTTCCGCTCTAATCTGTTCCCACAAGGTTGGGAGCATGGAATTGTCCAAAATGTATTGGTACCCTAGAGCATTCAAAGTTCCTTTCACTGGAGCCCAACTCCTGTAGCAGGCCCCTTCCTCTTCTAACATGACTGTGCACCAGTGCACAAAGCAAGTTCCATACAGAATATGGATGACAACGTCTGGTGTGGATGAACTTGACTGGCCTGCACAGAGTCCTGACCCAAACCGGATTGAACACCTTTGGTATGAATTAGAACGGAGACTGAGTGCCAGGCCTTCTCCACCAACAACAGTGTGTGACCTCACCAATGCGCTTTTAGAAAATGGTGGAAAAATTCCTATAAACGCACTCCGCAACCTTGTGGACAGCCTTCCTAGAAGAGTTGAAGCTGTAACAGGTGCAAAAGGTGGACCTACATCATATTGAACCATATGGGTTAGGAATGGTATGACAATTTATGTTCATATTTGAGTCGAGGCAGGTGGCCAAATATTTTTGGCAATCTAGTGTATTTATTGTATTTCCTTGAATTGCCTCAGAGCATATAGTATGCGCCTGCCTTGGATTACTGCCGGGTCAAACTCGCTTCCCAAAATAATCAGCGCATGCTTAGTATTACCGCCTCGTCAAACTCGTGACGTCACGAGTGACACTTCCCCTGTCATCATTTTCAAAATGAAGGAGGCTGATTTCAATACCGGTAATTTGAAATCCCATAAGGGGAAGAATATTAAGAGCTATTCCGTAGGATTTAAGGTCCAAGCTTACATCACACTCAAATTTTTACTGCATACCTTTGGTAAGTGCCGGAGTGAAAAGAGGTTTTAAAATAATTAGCGCATGTTTACTTTTACCGCATGCCTTTGGTAAGCGCAGAAGTGAGAAGAGGTTTTAAATTAATTAGCGCCCCGGCGGCAATTCAAGGAAATACGATATGTTGTATTGCTATTTTCAATAGTCTCTTCATGGTGCTTAGAGTAATTGTCACACTGTGGTTTGCGGCTTGGTAGCTAGTGGTGTTCCTGAATGCACACCTTCCTGCTTTGGAAGAATGGTTGAAAATTCCTATAAACACACTCCGCCACCTTGTGGACAGCCTTCCCAGAAGAGTTGAAGCTGTAATAACTGCAAAGGTGGACCCACATCATATTGAACCCTATGGGTTAGGAATGGGATGACACTTCAAGGGACGGCGTGGCGCAGTGGAAGAGTGGCCGTGCGCAACCCGAGGGTCACTGGTTCAAATCCCACCTAGAACCAACCTCATCACGTCCGTTGTGTCCTGAGCAAGACACTTCACCCTTGCTCCTGATGGGTGCTGGTTGGCGCCTTGCATGGCAGCTCCCTCCATCAGTGTGTGAATGTGTGTGTGAATGGGTAAATGTGGAAGTAGTGTCAAAGCGCTTTGAGTACCTTGAAGGTAGAAAAGCGCTATACAAGTACAACCCATTTATCATTTATCATTTAAGTTCATATGTGAGTCAAGGCAGGTGGCCAAATACTTTTGCCAATATAGTGCATGTCAAAGGTGTCTGGACTAGTTTTTGACTCATCGCCCACTTAAAGTGTGAGTAAAAAATTAATGAAAAATTGTGTTTCCTCTATGTAGAGACGAGATAGGTCCAAAGGAGAAAGAGATGATACAGTATTATCTGCTCACAGATAATACCCAGTGGTTGTTCAAGCACACTGCAGGTAGTAATGGATTAATTAACCTAATAGCACTCCTCAATGCCACAGTCACACACAATATTCTCACAGGATATAAAGCAAAAATTCATCCGGACGATATCAACCTCCCCTAAAATCAAACGCTTCTAATTGTACAACCCCGAAAAGCAGTGAAGTTGTCACGTTGTGTAAATGGTAAATAAAAACAGAATACAATGATTTGCAAATCCTTTTCAACTTATATTCAATAGAATAGACTGCAAAGACAAGATATTTCATGTTCACACTGAGAAAGTTTATTTCTTGCAAATATTAGCTCATTTGGAATGTGGTGCCTGCAACATGTTTAAAAAAAAACAGGCACAAGTGCTGTGCCCGAGCTCATCTAAGAAGGACTGATGCAAAGTGGAAAAGTGTTCTGTGGTCTGACGAGTCCACATTTCAAATTGTTTTGGAAACTGTGGACGTCGTGTCGTCCAAATAAAACGAGGAAAATAACCATCCGGATTGTTCTAAGGGCAAAGTTGAAAAGACTGAGGAAGTTGAGGAATGCTCATCAAAGACTTATTTGGAACATCCCACAGGTGAACAGGCTAATTGAAAACAGGTGGGCAGAGATGGGTAGAGTAGCCAGAAATTGTACTCAAGTAAGAGTACTGTTACTTTAGAGATTTATTACTCACTGCTCCCCTCCCCACCCAGTGGGTGATCAAGAGCTATGGGTCAAATGCAGGGAATAATTTCGCCACACCTTGTGTGTGTGTGGCAATCATTGGTACTTTAACTTTAACTTTAATCCGATTCGACCGGATATATGGTTTGATAAAGTGAGCAGTTTGGCTGCGTCGGTAGCAGCCTGCTTCAGCCGATAAGAATCAGCTGTGAACATTCCGATTAATCGGGTGTAGAAAAACATTTTCTCACTGGCGCTCATCGAGGGCGGACGCTACCCTTCCCTCTCCCTTAACTCTCCTGTTTGCTTCGTGGTCTTGTCTTGTCTTAATTTTCTTGTTGCCTCTTTTTGCACTGGTCTCCAAATCTAAACATTGGAACTATTTAACTGGCCTCAACGAAATTGACAAGATCTTGGGTTGGTCTTCTCCCACGAACTCTTTGGAGAAGAAGGAGTGCCGCGTGCCTGGCGACCCTTCCAGTCGAGGACGTGAAGATATCCACCTACTGGGAATTATGACAACAGGACATCTGCTGATTGGAGTAAGCGTTGCTCTGGTTTGTCCACAAATTGGAAGTTGCTGGCAGTCTTCAAAGTACTCCAAAGCCGCCACAAATGATTGGAGGATGCGGGAAGAACTGTGGACACTCTTGTGATTTGGATAACATCGGACTGTCTGCCCTGCAGGATGAATTTGAGGACCAGTCATAGACAATTGAGAGTGAAAAGCTCATTTTATTTTCACTCGCGTACAAAACATTCTAACTTGGATTGTTTCCCTGGCTTCGAGACTCTCCCCAAGGACAGTGTGGCGAACTCACAACAAACTCCCTTTTTGTCTCTCTTGGACACACACCTGTTGTTGTGGACTTTGGATTGTATGGCATCAAGACCGCGGAACAGAGACACGCGGCAGGCTTACACACACACATGCATCCACAAAAAATATACGCCACGCACTGATACCCCAACCCCCAAATCCCACACCCCACCTCCACCATCCAACGTCCTTCACTTTGTCGATTACGCTTGCACCTCCTAGTACCCCAGCACCTCCAAAACCCTCAAATCTAGACTCCAAACATCCCAGAACAAGCTAGTCCGGTTACTTTTAGACCTCCACCCCAGATCACACCTCACTCCAACCCACTTCTCCAAAGTGGGCTGGCTCAGGGTGGAGGACAGAGTAAAACAACTTGCACTGAGCCTAGTCTATAAAATCCGCTACATCTCCCTGATACCAAAGTACATGTCAAACTAATTCCTTAACGTAAATGACCGCCATAACCACAACACCAAGGAGAGCTCCACAAACCACGTTAAACCCACATTCTGATCTAACAAAGGTCTTAACTCATTCTCTTTCTATGCCACATCAATGTGGAATGCACTCCCAACAGGTGTAAAAGTAAGTGCATCTCTATATTCCTTCAAAACCGCTCTAAAACAACACCTCCAGGCAACTTCAACCCTTTACTAATACCCTCCTCCATTTACATCCCATCTCCCCAGATTGTAAATAACCTAATGTAGATAATCAAATGTACTTCTAATGTATTTACTTGCTCTTCTGCTATCTGAACTCACTATGTTCTCTGCTGGCTGTACATATCCTACTAAGTAAGCAGAGGTGGGTAGAGTAGCCAGAAATTGTACTCAAGTAAGAGTGCTGTTACTTTAGAGAGTTATTACTCAAGTAAATGTAAGGAGTAGTCACCCAAATATTTACTTGAGTAAAAGTAAAAAGTATGTTGTGAAAAAACTACTCAAGTACTGAGTAACTGATGAGTAACCTGATTACGGCAACAAATAATGCACAAAAACATAAAAATAGCAATGAGCAAATTCAGAGCCAGGAATATCTCTTAAGCAACTAAAACAATAATATATATTAAATAATACTACATTAAAATAAAAAAAAATAAAAAAAATGGCACATTGAGCCACAATAACTTAACAGCACCAAGGGCTCAGTTCATTGATTTGATTGATTGATTGAGTGATTGAAACTTGTATTAGTTGATTTTACAGTACAGTACATATTCCGTACAATGGTAACACCCCAATAAGTTTTTCAACTTGTTTAAGTCGGGTCATGTGACCGCCTGGCTCTGTTTGATTGGTCCAACGTCACCAGTGATTGCATGTGATTGGTGAAACGCAGGCATGCATATCCTGCTTTGATGCTCTGTCATAAACCAAAACAAACATTAACAGATCGATAAAAAAAAAGTAGCGAGTAGGGAGCTGAATGTAGATAAATGGAGCGGAGTAAAAGTAGTGTTTCTTCTCTATACATATACTCAAGTAAAAGTAAAAGTATGTTGCATAAAAACTACTCGTAGAAGTACAATTTATCCCAAAAGTTACTCAAGTAAATGTAACGGAGTAAATGTAGCGCGTTACTACCCACCTCTGCAGGTGGGTGCCACGATTGGGTATAAAAGCAGCTTCCATTAAATGCTCAACCATTCACAAACAAAAACGGGGCGAGCGTCACCTCTTTGTCAACAAATGGCTGAACAAATTGTTGAAGAACAACCTTTCTCAAGCAGTTATTGCAAAGAATTCATGGATTTCACCATCTGCGCTCTGTAATATTCAGATTTAGACTAAATGTAGTAGTATAGTAGAATAGTGGGGGGAGGGCCCGTAGGGGATGCATTGCAAAATCTATTCAAAAACAAATTCAGCTCATTGGCTCTATACTGTATCTACAGCCCCATCCAGCAGTTTGGCCTTGTTGTTGAAGCCCGTGATGGTTTTCATGCCGCTTTGTTGTTGAAGCCCGTGATGGTTTTCATGCCCTTCCACACATCACGAGTGTTGTTCAGTTGGAGTTTAGCCTCTAGCTTCCTTCTGTAGGCACATTTTCCTTCTTGCAGCTGAACTTTAAGCTGCCACTGTATCCTCCTCAACTCGTCCCGATCACCAGATCTGAAGGCTAGCATTTTTTTATTCAGCAGCACCTTTAGCTGGCTGGTGATCCAGGGCTTGTTATTTGGGCAACAATGGACATATTGTATATCATCAACTATCTTTAAAAGGTTGAGAGAATCTGGAGAAATCACTGCATGTAAGCCATGATATTACGGACCTCTGATCCCTCAGCCAGTAATAATAATAATAATAATATGTAAAAATTTAAAAAAAAGAACTTTACATAGAGCAAACAACCTCATAATTGCAACAGTGTATTAAAAATAATAATAATAACAATAATAATAATAATAATAGTAAAAAGATAATAAAATAACAAATAAAAACTAGAACAGCCTAATAGCTAAAACTAGTATGCATACATCTATAAAAAGGCTGTTTTTGTTTTGTTTTTTAAATAAGGATTTTAAAGCCTTTTTTAAAAGCATCCAGGGAGACCGTTCCTCCGACAGGGAGCGGCGGAGCAGAAAGCCCGGTCTCCCATAGTTCATAGCTTTGTCCTTGGAGGTTGGAGGAGGTTAGCCTGTTTGGAGCGAAGGTGTCGTGTGGAGGATTTGGGGGTTAGTAGTTTTTTGTACTGCATTAAAAAGTGACATCACTGTGTGAAGGATATCACCATATAGGCTCAAGAAGACTTCAGAGAACCACTGTCAGTAACTACAGTTTGTTGCTACATCTGTAAGTGCAAGGTAAAACCCCACCATGCAAAGTGAAAGCCATTTATCAACAACACCCAGAAACGCTTTGATGGGCCGCAGCTCATCTAAGATGGACCGATGCAAAGTGGAAAAGTGTTCTGTGGTCTGACGAGTCCACATTTCAAATTATATTTGGAAACTGTGGACGTAAGATCCTCTGGACCAAGGAGGAAAAGAAGAATTTGGACTGTTCTAGGCGCAAAGTGGAAAAGCAGCATCTGTGATGGTATAGGGGTGTATTAGTGCCCAAGGCATGGGTAACTTACACATCTGTGAAGGCACCATTAATGCTGAAAGGTATATACAGGTTTTGAAGCAACATATGTTGCCATCCATGCAACGTTACCTGCTTATTTCAGAAAGACAATGTCAAGCCACATGTTAAAACACCGTGGCTTCATAGTAAAAAAGTGTGGGTACTAGACTGGCCTGCCTGTAGTGCAAACATTGAAAACGTGTGGTGCAATATGAAGGCTAAAATATCAGAAGGGAGACTGTTGAACAACTTAAGCTATACATCAAGCAACAATCTGAAATAATTCCACTTAAAAAATTTGACTCCTCAGTTCTCAAACCTTTACTGAGTGTTGTTAAAAGGAAAGACCATGTAGTGGAATTTCTGACCTTTATACCATATTTTGTGTCTGTTTTAGTCCAAAAAGAAAGTCTATCTAAAAGCCTCTGAACCACTGCTGAGCATATATAGGGGAAAGTTGAATTTTTGGTCGCTCCAACCATTCAACAAAATGTTTTGATTGTTTGTTATGACTAAGGGATCCACGGTTGTTTTGGAGCAAGCAGTTGCAAAACAACGATGCCTTGACACAGAGGGAAACATATACAGTGGGGCAAAAAAGTATGTAGTCAGCCACCGATTGTGCAAATTCTCCCACTTAAAATGATGACAGAGGTCTGTAATTTTCATCATATGTACACTTCAACTGTGACGGACAGAATGTGAAAAAAAATCCAGGAATTCACATTGTAGGAATTTTAAATAATTTATTTATAAATTATGGTGTAAAATAAGTATTTGGTCAACCATTCAAAGCTCTCACTGATTAAAGGATGTTTTGGCTCAAAATCTCACAAAACATGGGCCCATTCATTCTTTCCTTAACACGGATCAATCGTCCTGTCCCCTTAGCAGAAAAACAGCCCCAACGCATGATGTTTCCACCCCCATGCTTCACAGTAGGTGTGGTGTTCTTGGGATGCAACTGTGTATTCTTCTTCCTCCAAACACGACGAGTTGAGTTTATACCAAAAAGCTCTATTTTGGTTTTATCTGACCACATGACATTCTCCCAATCCTCTGCTGTATCATCCATGTATCCATTTTGGTATAAACTCAACTCGTCGTGTTTGGAGGAAGAAGAACACTGAGTTGCAATGTGTTGCTACCGTTAAATTCTAAGTTTGTGATTATTTGCAAATAAACATGAATTTTCTCAGTGTGAACCTGAAACATCTTGTCCTGCAGTCTAATCAGTTGAATATAAGTTGAAAAGGATTTGCAAATCATTGTATTCTCCTTTTATTTACCATTTACACAACGTGAAAACTTCACCGGTTTAAAGAACGGTAATCGTTTGGAACCGGAAAACGAAACAAAGAGCAGGCATCAGCATTGTCCAAATTCAAACGCTGGTATCTCCATGTGAGTATTGAATCGGGTATGCAACTATAAGAAAGTTAACTATGAATTCTAATTATTATGATCAAGTCCTGTCCTAGTGTGGTGAACCTGCTCAGTTTCCCCATGTAGTGCAGAATGTAAAGTGACACATGTAGGTCAAGGGAACGCACCTCACACTACCTTGACAGGGGAGTGGTGCCTTTGATCTTGTGTATTTGGTGTCATATACATCTATGTTTGATGAGCGTTATTAGCTGTGAAATACAAACGCAAGGCTGATGCAAGCTCCAGATGCTAAATGCTCGTTTAGAACAATCTCTGTGACGCTTTTGGCACATCGATGTCAATGCCGATGCTCCCTTTCAGCCTATAGGACACAATAAAGTGTCCAAATTCCCTTTGAAAGCCTCGCAAGCAGAAAAAAAAGGGGGACATGAATGAATTAAGTTTGAAGCCGGTGGAAGCATCTGCAAGGTCATGAAGGTTTTGTTTTAGCCAGAATATTTTGCTTTTTGAATGAAGTTCACTCTCTCCATCTGAAGAATCGGAGATACAGGTGTCCTAATAGCTTGGCCTGGCCACAGGTGTATAAAATCTAGCACTTAGGCATGGAGACTGTTACTACTAACATGTGTGAAAGAATAGGCCGCTCTCAATGATTTCCAGTCGTCATAGGATGCCACCTGTGCAACAAATCCAGTTGAGAAATTTCCTCGCTCCTAAATATTCCAAAGTCAACTTTATTATAAGAAAAGTGAAGAGTTTGGGAACAACAGCAACTCAGCAACCAAGTGGTGGGCCACATAAACTGACAGAGAGGGGTCAGTGGATGCTTCAGTGCATAGTCCAAAAACTTTCTGCACAGTCAGTTGCTACAGAGTTCCAAACTTCATGTGACCTTCCAATTAGCCCACGTACAGTACCCAGAGAGCATCATGGAATGGGTTTCCATGGCCGGCCAACTGCATCTAAGCCATACATCACCATGTCCAATGGGATGCAGTGGTGTAAAGCACGTCGCCACTGGACTCTAGAACAGTGGAGACACCTTTTCTGGACTGATGAATCACACTTTTCCTCTGGTAATCTGATGGACCATTCTGGGTTTGGAGGTTGCCAGGAGAACGCTATATTTCGGATTGCATTGTGCAGAGTGTGAAATTTGGTAGAGAAGGAATTTTGGTGTGGGGTTGTTTTTCAGGAGTTGGGCTTGGCCCCTTAAATCCAGTGAAATGAACTAGGAATGCTGCAGGTTACCAAAACATTTTTGGACAATTCAATGCTCCCAGCCTTGTGGGAACAGTTTGGAGCGGGCCCCTTCTCCTTCCAACATGACTGTGCACCAGAGCACAAATCAAAGCTCATAAAGACATGGATGCCAGAGTCTGGTGTGGATGAACTTGACTGGCCTGACCTGAACCCGATCGAACATCTTTGGGATGAATAAGAACGGAGACTAAGAGCCAGGCCTTCTCCACCAACATCAGTGTGTGCCCCCACCAATGTGCTTTTGGAAGAATGGTCAAAAATTCTTATAAACACACTCCGCAACCTTGTGGACAGCCTTCCCAGAAGAGTTGAAGCTGAAATAGCTGCAAAAGGTGGACCCACATCACATTGAACCCTATGGGTTAGGAATGGGATGGCACTTCAAGTTCATATGTAGGTCGAGGCAGGTGGCCAAATACTTTTGGCAATATAGTGTATCACCTGGTTATTCTCTCCAGAGATTAATCCGCCAAAAACATGCAAGTGTGTCCCAGAGGCTGTTTATAAATGAAAAAAAATTGTCTCCAATGATGGGGCCCCCACAGGAATGTAATCCCTCTCTTTTTAATTTAGCCTGCTTCATTTTTAATCTGGTGCACAGTGCTACTCCGGAGCTTCCGTGCCCTCTGGATGCCAGCCTAACAATGGCTTCACAAGTTGAAACACAATATTACTACTACCGTATTTTTCAGACTATAAGGCGCACTTAAAATCGTTTAATTTCCTCAAAACTAGACAGTGCGCCTTATAACCGAATGTACAGTAAGATTCTGGTTGTGCTTCCCGATCGCAAAGCTATTTTATTTGGTACATGGTGTAATGATAAGTGTGACCAGTAGATGGCAGTCACACATAAGAGAAACATGCAGACTGCATTATGACTCAAGTAAACAACAGCGAAATGTTATATGTTCCATGGAAAATATAATGGAAAATCTATCAAAATGTTTTAGTTGGACTTTGGAAACTATGAAGCCACACCGTACTGTGCTTCAACATAGGAGTATTATTATGGTGTGTGTATAAGGTAAGACATATTATCTGGCGTTTTGTTTCACAAAATTGTATGCACAAGCAACTTTTATTACCTTCTGGTACCTGCTGATCTGTATTTGGGATCTGCATAAATCCTAGTAAATTGTGTGTGTCCGCCTTTGTAGTCGATAGGCTTCTTCTTTTTAAACTTGCCATGAAAGCAGTAAATCATACCAGCGTAGCGAGTTTACATTATTCACCCAAAGAACTTTAGTTATTAGACAGTTCCGGTTGGACGGTTTTTCACGGGACACATTTCGGGCGTTGTTGTTGCACGAGTGAACCACGGATGAGGAGATGCTGCTCCGTTATTGATTGAAGTAGTCTGAATGTCATTGAAACAGTTAGCTCCATCTTTTGAGAAATCTTCCACTCCCCTCCTTGCACGCTACACCGCTACAACAAAGATGATGGGGAGAAGATGTTGTCCAAGTGGAGGTACATAAATAAGACCCGCCCACAAAACGGCGCATGCAGAAGATACTGTCAGAAAGCGAATTGAAGATGATGCAACATTTTGAGCAAAGAACCACCATCACATGTTATGTAGACCAGTGGTCCCCAACCACCGGGCCGCAGATTATTTTTTATTATCTATATTAAATCAACATAAAAAACACAAGATACACTTACAGTTAGTGCACCAACCCAAAAAAAACTACCCTTTTCATGACAAAAACTTCCCTTTTTTATGACAAATAAAAAAGAAAACCCTGCCCCGGGTTCTTCTCCCAGTGGGACTTGCAACGAGGACCTCCCTAGGGAGACACTGGTGAGGCATCTGCAGGAGATGCCCGAACCACCTAAGCTGGCTCCTTTCCAAGCGAAGGAACAGCGACTGAACTTCTCACTCGATCTCTAAGGGATATGCCAGCCACCCTTCTGAGGAAACTCATTTCGGCCTCAATAGCAGTGCTTCTTTATTATTTGTAGTCAATTTAGAATCAAGGGAACCGCAATTAGGATGTGAATCGTTTTTTGTGCACCTTTATAAAAAAGCCCGAAAGGAATGCTTCTACAGGAAAATGGACACACTTAAGCACACACATGACTTTAATAATTAAAGTTCAATTCTATGAGTAAAGCCTAATCTGACTAAAAATTCAAGTTGAACCTGAGTAAAGACCACGATGCACAATAGGGGTGTTTCCAATAGTCCAAGATTCGATTTTGTGGGACATCGCAGTCAAATCGTTGGAGTTTAAACCCCCTCCTCCTTTTTTGGAAAGAAAGCAAATTTAGCACCTTCTGTGTACAGCAGGCATCTTGGGAGCATGTATTGATTGCGTTCAACATGTCATCCTCTTCTACTTCCACGGGAGCAGCAACTTAAGCAGGGAAGCCCAGACTTCCCTCTCCCCAGCCACTTGGTCCAGCTCCTCCTGGGGGATCCTGAGGCGTTCCCTGGCCAGCCGGGAGACATAGTCTTCCCAACGTGTCCTGGGTCTTCTCCCTGGCCTCCTACTACTACGTGCCCTAAACACCTCCCTAGGGAGGCGTTCGGGTGGCATCCTGACCAGATGCCCGAACCACCTCATCTGGCTCCTCTCCATGTGGAGGAGCAGCGGCTTTACTTTGAGCTCTTCCCGGATGGCAGAGCTTCTCACCCTATCTCTAAGGGAGAGCCCCGCCACCCGGCGGAGGAAACTCATTTCGGCCGCTTGTACCCGTGACCTTGTCCTTTCGGTCATAACCCAAAGCTCATGACCATAGGTGAGGATGGGAACGTAGATAAATTGAGAGGTTTGTCTTTCGGCTCAGCTCCTTCTTCACCACAACGGATCGATAAAGCGTCCGCATTACTGAAGACGCCGCACCGATCCGCCTGTCGATCTCACAATCCACTCGTCCCTCACTCGTGAACAAGACTCTGAGACACTTGAACTCCTCCACTTGGGGCAGGGTCTCCTCGCCAACCCTGAGATGGCACTCCATCCCTTTTCCGGCCGAGAACCATGGACTCGGTCTTGGAGGTGCCGATTCCCATCCCAGTCGCTTCACACTTGGCTGCGAAACGTCTTGTCTTCTTTACATATTAGTAAAGGACTACACCTGAGCTAAGGACCTCACAAAAATACCCAATTTCTACTGAGTTTCTTTATCAGAGAGCTTTAGCCTTTTTTGAAACAAACAGCCAACGCTCACTGCCAGTTGAGCTGAATGAGTTCTACGCCTGCTTCGAGGTCCTCAACACCAACCAACAGAGAAGGGTTTTGACTACAGAGCGCACGCAGGACCCACCACTCACTGTTACAACAGCAGAGGTATGTACAGTTCTGAGGAGAACAAACCCACCCAGACAACACCCCTGGCCAGGCCCTCAGGGTGTGTTCATCAGAGATGGCTGACGTACTTGCTGACATATACAACTGGTCACTAGCACAAGCTGTTGTGCCCACCTGCTTCAAGACCACCATCATCATGCCCCTGCCAAAGAAAAACACTGTGACCTGTCTGAATGACTATCGCCCTGTTGCACTCACCCAAATAGTGACGAAGTGCTTCGAGAAGATAGTCATGTCACACATCAAGAAGACCATCCCAAACACATTGGGCCCTCTACAGTTTGCCTACCGGCAGAACCGGTCCACTGCTCAGTAGATATCAGGAGCAGCATTCCCCTCACTACAGGAGATGTACTCTACCAGGGCCACCAGGAAAGCACACAACATCCTAAAGGACAGTACACACCCCCAGCACAGTCTCTTCAGCCTCCTACCATCAGGCAGACGATACAAGAGCCTGAAATCCAGGACTACGAGACTCTCAAACAGTTTCTACCCACAGGCCATCAGGCTTGTGAATGCTATCTTGTGAATGCTAGCTCCCACCCCCCATTTTTACTTTTTTCTTTTTGAACGAAAGACAGCTACCTTGACCACCCCCGAACTGTGAACCATCACTGTAGACACCTTTCACCTTTGATCACTAAAGACACTTTAACTGCTGCTGTGACACAAGGTCACCTCCATATTTATACTGTTGACTGTCAATCAGAATGTGCAATAATGTTATGTTACTTACTGTGCCTTGTATACACATTTTTATTTTTTATTTTTATTTTTAGCTAAGTACCGTGTGACTTGTTGAAGGGTGGACTAGCAAAGAAAGATTTTCATTGTACGGCAAACTGTCTGTTTAACTGTGCATATGACAATAAACAATCTGGAATCTTGAATCTTTAATTTAAGGACTTAGCTGCAATAAAAAACATGTTTCATGTACCATAATATGTTTTTGTTAAAATTAAGCCAATAAATGCCTTTTTTTTCAAAAGTATTGAAATTATTTTAGTACCGGCACCAAAATATTGGTATTATTACAACACTACTACCTACAATGGGTCTGGGTTAGTTTTTGCCTCATTCCTGTGAGAATCATGTGTGTGACTGACACATTAAGGAGTGGGGGTGGTTTATTTAAATGAATTTTACTCACCTCAGGGAATACAATCGATCACAACCGGACCGATTGGTTTGTCTTGGAAGATTGTTCGCCTCACATCCGAGCAGACTTCATCAGTTCATGCTCATAGATTCAGGTTGGCCAGATTTAGTCTTTGACTTGGATTGTTCAGATCTAGATTTAAGTGAAGGATGAGGCAAAAACTAACCCAAACCCACTCTAGCATATATTGATTGGTTTCAGGTTGAGGGAAACAAAAAAGTAAATTTATCAAAGCAGCCTCCACATCCTTAAATTTTTGTGTATCCATCACTCGTTCACTTGGACTATGTTTACACTGCAGACCAAAGTGGACAAATCAGATTTTTTAAATTTGTTTTTTTAATCACATTTTTTCGAAATCGGATTTTTCAACAGTTTTTTCTCCCAACAAGTAAAATGTGATCTTTATCAGACTGCAGTATAAACGGGCACAGGTCCCAATGTGGCTCCAATGTGGCTCCAAGTCACTTGCATGCGTAATTGGATAAAGTGAAAAAAAAATTGACCGAATTCCGTAAAATAAGTATGTAAGTCGCTAAACAGAGACTTAAATTCTCGTGTGTGGGTTTTTTTGCGTGGTAGAAATGTGGCGGGCTTACCCTGTGCGTTGTCCCATTGCCAGTGGCAGGAAGTGGCAGGGACAGAAGGCTGGTTTCTCTGGGTAAAGTTTTAGTTTGCGCCTGACTGACCTAAAAGAGAAACCGAAAATGAGTGGCACTGAAAACAGATGATAGAAATGTTAACATATATGCTTATGTGCTGTCATTTAAGATATTTGCAAGAACAACATAATATTAATAATAATAGCATGAATACCATGAATTGATTAACGTGCACCCCGACTTAAAGAAATTGAAAAAACGTATTCGGGTGTTACCATTTAGTGGTCAGTTGTACGGAATATGTACTGTACTGTGCTATCTACTAATAAAAGTTTCAATCAATCAATCAATCAATCAAAGCAAAAACGAGAACAATAACAAACTACAACCAGCGAGCTGGATCTGGTTTGGGGAGCCCTGGTCTATATATATATATATATATATATATATATATATATATATATATATATATATATATATATATATATATATATATATATATATATATATATATATATATATATACATATATATATATACATATATATATATATATATATATATATATATATATATATACACCATGAACCTCACCGAACGTCACTAATGTATACACACACACACATATGTATATATGTATATATATATATATATATATACACACACACACATATATATACACACACACACATATACATATATACATATATATATATATATATATATATATATATATATATATATATATTCTGTAAAAGGGTGTTGACTTGACCATTAAATGGCAGAGATGTCATCCTCCCTATTACAAGCTGGTGGACCAACACAAAGCAGGCAGGAGCTGACATTTTGATGTCCAAATATTGCTTTTTGTTGAGACTTGAAAAATGTATACATCTAAATAATGAAATGTCACTTCTCTTTTCTATGTACAGTACAGCAATTAACCTGCTAAGCCTCAAATTCCAAATGGCTTTATTGAAGTCATATTGATCCATATGTGAGGCTCACATGTCACCACAGGCACCAGCGTCCAGCTGTGACAACATGTCTTGTCATTTCTGAAGGTACAATTGTGCTGCTCTTTGTTTTAAAGGGGAACTGCACTTTATTTGTATTATTCTTTACTCATCTTTTAGTAAAGCCGTGTTTACAGAGCTTACTAGCTTATGATGTTATATAGAAATACAGAGCTGCTGGGAAAAGTTAACGCTAGATTAGAAGTCAAGCCTCTCATCCAAGAAGTTGATCTACTTTGAAATTCAATTTAGACACAAGGACATTGTGTGAAAGACATGGAAAGACGCTTGTTTCCGCCCTGAGTGAGCTGTATGCTGAGTTCCCCATCTAATTGGAAACACAAGTCTTGTGCTGGACGATATGAACATATCATCAGTCAGCATCCGAGTGAGAGCACATATTGTAAAGTGATTGTTTTATTATGTTTAAAGTTTGTATTACTGCTTCACGATGCTTAATGTTTAATTAAAACTGGATCTGTTTATCACTTTGTGTCTAAAACTTGTATGTCATCTTTCACATACTCAGGCTCTAAAATATAAGTTTCTGGATCATCTTTCGCGGAATTCTACAGAACTCAGAAAGCACATTCGGAACCTCAAAGACAATAATGTTGAATATTCAATAACATGGCAAATTCTTGCATCCAGCACACCTTACAACAGTGGTGATAAAAGATGCAACCTATGCTTGAAAGAGAAACTGTTTATTATATATCATCCAGATCTGTCATCCCTCAACAAGCGCAGTGAAATCATTTCAACATGCCGCCACAGACGGAAACACCTCCTAGGTAACACATGAGCCAATCACCACACCCTACGCCTGCCTGTACCCACCCACTCTGTGCCCTATATAAACCATTGTATGTGAATGCTTCCATTAAAATCTCCTGATGATTGAGGGAACCCCTCATGAAACAGTTCTGTAGAGATGAAGTAGTCTTGTGATTTTTTTTCCCACACCTACATATATGTGTATGTATATATATATATATATATATATATATATATATATATATATATATATATATATATATATATATATATATTGCTACTATGGTACATATTTAGTCTACTTAATACCTGCATTGTCCTTTCTATCCTTTGTAACTGAGCTACTGTGTGCAACAATTTCCCTTGTGGATCAATAAAGTTTGTCTAAGTCTAAGTCTAAGCATTATGACAAAAGAAAAAACCGAAAAAAAAAAAAAACATTGTTTCTCGCCTTACACTGAGATTGTGAAAGATCGGCAACTTTTAAAAAAAAAAGTGTAGTTCTTTAGTCTGAAAGGGGAAATGTACTTTTTCCTGTGCATTCTAAACAAACAAAAAAAATGTGCTAGTAAGAGGAGTCAAACACTGCATGTATTGGCCATACAGTCTATTCTGCTTTTAAAGCGCCCTAAAAACAACCAAAAACCTTCAACACTCTTACAAACACGCTGTAAGTTTATATGTAACATAGTTACAGGCACATTAATAATTAACATGTAATATTTACGCATTTTGCTCATTTTAAGCATTACTATTACTTTTTCCTGGACACATTGATTTCACATAGCAACAGTAGTGTTCGTTGCTGTGCACTTTGTAAAATCAATGTGCCTTAGAAAAAGTGATGGTATCGCACAGAACAACTCCTTTTCTGGTGTCGTCACACATCGTCTTGCTCATCCGACCAGATACCAGCTAGCTTCTGCTGCTACAGTAATAACGTTGGTTGCGACCCGCCATAAAATAAAGAAGAAGGAGCTTGAACTTTTTCTACTGACGCTGTAAAGTAAATGTTCGATTATAAATTAAAAGGAACTGAATTTCCTTTTCGCGTGGACATCGGGGGCGGTACCTCTGGATTGGCGGACCGGGGTGGTGGTTCCTCTCTTTACGAAGGGGAACAGGAAAGTGTGTTCCAACTACAGTGGGATAACACTACTCAGCCTTCCCGGGAAGGTTTATTTAGGTGTACTGGAGAGAAGGCTACGCCTGATAGTCGAACCTCGGATTCAGGAGGAACAGTGAGGTTTTTGTCCTGGTCGTGGAACTGTGGACCAGTTCTTTACTCTCGACAGGGTCCTTGAGGGTGCATGGGAGTTTGCCCAACCAGTCTACATGTGTTTTGTGGACGGCATTCGACAGCTTCCTTTGGGAAGTCCTGTGAGGAGTGCTCAAACAGTATGGGGTAATGGATTGTCTGATTGTGGCGGTTCACTCCCTGTACGATCAGTGTCAGAGCTTGGTCCGCATTGCCGACAGTAAGTCAGACACGTTTCCAGCGAGGGTTGGACTCCGCCAAGGCTGCCCTTTTATGGACAGAAATTCTAGGCGCAGTCAAGGCGTCGAGGGAATCCGGTTTGGCGGCTGCAGGATTAGGTCTCTGCTTTTTGCAGATGATGTGGTCCTGATGGCTTCATCTGGCCAGGATCTTCAGCTCTCACTGGATCGGTTCGCAGCCGTGTGTGAAGCAACCGGGGTGAGAATCAGCACCTCAGATTCCGAGTCCATGGTTCTCGCCCGGAAAAGGGTGGAGTGCCATCTCTGGGTGGGGAGGAGACCTAGGTGTCTTGTTCACGAGTGATGGAAGAGTGTATCGTGAGATCGACAGGTGGATCGGTGCGGCGTCTTCAGTAATGCGGACGCTGTATCGATACTTTTTTGGTGAAGAAGGAGCTGAGCCGGAAGGCAAAGCTCTCAATTTACCGGTTGATCTACGTTCCCATCCTCAGCTATGGTCATGAGCTTTGGGTTATGACCGAAAGGACAAGATCACGGGTACAAAAGGCCAAAATGAGCTTCCTCCGCCGGGTGGCGGAGCTCTCCCTTAGAGATATGGTGAGAAGCTCTGCCATCCCGGGAGAACTCAAAGTAAAGCCGCTGCGCCTCCACATGGAGAGGAGCCAGATGAGGTGGTTCGGGCATCTGATCAGGATGCCACCCGAACGCCTCCCGCGGGAGGTGTTTAGGGCATGTCCAACCGGTAGGAGGCCACGGGGAAGACCCAGGACACGTTGGGAAGACTATGTCTCCCGGCTGGCCTGGGAACGCCTCGGAATACCCCGAGAAGAGCTGGATGAAGTGGCTGAGGAGAGGAAAGTCTGGGCTTTCCTGCTTAGGCTGCTGCTCACGTGACCCGACAACGGATAAGCGGAAGAAGATGGATGGATGGATGGATGGATGGATGGATGGATGGATGAATTTCCCTTTATTGTCATTGCTTTCAGGGAGACAGTTTAGCAGCACCGGAGATAGCAGTATGATCATTTAAAATAACAAATAAAAACTACAGACCAGGATATAAAACATAAAAGTATGCAATAAATAAATACATTGGTGGAACACATACAGTCGCGATCAAAAGTTTACATACAGTTGTAAAGAACATAATGAGTTTCCAATCATTTGTACAACTTCTATTTTTTGTGATAGAGTGATTGGAGCACATTCTTGTTGGTCACAGAAAACATTCATAAATGTTGCTTCTTTTATGAATTTATTATGGGTCTACTGAAAATGTGAGCAAATCTGCTGGGTCAAAAGTATACATACAGCAATGTTAATATTTGCCTACATGTCCCCTGGCAAGTTTCACTGCAATAAGGCGCTTTTGGTAGCCATCCACAAGCTTCTCCTCCAAACATATTGCTGGGTGTTGTGGCCAAACAGCTCAATTTTTGTTTCATCTGATTGCAGAACTTTCCTCCAGAATGTCTTATCTTTGTCCATGTGATGTCAGATGATACAAAAATGGAGCTGTTTGGCCACAATACCCAGCAATATGTTTGGAGGATGAAAGGTGAGGCCTTTAATCCCAGGAACACCAAACCTACCGTCAAGCATAGTGGTGATAGTATCATGCTCTGAGCCTGTTTTGCTGCCAAAAGAACTGGTGCTTTACAGAGAGTAAATGGGATAATGAAAAAGGAGGATTACCTCCAAATTCTTCAGGACAAACTAAAATCCTCAACCCGGAGGTTGGATCTTGGGCACAGCTGGGTGTTCCAACAGAACAATGACCCCAAACCCACGTCAAAAGTGGTAAAAGGATGGCTAAATCAGGCTAGAATTAAGGTTTTCGAAAGGTCTTCCCAGAGTCCTGGCGTAAAGGTGTAGATAATGCTGAAGAAACAAGTCAATGTCAGAAAACTAACAAATTTAGCTGAAATGCACCAATTTTGTGAAGAGGAGTGGTCAAAAATTCAAGCAGAAGCTTGTGGATGGCTACCAAAAGCGCATTTTTAGCAGTGAAACTTGCCAAGGGACATGTAAGCAAATACTAACATTGCTGTATGTATACTTTTGACCCAGCAGATTTGCTCACATTTTCAGTAGAAAATTCATAAAAGAAGAAAACTTCATGAATGTTTTTTGTGACCAACAAGTATGTGCTCCAATCACTCTATCACAAAAAATAAGAGATGTAGAAATGATTGTAAACTCAAGACAGCCATGACATTATGTTCTTTACAAGTGGATGTAAACTTTTAATCGTGACTTTATAATCCCCTCGTGATCTTATTTCACAATTGCCGATGCATTTGAGTAATAGATATTTTTATGTGCAAATTTGATGGATAACTGGCTTTGAAATCATAAGTAAAGTTGACAAGAAGATATACAACGATTAGTTTTTTTATCTGTACAAACATATGTTGTAATACAGTTTATCATAAAATAATATGTCACGGCCCGGGCGCACTTCAGTGCGAATTCATCTGTCATCTGCGCGCTGCGCTTGGCGTACTTCCAAGCGCTCACCTGAGCGCGCCACTGCGGCTGCAGCAGGCAGCTGCCATTTAATCAGCAATCTGCACACCTGACATGTATGAGAGACCTGCCTTCTTCTAAGCCAATGCAAACCTGCTTTCTGGGCCAGAACGTAGTCTCCTGCTCAGTACACAGCGTTCCTCAATCCCCTGATTGCGAGCTGTGTATCTCGTCTCCCTGTGTTCTCCTCTGGTTCCTTGGCTGCCCCTTTAAGATCCCGACCTCCCGTCTGGACACGGACCTTTGACGCCTCACTACTGCCCTCGACCTCACACCTGTCTCTGGACCTTTGAGCCTGCCTTGACGCTCTTGGACTTCTGCACTTTTATCAATAAGCATCAGTTAATCTCTACATGTAGTCGCACACCACAAATATTATGGATTAGCTACACACTTCCTTTTCTATTGTGATATAAAATTAGAAAATTAAGTGTGTAGCTAATCCAAAATATTTATAATATATAAAACAACGTCCCTGCTGTCTGTGCCGTCTTCTTCCCCCTCTGTACACGTAATATTATAGGGGCGGATATTATATGTTTTATTTCTTTCAGCTCCTTTTCATTGTTTATTTATTTGAAATGTTATGTTGATTGTTTTTGTTTGACCTTAAATGACTGAAATAAAACCAACAAACACATATTTGGCATGATTTGATATTATTACAGTTTAAGAGATATGTATTTATTTTTTCGGTCAAAATTTGTAAAAAAAAATGAAGCATTTTATTGAGACACATTTTTTCCTTTTTTCCTTCCAGTTGTAGTGTAAAAATGCTCATTGTCATTTCTGTATTATTATTTATTTGGCTAACTGCTTCTTTGCTATCACTCTCACCATCATTTGTACATATTGTATGTGCTGTTGTTGTTCTATTGTTGTTGTTGTTTTTGTTGTTATTGTTGTGTTTCCTGCTGTTGTTTTTGTCTCTCTGTCTAATCCCCTTCTTGTCCCCACAATTTCCCCCTCTGTCTTCCTTTTTTTCTCTTTCTATCCCCTCCCTTTTTCCAGGCTTTTGTGGGCCACATGAAATGATGTGACAGGCCAGTTTCTGGTCCCTGGGCCTGGATTTTGACCCCTTTGGGTTAGAATATTCCAAATGGCATGTTTACATGAAGCATTTTTATTCCAGTTAGGTTAGGCTTTTAATCCGATCACGTGTCCATGTGCGCATAGCTACTGTCGCTACTCGCTACACTGTAGCTCAGTGTTTTTCAACCACTAGTGTGCCGTGAGATACAGTCGGGTGTTGTCGTGGGAGATTATGTAATTTCACCTATTTGGGTTAAACATATTTTTTCCAAACCAGTAATTATAGTCTGCAAATGATGTGTTGTTGAGTGTCTGTGCTGTTTAGAGCTCGACAGAGTAACCATGTAATACTCTTACATAAAAGTGGGTGGCAGCAGGCAGCTAATTGCTTTGTAGATGTCGGAAACACGTGTGTAAGACGGTGATGGTTTGTTGTGATCACAATAAGCAGGCGACAGCGGGAGGCAAAGTGCAGGTAAAAAGGTATCCAATGCTTAAACCAAAAATAAACAAAAGGTGAGTGCCCCAAAGAAAAGGCATTGAAGCTTAGGGAAGGCTATGCAGATCGGAAATAAAACTGAACTGGCTACAAAGTAAACAAAAATAGAATGCTGGACGACAGCAAAGACTTAGCGGCATAGCTCGGTTGGTAGAGCGGCCGTGCCAGCAACTTGAGGGTTACAGGTTCGATTCCCGCTTGTGCCATCCTAGTTAATGCCGTTGTGTCCTTGGGCAAGACACTTTACCCACCTGCTCCCAGTGCCACCCACACTGGTTTAAATGTAACTTAGATATTGGGTGTCACTATGTAAAGCGCTTTGAGTCACTAGAGAAAAAGCGCTATATAAATATAATTCACTTCACTTCACTTACAGCGTGTGGAGCAGACAGCGTCCACAAAGTACATCCGTACATCACATGAGAAATCTACAATGTCCACGCAAAAAAACGATAGCCACAACTTAAATGTTCTTGATTGTTAAAACAAAGCAAGTGCGGGGAATATCGCTCAAAGGAAGACATGAAACTGCTACAGGAAAATACCAACAAAACCGGAATAGCCGCCAAAACAGGAGCGCAAGACGATGTAAAACACTACATCCAGGAAAACAGCAAAAAAGTCAAAACAAGTCAGGGTGTGATGTGACAGTTGGTGACAGTACACCTACTTTAAGACAAGAGCTATATTGATGCGTTCGTGGTTATGCTTTAAAGTCATATCCAACAACTGCGGCAACAACTTTTTACTGTCTACTTAGTTTAATTTTTTTTTAATGATATTTACTGGTGGTGCGCCTTGGCACAAAAAAGTTTGACAAACACTGCCATAGCTTGGCTAATATGCAGGTCGCCGCATGTAAACAGAACATTTTTGACCTTTTTGAATGTTTTTTTTGAGCACTCTATATAAATCCCAATTACCTGCATTAGCCGCCTT
The DNA here is from genome assembly GCF_033978795.1 of Nerophis ophidion. Taxonomy (NCBI): domain Eukaryota; kingdom Metazoa; phylum Chordata; class Actinopteri; order Syngnathiformes; family Syngnathidae; genus Nerophis; species Nerophis ophidion. The sequence continues at coordinate 54,329,286 of NC_084612.1, read as the reverse complement.
GCACCAACAATTTGTTTTACAGTTGAAATGATGGGAACTTTTTTTTGGTAACACTAGTATGGGGAACACATATTCACCATTAATTAGTTGCTTATTAACATGCAAATTAGTAACATATTGGCTCTTAATTTGTCATAATTAAGTACTTATTAATGTCTTATGCTGCATGGAGTTATTATACAATAAGTAAGCCATTAACTTAGAATCTTCTGTTAAAAACCGCAGAATTATTGCTTATTAGTAACCCTAACCCAAACTGTTTCCCTAGTGTCCAAATAACTCTAAATTAAGTCTTTGTTACTTTAATAAGTAACTAATTAATGGTGAATATGTTCCCCTTACTAAAGTGTTACCGTTTTTTTTAAGTGAAGTTTCCTTTTAAGTTCTTTGCCTTAAAATATCCCTTTTGTGCTGACTTAGTCAAACTATGTAAGCATATAAATGAGACAACTCTTCAATTGTTAAACCCTGACCCGTTTTCCACCTCTCCTTAGAGGGAATTCGGTCAATCCCGCTCTCAAGTTACCGATTGATTGAAGAGTAGAATGAAGCACCTGCTTGTAGGCGGTGCCTCCGCGGGCTCTCCGAGGAGGTTTCCAGGATCTCTCCTTGGTGATGCTGTTGACATAGTAGCTTCTCAGAGAAGCTGGGTCCTCATACTGCTCCCACAGATCCACCACCTGGATGGGAGGCTGACCAGGCACCGGGCTTGGAGGCTCAGCCTGCGAGGTGCGCCTCTCCGCCTGCGGGTGATGGTAGAGAGGCGAGTCCTGCCAGGACAGCTGAGATAAGTAGGACTCTGTCGGCACCTAGAGGGAGAAATTGACAGAAATCCAATAAATGTATCAAAGCTTTAAGTATTTCCGATGCACTAAATCTAACAGACTTAGACTTAGACTTAGGCTTCCTTTTATTGTCATTCAAATTTGAATTTAACAGTATAGATAGCTGGTTGTAGTGCAGGATAAAAGAGAAATAAGGTGCAAAAATAAATAAATAGATTACTGTACAGATAAATATATTGCACTTTTGGATATGTATCCACGTTTATGGATGTATGTTATATCGTCTTTGTATTGCAGCCAGTTAATCCGTGTTTTGGGGGGAATTGAGGGGATTATTATGATGCGTTCAATAGTCTGATGGCTGGCCTGAGGGAAGAAGCTGTTACAGAACCCCAGGTTCTGCTACGGAGGCTGCGGAACCTCTTTCTAGAGTCCAGCAGTGAACACAGTCCTTGGTGGGGATGGGAGGAGTCTGCAGATTTTCTGAGCCCTGGTCAGACAGCGGCTTTTTGCGATTTCCTGGATAGGAGGAAGAGGAGTCCTTACCACTCTCTGCAGAGACATCCAGTCTGAGGCACTGCAGGCTCCAGTCCAGACAGATATAGAGTTGGTCAGTAGGCTCTATATTAGGGGTGTCAAACCTACGGCCCGCGGGCCGGATCAGGCCCGTGAACAAGGTTTTACTCGGCCCGCGGTATGAGTTTGCTAAGTATACACATAAACCTTAAATTTTTGAATGAAAGAAACAGCTCTTCTACATGTGTCTACTGGATGTTGCAAGAGCAATTATTTGTATCTCTGGATGATGGTACATATGTACAAAATAAACCACATGATGTTAGTACATCAATCGAGGAAAATAACTTAGATTTATATTGCGCTTTTCTAGACACTCAAAGCACTCACAGAGAAGTGGGACTCAACATTATTTCACACCTGGTGGTGGTAAGCTACATCAGTAGCCACAGCTGCCCTGGGGTGGACTGAAAATGATCAAACTACATACATGCCATACTGTAATTTGATTTTGATATTTTTCTATCTGGATAGATTGAAAATGAACACCATTGAGTTGACTGATGAACATGATCAAATCCTTCATTCACGGGGGTGGGGGGTGTTGGGGTTTAGTGCTAGTGGGGTGTATAATATAGTCAGGAAGAATAGTGGATGCAAAGGATTCTGGGTAATTGTTATGTTGCGTTTATGTTGTTTTACTGTGAGGATGTTCTCCCGAAATGTGTTAGTCATTCTTGTTTGGTGTGGCTTCATAGTGTGGTGCATTATGGTAAGAGTGTTAAAATTGTTTATATCACAACCATCAGTGTACTCTGTGTCACCCAGTATGCCATGCAGTCATGTGCATGTATCTGCGTAATCCACAAACAACATGCTGCTGGACTGGCAAGCAGATAGCACGTGTTGTAGGAAATCAATCAATCAATCAATCAATGTTTATTTATATAGCCCTAAATCACAAATGTCCCAAAGGACGGTACAAACCATTACGACTACGACATCCTCGGAAGAACCCACAAAAGGGCAAAGAAAACTCACACCCAGTGGGAAGGGAGAATTCACATCCAGTGGGAAGCCAGTGACAATGCTGACTATGAAAACCTTGGAGAGGACCTCAGATGTGGGCAACATCCACCCCCCGCCCCCTCTAGGAGACCGAAAGTAATGGATGTCGAGCGGGTCTAACATGATACTGTGAAAGTTCGATCCACAGTGGCTCCAACACAGCCGCGAGCGTTCAGTTCAAAGCGGATCCAAGACAGCAGCGAGAGTCCCGTCCACAGGAAACCATCCCAAGCGGAGGCGGATCAGCAGCATAGAGATGTCCCCAACCGATACACAGGCGAGCGGTCCATCCTGGGTCCCGACGAGCGGTCCATCCTGGGTCTCGACTCTGGACAGCCAGTACTTCATCCATGGTCATCGGACCGGACCCCCTCCACAAGGGAGGGGGGGACATAGGAGAAAAAGAAAAGAAGCGGCAGATCAACTGGTCCAAAAAGGAGGTCTATTTAAAGGCTACAGTATACAGATGAGGTTTAAGGTGAGACTTAAATGCTTCTACTGAGGTAGCATCTCGAACTGTTACCGGGAGGGCATTCCAGAGTACTGGAGCCCGAACGGAAAACGCTCTATAGCCCGCAGACTTTTTTTGGGCTTTAGGAATCACTAATAAGCCGGAGTCTTTTGAACGCAGATTTCTTGCCGGGACATATGGTACAATACAATCGGCAAGATAGGATGGAGCTAGACCGTGTAGTATTTAATACCTAAGTAGTAAAACCTTAAAGTCACATCTTAAGTGCACAGGAAGCCAGTGCAGGTGAGCCAGTACAGGCGTAATATGATCAAACTTTCTTGTTCTTGTCAAAAGTCTAGCAGCTGCATTTTGTACCAACTGTAATCTTTTAATGCTAGACATGGGGAAACCCAAAAATAATACGTTACAGTAATCGAGACGAGACGTACCAAACGCATGGATAATGATCTCGCCGTCTTTAGTCGACAAAATGGAGCGAATTTTAGCGATATTACGGAGATGAAAGAAGGCCGTTTTAGTAACGCTTTTAATGTGTGCCTCAAAGGAGAGAGTTGGGTCGAACATAATACCCAGATTTTTTACCGAGTCACCTTGTGTTAATTATTTGGTTGTCAAATGTTAAAGCTGTATTATTAAATAGAGGTCAGTGTCTAGCAAGACCGATAATCAGCATTTCCGTTTTTTTGGCGTTAAGTTGCAAAAAATTAGCGGACATCCATTGTTTGATTTCATTAAGACACGCTTCCAACTGACTACAATCCGGCGTGTTGGTCAGCTTCAGGGGCATGTAGAGTTGGGTGTCATCAGCATAACAGTGAAAGCTAATACCGTATTTGCGTATGACGTCACCCAGCGGCAGCATGTAGATGCTGAAGAGTGCAGGGCCAAAGACCGAACCCTGGGGAACTCCACACGTTACCTTAACATAGTCGGAGGTCATACTGTTATGGGAGACGCACTGCACCCTATCAGTAAGATAAGAGTTAAACCAAGACAGAGCTAAGTCTGACATACCAATTCGTGTTTTGATACGCTCTAATAAAATGTTATGATCGACGGTATCGAAAGCAGCGCTAAGATCGAGGAGAAGCAACATAGATGACGCATCAGAATCCATCGTTAGCAATAGATCATTAGTCATTTTTGCGAGGCCTGTCTCAGTAGAGTGATTTGCCCTGAAACCGGATTGAAAGGTTTCACATAGATTGTTAAACGCTAAGTGTTCATTTAGCTGCTCTGCAACAATATTTTCGATGATTTTCGAAATAAAGGGAAGGTGAGACACCGGTCGGTAGTTTACCATGAGGTCAGGATCGAGGTTAGGTCTTTTAAGGAGAGGATGAATAACCGCTTTTTTGAATGCAAGGGGAACAGTGCCCGAGGAAAGTGATAGGTTTATAATATTTAGCACTGATGGACCTAATAATACAAACAGCTCCTTGATAAGTTTCCCAGGAAGTGGGTCAAGTAGACATGTTGTTTGTTGTATTCCATTTACAAGTTGTAAAAATTCTTCTAATGTTATTTCCTCACAACGAGAGAAACTATTTTGGATATTTGCAGTATCCGCCGTATATACAGTCGTATCTGTGTTAATATAACCCAGTTGTAGCTTGGACGCATTGTCTTTAATCTCCTTTCTAATAAGTTCAATTTTCTTATTAAAGAACTTCATAAAGTCATCTGCCGAATGGGTGGAGCTACTGGAAGGAGTCCCTTGTTGGGTTAGCGATGCTACTGTACTAAACAAAAATTTTGGATCGTTTTTATTAAGGCGGATGAGATTTGAGTAATAATTAGTTTTAGCTAAGGTAAGCATGCGTTTATAAGTTATTAAACTATCACTCCATGCTTGATGGTGCACCTCAAGTTTAGTCGTGCGCCCTTTGCGTTCCAGCTTTCTACATAATAATTTCTGAGCTCTAGTTTCTTCAGTAAACCATGGCGTACGCTTTTTTGGAGCCTTTTTTAACTTCAGCGGTGCTATACTATCAATGGTTTCGCGCAGGGCGTTGTTAAAGTTGTTAGTGAGGTTATCAATAGAGCCCACATTCTTTGGGAATGGTGCCGTTACCGAGGGCAGTAGGCCAGCAAAAGTCGTCGTTGTGGCAGCAGTAATGTTGCGGCTGCTATAGTAGCTATTATTATTATTATCTTGCCGAACATGAGTCTGAACTTCGAATTTTATAAGGTAATGATCGGACATTACTTTAGTACACGGGAGTATCATAACTTTGGAAACGGTGATACCTCTGACAAGCACTAGGTCTATCGTATTACCGCTGCGATGCGTCGGTTCATTTATTATTTGTGTAAGACCACAGCTATCAATTATAGTCTGGAGCGCCATGCACGGTGGGTCCAATGGGGTATTCATATGGATATTAAAGTCCCCCATCATAATTATATTATCGGCGTGCGTCACTAGATCAGCAACAAACTCTGAGAATTCACTGATAAAATCCGAATAGGGCCCTGGGGGGCGGTAGATAACAGCCAGGCACAGAGGCAGCGGTGTGGCAGACTTCATAGAAAGCACCTCAAACGATTTACATTTATTATTTAAGTTAGGACTAAAGTTAAAGTTTTCGTTGTATATTAGTGTGACCCGCCCCCCCTCCCCTTTTAAGGGGACGGGCAATATGCGCATTCGTATAGTTAGGAGGAGATGCCTCATTTATCGCAAAAAAGTCGTCTGGTTTAAGCCAGGTTTCGCTAAGACCGATGACGTTAAGGTTGTTGTCTCTAATGACCTCATTAACTAATAACGTTTTGGGAGACAAAGATCTGATGTTTAGAAAGCCCATATTATAGGTAGTGGGCTGTTTTAAGGAGTTGTTGATAAAATTATCCGTAGTATCAATATTAATAATGTTGCGTTTATTATGCGCAGTGCACTTAAAATAATTACGACCATATCTAGGAATTGATATGACGGGAATTTTCAGATTTTCTACTTGGTGCTGCGATAAACTGAACGCATCATAATTTGCCATCTCAGTAGAACGCATGTCTAACTCTGACGTAGTCATAGTCATAGCAGAAAAAACATTATGTGAGTTGTGTATTATTCTAAGAAAATTGCTATGTGTACAGGGATTATCCAGCGCTGGCTAGTTCTAACTTAACTGACTCCATACCCAGGCTAGCAGGCTCTGTAATTGCCTGTGACCGGGCTTGCTCTAGTGCAGTTAGTCAAATGTGGCTCAATGTGAAATCTATGTTCCGAGACAAGAGGATAGCGCCTTCCTGTTTAGGGTGAAGGTCGTCTCTCCTCAGCAAGCCAGGTTTGCCCCAGAAAGAGGGCCAATTATCAATAAATGTAAATCCCTGTTGTCTACAGAAGCTATCCAGCCACTTGTTAAGAGAGACTAATCTGCTATATCTCTCATCATTGCCTCTCCCAGGCAGGGGGCCAGAGACAATTACTCGATGCCTGGACATCTTTCTAGCGAGATTACAAGCCCTGGCTATGTTTCTCTTTGTAATCTCTGATTGTCAAAGGCAATGGCTTCACAGCACGCCCTTTATCTCGTTAACTGGGTGACCACCAGCAAATTTTCGCGAGAATGTTTGCGGCTCCTATTGTTTGCGGCTCCTATTGTTTTTCTGACTTTGTGTCACGGGTCAAAATGGCTCTTTGAGTGGTAAAGGTGGCCGAACCCTTATCTATGTATATTAAAAATTTCCGAATGGTTCAACCGCCACCCGCCCGATTTTATTTAAAATCTATTTATTCGTCATGTCACCCGCCCGACCCGCGGATAAGACCGCAAACCGTGCATCTCTAATGTCCACAGTAACCTACCACATAGCAATTTGATTTCCTATTATGCAGCTAATTTTTATTTGTTAAATAAAGTGCACAAAATTGCACTTTATTTGTTTTCAACTATTGTAGTGGCGTTCTGTACAAAAAGTTCACTTTAATTTAGTGTTGTTTTGATGTCATCTTAGTGACATCATGCACAAAAAGGGACTTATAGCTTGTTTTAAAATGTCCCTAACGATCATGCACTTTCTGTTTTGGAAAGGACATAAATGTTTGTGCCACTGTTTAATAACTGTTTAATAAATACAGTTTTGGTCAATTGACTTAGTTTGGATTTCCCTCTCTGCATGAAAGTTTAAAATAAGCATATATTAATGCTGTATGAAGAAGAATGTTTTATCGTAGACACATCATACTGCTGTGATTATATGCATCAAGTGTTAATTCAAGGCTAAGGCAACATATCCAGTTATATATGATGTATCATGATATGGCCTAAAAATATCAAGATATTTAAAAAAAGGCCATATTGCCCAGCCCTAGTATATTATGTATTTATTCACTGTTCTGTTACAGAGAACAAGGAAATGAGATAAAATTGCAATGGTATGAAAAGGGGTAGGATTAAATAAACTCAGCTTCTCCCTACTCCTTTTCGGATGTGCTGTAATGAAACAACTGGAAATATGCGATGCATTACATTGTATCGTATGCATGTTCCATATAAACCGAAACTGGGTCTGAACTGAACTGAAAGTCCCACTTCTCCTAGCACTTGCAACTTTTGGAGCCGTACAGGGGATTCAGTCAGAATCACCTTTACGCGTTTTAAAACAATAACCAATAAAAAAAATATATATATATATATATATATATATATATATATATATATATATATATATATATATATATATATATATATATATATATATTTGCCAAGTGTGTGGTGTATTTCCACTTGTAAATTAAAACAAGTACACTTGTAAAATAAATTTGAAAAGATAAAGACCAAAGCATGTCCTGCTTACTGGGATTAAGCACGGTTCAGTTTGAGGAGAGAGAGAGAGACAGAGAGAGAGATGGAGAGATGGAGATGGAGATAGAGAGAAAGAATAATGCCTTGTCTCTGATGTAACTCTGGGATGCCCTGACGTCATCACTGGCATGACTGATACTATGGAAGGATTATTGTAGACACACATGTTGCAGTGCATGCTGAAGAGCGCACGTATTCTGTCTTTTTATATTTTAACAACATGCATTTATTTCAATTAAATGAATCCATTAAAACAATAAAAAAGGATGTTTGGAATCATTGATTTCAATGTTGAAACTGCCTCAATTGAAGTTATGGTTGGATTTAAATATTTTAAGTTTATTTTAGTAATAAAATATATAAAAAACGGGTGACACAATTCAGAGTGCGCTCACTAAAATATGAATTTTTATGTTTAGTATATAATTAATATTTCCTAAGAAAATATTAAGTCTGATGGCCTGAGGGAAGAAGCTGTTACAGAACCTGGAGGTTCTGCTTCGGAGGCTGCGGAACCTCTTGGTGGGGGTGGGAGGAGTCTCTGCAGATTTTCTGACCCCTGGTCAGGCAGCGGCTTTTTGCGATTTCCTGGATAGGAGGAAGAGGAGTCCTTACCACTCTCTGCAGAGAATTCCAGTCTGAGGCACTGCAGGCTCCAGTCCAGACAGAGATGCAGTTGGTCAGTAGGCTCTATATAGTGCCTCGGTAGAATGTGCTGAGAATGGTGGGAGGGAGCTGTGGTCTTTTCATCCAACGCAAAAAGTGCATCTTTTTATAAGAGCTGACAATATTTCAAAAGCTAAGATTAAAGTTGTATTGCTTTTACTGGCTGACTCAATGTTGCACTTGTTTGACGGTTAGGAATGTTAGGATGTGATTTGAAACTAAGGCTGTCTAAAATAACACGCTAATATCAGTAAATAAAATGCAATTATTACGTGAATATTTTTTGCCTATTTTATGCAAGCATCGAGACATACTGTCGCTCTCCTGGTTTCAACTTCTTCTCTTGGGAATTTAGTAACTGGTCCAAAAATCGACAACTGGTGGATTAAAGTGTATTATTCACACATAATCTCGGTATAATAATCACATCCTTAAAAAGTCAGTGTTTACATGCATTTTAACATGCTAGTTTCAAATGAATTAATGCTGTATATTTACAATATATTGCCAAACGTATTTGGCCACCTGCCTTGACTCACATATGAACTTGAAGAGCCATCCTATTACTAACTCATAGGGTTCAATATGATGTGGGTCCACCTTTTGCAGCTATTACAGCTTCAAATCTTCTGTGTGTTTATAGGAATTTTCCACCATTATTCCAAAAGCGCATTGGTGAGGCCACACACTGATGTCGGTGGAGAAGGCCTGGCTCTCAGTCTCCATTGTAATTCATCCCAAAGGCGTTTTATCGGGTTTAGGTCAAGACTCTGTGCAGGCCAGTCAAGTTCATCCACACCAGACTCTGTCATCCATGTCTTTATGGACCTTGCTTTGTGCACTGGTGCACAGTCGCGCTGGAAGAGGAAGGGGCCCGCTCCAAACTGTTTTCACAAGGATGGGCGCATGGAATTGTCCAAAATGTTTTGGTATCCTTGAGCATTCAAAGTTCCTTTCACTGGAACTAAGGGGCAAGCCCAACTCCTGAAAGACAACCCCACACCAAAATTCCTCCTCCATCAAGTTTCATACTTAGCACAATACTGTCCGAAATGTAGAATTCCCCTTGCAACCTCCAAACCCAGACTGGACCATCAGATTGCCAGATGGAAAGTGTGATTCATCACTCCAGAGAAGGCATCTCCACTGCTCTAGAGTCCAGTGGCGATGTGCTTTACACCACTGCATCCCACACTTTGCATTGGACTTGGTGATGTATGGCTTAGATGCAGCTGCACGGCCATGGAAACCCATTCCATGAAGCTCTCTGCGTACTGTATGTGGGCTAATTGGACGGCCACATGAAGTTTGGAGCTTTGTAGCAACTGACTGTGCAAAAAGTCCTTGCACTATTCTGACCCCTCTCTGTCAGTTTACGTGGCCTACCACTTGGTGGCTGACTTGCTGTTGTTCCCAAACTCTTCACTTTTCTGATAATACTGTAAAGTGGACTTTGGAATATTTAGGAGCGAGAAAGTTTCACGCCTGGAGACAAGATACAACAGGTCATCGAAACCAGGAAGCAAAACCATAAAAGTCACGCACTCATGTCACATGACCAGGAGGGAGTCAGAGACAGAGAATGCTTCAAGCTGACAACTCCAAAAAAGAAGAAACATACTTCAAAATGGCAGAGGAATTCTCTCCTGCAGATTATATTTTTTCTTTGGAGATGAAGATGACGTGCAGGAAACCCACAAAAATGGGTGTCCTTGACCATATTTGGACAAATGTGTTCAGAAAAAACAATGCCTTAGTTTTCAGTTGTTTAATCTGTACACCAAAATCATAACTGCTCTCTTCTTCTAAGAAATCCAGCACAAATTGAAGAACTCACATTAATGTGATATAAAACGTTTGACTGCAAATAACTGTTCCCAAACAACACACAGGTCATTGTTTTTTTTATGTAAAGATATACAAAACCCAAAAAGCAGTGAAGTTGTCACGTTGTGTAAATGGTAAATAAAAACAGAATTCAATGATTTGCAAATCCTTTTGAACTTATATTCAATTGAATAGACTGCAAATACGAGATACTTAAAGTTCGAACCGGAAAAAGTTGTTATTTTTGGCAAATATTAGCTCATTTGGAATTTGATGCCTGCAACGTGTTTCAAAAAAGCTGGCACAAGTGGCAAAAAGGAGTGAGAAAGTTGACGAATGCTCATCAAAGACTTATTTGGAACATCCCACAGGTGAACAGGCTAATTGGGAACAGGTGGGTGCCATGATTGGGTATAAAAGCAGCTTCCATGAAATGCTCAGTCAGTCACAAACATGGACGGGACGAGGGTCTCCACTTTGTCAACAAATGTGTGAGCAAATTGTTTACGAACAACACATTTCTCAAGCAACTGTTGCAAGGAATTTAGGGATTTCACCATCCACGCTCCGTTATAACATCAACAAATTCAGAGAATATGGAGAAATCACTTCATGTAAGCGATGATACTACGGACCTTCGATCCCTGAGGCGGTACTGCATCAAAAAGCAACATCAGTGTGTAAAGGATATCACCACATGGGCTCAGGAACACTTCAGAAAACCACTGTCAGTAACTTCTGTTTGTCGCTACATCTGTAAGTGCAAATTAAAACTCTACTATGTAAAGCCAAAACCATTTATCAACAGCATCCAGAAATGCCGCCGGCTTTGCTGGGCCCGAGCTCCTCTAAGTGGAAAAGTGTTCTGTGGTCTGATGAATACCACATTTCAAATTGTTTTTGTAAGCTGTGGACATCGTGTCCTCCGGAACAAAGAGGAAAAGAACCATCCGGATTGTTCTAGGTGCAAAGTGTAAAAGGCAACATCTGTCTTTTAGTGGCCAAGGCATGGGTAACTTACACATCTGTGAAGAGACCATTAATGCTGAAAGGTACATACAGGTTTTGGAGCAACATATGTTGCCATCCAAGCAACGTTATCATGGACGCCCCTGCTTATTTCATTAAGACAATGCCAAGCCACGTGTTACAACAGCGTGGCTTCATAGTAAGATAGTGTATTTTGTACCAGCCAACTCCAAATCACACCAAGCAGAAGTAAATCTTCCTACCTGCAGGCGGTTGTTCTTGCCAGAAGATCCCACCATGTCCCACTGGCTGCAAGACTTCTTGGGCACCCGGTAGTTGACACCGCTGCTGAATCTGGCCCCCACCTCGTCGTAAGGGTTCTCCATCACGTTGTCCGTCAGGTTGCTGGAGCTCTGACTGCGGGTGATCATGGGGACCGCCTTGGCGTTTAAAGAGGGCGCTGTCTGAGACGTGGAGAAGCCCCCAGGGACCATCAGGTGCCCGGCTGGGGAGTCGGAGGCCCTAATTACTCCGGAGAGAGGCAAGGTGGGGAAACGGCCTCCTAAAGTCCAGCTGCAGTTGGCGTCCAGACCTTTGAAGGCACTGTTGGAGCTCAGGTTCTCCATGGAGCGGTAGATAGGTTTGTTAGCTGGTGGATTGAAAAATATTTTTTTCCAAAGGCAAACTAAGACTGATGTGTTCTGACGCGTTACCTTGATGCTGCTGATGATAGACATCCGTTGGGCTCGGAGTGAGCGCCATCCTTGGCAGTATGTGGACGTTGGAGTTGAGCGAGGCGGAAATGACGAGGCGCTGCGGTGACGCCATGGGTGCGATAGGGACCTCGGTCACGTATGTGGCGGGAACATACAGAGGCTTGGTTTTACTGGCTGCCCCTATCCTTCGCACCTTTAAGAACACAAATATAAACCAACACTTTATGCTAAGTCCAATATTACACTACTAATTGCCTTTAAATAGATTCCCTTTTTAGACCAGTTGATCTGCCGTTTCTTTTCTTTTTCTTCTATGTCCCACTCTCCCGTGTGGAGGGGGTCCGGTCCGATCCGGTGGCCATGTACTGCTCGCCTGTGTATCGGCTGGGGACATCTCTGCGCTGCTGGTCCGCCTACGCTTGGGATGGTTTCCTGCTGGCTCCGCTGTGAACGGGACTCTCGCTGCTGTGTCTTGGAACGGGACTCTCGCTGCTGTGTCTTGGATCCTCTTTGGACTGGACTCTCGCGACTGTGTTGTATCCATTGTGGATTGAACTTTCACAGTATCATGTTAGATCCGCTCGACATCCATTGCTTTCCTCCTCTCTAAGGTTCTCATAGTCATCATTGTCACCGACGTCCCACTGGGTCATTATTGTCACCGATGTCCCACTGGGTGTGAGTTTTCCTTGCCCTTATGTGGGCCTACCGAGGATGTCGTAGTGGTTTGTGCAGCCCTTTGAGACACTAGTGATTTAGGGCTATATAAGTAAACATTGATTGATTGATTGATTGATAATGTCACACTATATTCTTTGTCAAACAGAATATAAAAAAATGAGATGGGGTGTATGTGTGCATAACCGTGTCATATGTGCGTGTTCTGTCCAAAAGCCTCGAAGTTGCTTCGTTCGGCATTATGGAACTGAGTAAACATCCCAGGTGTCGTTGAAAAAGACACAAGGATTTTAGAGCATATTTTGCTGTGATGGTCTCACTGGGGTTTTAACTACACGACTCTGCCAAGGCCAATGCAGAGGAAGCCGGATTGTAGATAACCATGGTTTTGGTCTTAGTGATCAAACGCAATTCCAATGGCTTATCCGATACTCTCAAATCGACCATATTTTGCATTGCAGAGCAGAAAGCTTCTCCGAAATGTTATCCAAATTGTGATTCAGTTCAGAAATCTAAATTTCATGTTTTAGATTTCAGAGAATTAAAGTTAAAGTACTAATGGTTGTCACACACACACTAGGTGTGGTGAAATTAACCTCTACATTTGACCCATCACCCTTGTTCCCCCCCTGGGAGGTGAGGGGAGCAGTGAGCAGCAGCGGTGTCTGCGCCCGGGAATCTTTTTATTGGTTTAACCCCCAATTTCAACCCCTTGATGCTGAGTGCCAAGCTGGCTCCCGTTTTTAAGGTCTTTGGTATGACTCGGCCGGGGTTTGAACTCATGACCTACCCATCTCAGGGCAGACACTCTAACCACAAGGCCACTGAACATAGTTAACATTTTGAGGTTTACAAAAAATGGCAAGTACAAATCTAACATTAAAGGGAGTCACTAGTATTTAGGTATTTGGTTTTAAATCTATGGATCACATAAAATGCCACTAAACATCAATCAATCAATCAATCAATGTTTACTTATATAGCCCTAAATCACTAGTGTCTCAAAGGGCTGCACAAACCACTACGACATCCTCGGTAGGGCCACATAAGGGCAAGGAAAACTCACACCCAGTGGGACATCGGTGACAATAATGACCCAGTGGGACGTCGGTGACAATGATGACTATGAGAACATGATACTGTGAAAGATCAATCCATAATGGATCCAACACAGTCGCGAGAGTCCAGTCCAAAGCGGATCCAACACAGCAGCGAGAGTCCCGTTCACAGCGGAGCCAGCAGGAAACCATCCCAAGAGGAGGCTGATCAGCAGCGCAGAGATGTCCCCAGCCGATACACAGGCGAGCAGTACATGGCCACCGGATCGGACCGGACTCCCTCCACAAAGGAGAGTGGGACATAGAAGAAAAAGAAAAGAAACGGCAGATCAACTGGTCTGAAAAGGGAGTCTATTTAAAGGCTAGAGCATACAAATGAGTTTTAAGGTGAGACTTAAATGCTTCTACTGAGGTAGCATCTCGAACTGTTACCGGGAGGGCATTCCAGAGTACTGGAGCCCGAAATGAAAAAGCTCTACAGCCCGCAGACTTTTTGTTGGGCTTTGGGGATCACTAATAAGCCGGAGTCCTTTGAACGCAGATTTCTTGCCGGGACATATGGTACAATACAATCGGCAAGATAGGATGGAGCTAGACCGTGTAGTATTTTATACGTAAGTAGTAAAACCTTAAAGTCACATCTTAAGTGCACAGGAAGCCAGTGCAGGTGAGCCAGTACAGGCGTAATGTGATCAAACTTTCTTGTTCTTGTCAAAAGTCTAGCAGCTGCATTTTGTACCAACTGTAATCTTTTAATGCTAGACATGGGGAGACCCAAAAATAATACGTTACAGTAATCGAGGCGAGACGTAACAAACACATGGATAATGATCTCAGCGTCTTTAGTGGACAGAATGGAGCGAATTTTAGCGATATTGCGGAGATGAAAGAAGGCCGTTTTAGTAACGCTTTTAATGTGTGCCTCAAAGTAGAGAGTTGGGTCGAAGATAATACCCAGATTCTTTACCGTGTCGCCTTGTTTAATTGTTTGGTTGTCAAATGTTAGAGTTGTATTATTAAATAGAGTTCGTTGTCTAGCAGGACCGATAATCAGCATTTCCGTTTTTTTGGCGTTGAGTTGCAAAAAGTTAGCGGACATCCATTGTTTAATTTCATTAAGACACGCCTCCAGCTGACTACAATCCGGCGTGTTGGTCAGCTTTAGGGGCATGTAGAGTTGGGTGTCATCAGCATAACAGTGAAAGCTAACACCGTATTTGCGTATGATGTCACCTAGCGGCAGCATGTAGATGCTGAAGAGTGCAGGGCCAAGGACCGAACCCTGGGGAACTCCACACGTTACCTTAACGTAGTCCGAGGTCACATTGTTATGGGAGACACACTGCATCCTATCAGTAAGGTAAGAGTTAAACCAAGACAGGGCTAAGTCTGACATACCAATTCGTGTTTTGATACGTTCTAATAAAATATTATGATTGACAGTATCGAAAGCAGCGCTAAGATCGAGGAGCAGCAACATAGATGACGCATCAGAATCCATCGTTAGCAATAGATCATTAGTCATTTTTGCGAGGGCTGTCTCCGTCGAGTGATTTGCCCTGAAACCGGATTGAAAGGTTTCACATAGATTGTTAGACGCTAAGTGTTCATTTAACTGCTCCGCAACAATTTTTTCGAGGATTTTTTAGATAAAGGGAAGGTGAGACACCGGTCGGTAGTTTACCATGAGGTCAGGATCGAGGTTAGGTCTTTTAAGAGGAGGATGAATAACCGCTTTTTTGAATGCTAGGGGAACAGTGCCCGAGGAAAGTGATAAGTTTATAATATTTAGCACTGATGGACCTAATAATACAAAGAGCTCCTTGATCAGTTTCCCAGGAAGAGGGTCAAGTAAACATGTTGTTTGTTTTATTCCATTTACACGTTGTAACAATTCCTCTAATGTTATTTCCTCAAAACGAGAGAAACTATTTTGGAGGGCAGTATCCGCCGTATATACAATCGTGTCAGTGTTAATAGAACCCCGTTGTAGCTGGGACGCATTGTCTTTAATCTCCTTTCTAATGACTTCAATTTTCTTACTAAAGAATTGCATAAAGTCATCAGCTGAGTGGGTGGAGCTACTGGAAGGAGTCCCTTGTTGGGTTAGCGATGCTACCGTACTAAACAAAAATTTAGGATCGTTTTTATTACGGTGGATGAGATTTGAGTAATAATTAGCTTTAGCTAAGGTAAGCATGCGTTTATAAGTTATTAAACCATCACTAAATACTTGATGGTGCACCTCAAGTTTAGTCGTGCGCCATTTGCGTTCCAGCTTTCTGCATAATAATTTCTGAGCTCTAGTTTCTTCTGTAAACCACGGGGTGCGCTTTTTTGGAGCCTTTTTTAACTTTAGCAGTGCTATGTTATCAATGGTTTCGCGCAGGGCGTCGTTAAAGTTGTTAGTGAGGTTATCAATAGAGCCCACATACTTTGGGAATGGTGCCATTACCGAGGGCAGTAGGTCAGCAAGAGTTGTCGTTGTGGCCGTATTAATGTTGCGGCTGCTATAGCAGTTATTATTATTATTAGTTTGACGAACATGCGTCTGAACCTCGAATTTTATAAGGTAATGATCGGACAATACTTTAGTATACGGGAGTATCGTAACTTTGGAAGCGGTGATACCCCTGACAAGCACTAGGTCTATCGTATTACCGTTGCGATGCGTGGGTTCTTTTATTATTTGTGTGAGACCACAGCTATCAATTATAGTCTGGAGCGCTACGCACGGTGGGTCCGATGGGGTATTCATATGGATATTAAAGTCTCCCATTATGATTATATTATCGGCGTGTGTCACTAGATCAGCAACGAACTCTGAGAATTCATTGATAAAGTCCGAACAGGGCCCTGGGGGGCGGTAGATAACAGCCAGGTGTAGAGGCAGCGGTGTGACAGACCTCATAGTAAGCACCTCAAACGATTTATATTTATTATTTATGTTAGGACTAAGGTTAAAATTTTCGTTGTATATTAGTGCGACCCCCCCACCCCTTTTAAGCGGACGGGCAATATGCTAATGTGTAAAGTTAGGAGGACATGCCTCATTTAGCGCAAAAAAGTCGTTTGGTTTAAGCCAGGTTTCACTGAGACCGATGACGTTAAGATTGTTGTCTCTGATGATATCATTAACTAACAACGTTTTGGGAGACAATGATCTTATGTTTAAAAAACCTATATTATAGGTAGTGGGCTGTTTTAGGGAATTTTTGATCAAATTATCCGTAGTAGCAATATTAATAATGTTGTGTTTATTATGCCCAGTGCATTCAGTATAATTACGACCATATCTAGGAATTGATACGACGGGAATGTTCCGATTGTTTGATTGTTGCTTTGATAAACTGCACACATCATGGTTAGCATCCTCAGTAACGGGGATTTTCCGATTGTTTGTTTGTTGCTTTGATAAACTGCACGCATCATAGTTAGCCACCTCAGTAAAACACATGTCCAACTCTGAAACACTCAAAGCAGAAAAAACTTGTTCTAATTTAACTGACTCCTTACCCAGACCAGTAGTCTCGCATCCTTTATTTAAATCCGTCTTCAGGGTGGAGGGAAGTGGTGTTCTGTGGGGATTAGCCTTCTGCTTTGTTTTTAGCCCCGCTCGACATCCGCGTTTACGATCACACCGCTGGCGTCTGCTCCGTAGACGGCCCCCGCTGCTACTAGACTCCGCTGCTTCACAGGCCGCTGGATGTAGCCGCCGACGTATTCCCATGCTAGTTAGCACGGTTAGCACGCACGCGTCTATCAGTCCAAAACGGCCCGATATGTCCATATCCAGAAGTGTCTGGCGGTCGTACGTGATCACGGAGTGACCACGATGCGAGCCAGCCATGAAGTCTGCAGAACTGTCCGGCATTTCCGCCAAATGGTCCATCTTTAGCAAGAGCACCGCAGTGTCGCAGCCCGTCCGGGCGCCGCCATCTTGCTATGATAACATGTATTACTCAGGGGGTGGAGGCTTACACGTTTTGGAATTTTCAGAGGTATTATGGAATATTTGGCAAGCTAGTAGTGACCTAGCTATTTTGTTAACTTAGTATTTGGTTAAACAGTAGGTTCCCACTATTAGCGCGGGTTATGTCACAGCCAGGGCGCATTCTTGCGCGCTGCTTGTCGCACCTTGGGTCACGCCCATGGCCGCGCACACCCAGGGACGCGCCGCGCGCGTCTGCGACCGACAGCAGCCACCAGCTGCAATCATTCACCGGCAATCGCCGTACCTGCCTGTAATGAAGGAGCTGCCATCATTAGCCTGCTCAACCTGCCATCAGGCGCCGGATGCCTTATGCAATCTTGCTCTCTTTCTGTTTTCCCCTCCGTGTTTCATTGTCGTGTCGATCCTACTGCAGACCTTCGTTTCCGTGTTTTGACGTTGCTGTGTGTCTCGTCATTCCTCATCGTCGTTCCCCTGCTTCCCGGACTGCTTCTTCGATTTTATCATCCATGTACCAAAATTGATACATGGATGATACAGCAGAGGATTGGGAGAATGTCATGTGGTCAGATGAAACCAAAATAGAACTTTTTGGTAAAAACTCAACTCGTCGTGTTTGGAGGAAGTTGCATCCCAAGAACACCACACCTACTGTGAAGCATGGGGGTGGAAACATCATGTGTTGGGGCTGTTTTTCTGCTAAGGGGACAGGACGATTGATCCGTGTTAAGGAAAGAATGAATGGGGCCATGTATCGTGAGATTTTGAGCCAAAACCTCCTTCCATCAGTGAGAGCTTTGAATGGTTGACCAAACACTTATTTTCCACCATAATTTACAAATAAATTCTTTAAAATTCCTACAATGTAAATTGGGTACTGATTAATGCAAATGGTGGGTTGCATCAGATGATGTTGTTTCGTTTTCTCCTCTTTTTTGGTTGGTTTCCTGGCGTGGGTTCGTAGGTGAGGGTGAAGTTGTATCCGCTTTCATCAAGTGCTTTCTGGTACAGGGGGTTTGCTTGGTCGAATTCAGCTTTGCTAGATGACAGCATCGATAGCCTTTTATTAATTCCTGTAGATATTATTTTCGTGGTGGTGTGTGGGAGGTTGCTGTCACGGTGCACGTATTGGAGTGTTGTGTTGGGTTTCGTGAATGGTTGGTAGCTGTTATTTCTCAGGTTGAAAGTGGCGTCGAGGAAGTTGACGGTTTGGTTGTTGGCTTCAATCGTGATCTGTATGCCGTTGTCTTTGAAGATTTGGCATATGCGCTTTTTGGTATTCTCGCTGCTCCTTGGCAAGGCGCGGCACACTGCCAGTCCGTCATCACGATAAATACCAAGGTTCATGTTGAGGCTAGCGAGCTGGGAGAGGAGGAAACTCCCAACGAGTTCACACGTTTCTGCTCTGTCAAAACACCCCATCAAATGTTGAATTGTTCTTTTTTTGCCATGGTGTACTGTTGCGGATGAGTATGAAGTTCTTTGCGTGTATGATGATGTTTCTTTCGTTGCCTGTGATTGAGTCATAGTCCGAGGCAAAGTCTAGTGCTTGGGTCAGTAGGTCTTGCGTGATGGAAGGGTAAAATTATTCGATGTCGAAGGAGATAAAGTTGTGCTGTTGTTTGTCTTGGATGTTGTTGAATCATGTGATTACTACTGCTGTATTTCTCCATTGGTTGAGTGGTGTTTTGTCCTTGATTTTTGTGTTGATTCTGTCCAGGATTATTTTGCTGATTTTTCCTATTTCGGATTTAGTTGGGTTTATTAGTCGGCATGTTGGGTTATTTGCGAAGTTGGGTTTGTGGACCTTCAATGTGATGAAGGCTTCCTTGTTGGCTGTGGCGTCTACCCTGTCCTAAATATCCAGTTCATTTGCAATTAGTTTGTTTTCCAGGTGGATGCTCTGTAAAGTGCTGGGTTGCGTTTTTTTGTATGATTTGGTGATGTTTTTGTCCAGTAAAGTGTTATGTTCTGGTATGTCCATTCTGTAAAAGTTTGTGGTTTTATCGGCGGCTATGATGAGGTTGCTTACTTTCTTGATGCGCTCCGTGTCATTTTTCAGCTTGGTGAGGAGTGGGTTGCGGGGCGGCTTGAATTCGACTGATTTAATCATTTTGAGCATGTCGTTCTCAAAATCCTTCAATTCCTTGTCTGTGGGTGGGTTCTTGGTAGATTTGAATCCACAAGTTTCCTTTTGCGTTCCTTTTGTTTCAGGGTAGAGGAAAAAGTGTGCTTTCCACCGCATCCTTTTTAGGAAGTGTTCCGTCTTTTCTATGAGTCTTAGCCTGTAGTCATTCTGCGCGGGTATGGGAATGTTCTTCGTGCAGTAGTCGATGCTGAATTTTTCCATTTCGGATCGTCCTACAGTGCTCGATACCGTGGTAGAGCGCAATATATATGTATGTGTGGAAAAGATCACAAGACTACTTCATCTCTATAGAACTGTTTCATGAGGGGTTCCCTCAATCGTCACATACCATGGTTTATATAGGGCACAGAGTGGGTAGGTACAGGCAGGCGTAGGGGCGTGGTGATTGGCACATGTGGAATTAATAAAAGGCTATCGATGCTGTCATCTAGCAAAGCTGAATTCCACCAAGCAAACCCCCTGTAACAGAAAGCACTTGATGAAAGCGGATACAACTTCACCCTCACCTACGAACCCACGCCAGGAAACCAACCAAAAAAGAGCAGAAAATGAAACAACATCATCTGGTACAACCCACCATACAGCAAAAATGTCTCAACTAATTTTGGCCACAAGTTCCTCACTCAGATTGACAAACACTTCCCCAAAGGCAACACACTAAGAAAAGTATTCAACAAGAACAGCATTAAATTGAGCTACAGCTGTATGAATAACATACAACAAATTATTTCAAATCACAAAGCAATTGCAAAAGGACTGCCTGCCCCCAGACTGAAGGACTCCGAAACCAATAAATGGATTATATTTATATAGCGCTTTTCTCTAGTGACTCAAAGCGCTTTACATAGTGAAACCCGATATCTAAGTTACATTTAAACCAGTGTGGGTGGCACTGGGAGCAGGTGGGTAAAGTGTCTTGCCCAAGGACACAACGGCAGTGACTAGGATGGCAGAAGCGGGAATCGAACCTGCAACCCTCAAGTTGCTGGCACGGCCGCTCTATCAACCGAGCTACACCGCCCCTAAGGACTGCAACTGCCGCAGGAAACCTGATTGCCCTCTCAACGGGGGGTGCTTACAAACATCAGTCGTTTACCAAGCAAAGGTAACACGCAAGGACATTAACACATCCGACACGTACGTAGGATTAACCGAAGGAGAGTTTAAAACCAGATGGAATAATCACAAGGCTTCTTTTAGAAACCAGAGCCTGCGGAATTCTACAGAGCTCAGCGACCTTATTGGAACCTCAAGGACAATAATGTTGAATATTCAATAACATGGCAAATTCTTGCATCCAGCACCCCTTACAGCAGTGGTAATAAAATATGCAACCTATGCTTGAAAGAGAAACTGTTTATTATATATCACCCAGACCTGTCATCCCTCAACAAGCGCATTGAAATTATATCAGCATGCCGTCACAGACGGAAACACCTCCTAGGTAACACATCAGCCAATCACCACGCCCCTACGCCTCCCTGTACCTTCCCACTCTGTGCCCTATATAAACCATGGTATGCGAATGCTTCCATTAAAATCTCCTGAACGTTTGAGGGAACCCCTCATGAAACAGTTCTGTAGAGATGAAGTAGTCTTGTGATTTTTCCCACACATACATATATTGCGTTCTACCACGGTATCGAGCACTGTTCTCTGGATAATCTAATAAAGATATATATATATATATATATATATATATATATATATATATATATATATATATATATATATATATATATATATTGTCGTGCAGGTGCATGAATACCATTAACTTGTGCAACATGTCATGTAGAGAATATCTGAAGCATTTACTCAGGTAAAAAATATTACAGATTGCATTACTAAAACGTCTGACAATCACAGCATGATCATAACAATCCACGTTTTGTGTTAGATATGCGAAACCGGTATCCAAACATGGTGTAGCTCTTCCTCTGAATGCAAGGGCTCCTACAAATGACAAAATCTGGCAAGACACCAACACAGCTAGGTAATCATTAAAAGCATTTTTATGTCATTTTTGCGTTGAACTGTTTAATAATGGCAATATGTTTAAAAAAAAACATTTAATTAAAGCAAACTAATTGTCTAGCCATGATATTTAAAACATTACATTTTCTAATCATATGACAGCCCTTATATTTTTGTACAGTACCATGAATTGATTAACGTGGAACCAGACTTAAACAAGTTGAAAAACTTATTCGGGTGTTACCATTTAGTGGTCAATTGTACGGAATATGTACTGAACTGTGCAATCTACTAATAAAAGTTTCAATCAATCAATCAATCAATCAATCTAAGCATATTATACTAGCACAAAACACATCTGGTGATGATGCCAGTCACTCATCCTCATATATTTGGTTGTTTGTCTATTTATGAGGCAATATTAAAATAATATTTAAGGTGTTGAGTATTCTAGAAAGGAGCTGCTCACCTGCCACCAGTCTGCATTAGTCTTCTTCAGGAGAATGAACCTCTCGCCCTCCCGTATGCACACCTGTCTTCCATCAGTGGCGCGGTAGTTGTAATCGTATTGTGCCTCAAGGACCACCGTACCACTGGGCACGCCGCACAGCGTCACCCCTCTGGTGGTCATCGCAGGCGCCGAGGAAGGTTGGGGGTGCTCCACGGTGCGCCGCCATGTCCCAGACAGCATATTTGTCCGTTTTCAGCTAAGGGAGCACTGAACAACGATCCCGGTTAACTTAGCTTGAGCCAAGGGAGGAGACGGGATAGTGCCATTCTCTGGAAAAACAAAAGGTTAAATGTCGGAATATTAGTGAATGCTTTCCCATTATTTTTGAGATTTTTGACATTTCATTGTATATTGTCTTATTTATCTATCTCAGTGTTTTTCAACCAGTGTGCCACGACCCACTGGTGTGCTGTGTGAGATTGTCATGTCAGCTATTTGGGTTTAAAATATTTTTGGGCAAACCAGTAATTATAATACGCAAATAATGTGCCGTTGTTGAGTGTCGGTGCTGACTAGAGCTCGGCAGAGTAACCGTGCAATACTATTCCATATCAGTAGGTGGCAACAGGTAGCTAATTGCTTTGTGGTGATCACAATATGCATTCGACAGCGGGAGGCAGGGTGAAGGTAAGAAGGTGTCTAATGCTTAAACAAAAAATAAACAGAAGGCGAGTGCCGCTAAGAAAAGGCATTGTAGCTTAGTGAAGGCTATGCAGAATGGAACTAAAACTGAACCGACTACAAAGTAGGGCTGGGTGATATATCGATGTATACGATTTATCGCGGGTTTGTCTTTGTGCAATATAGAAAATGACTATATCGTAATATTCGAGTATACGTTCTCAGGCAGTTGCTTTAGCTGCTGGCATTCAGGCTCTTGTCACTTTTTCCTGACTCTCCTCACAGACAAGCAGGAGCACATTCGTACATACGTCACAACTGTCAAGTCTTTGTCACATACACGCCCTCGCCCAGAGAGGTAGCGGCGTGGCTAACGTTAGCTGCTAACGTAGCCGTACGAGACAAAGAAGGTGCGGATCTGGTAACAAATGAAGGAAGACTTAATTCCCAATAAAAACAGCAGGGTTTCCATCGTCTGGCGGTGGTTCGGCTTCAAGTGGGAATATGTCGAACAGACAACCGTAACTTGTCAAGTGTTTGGGGGAAAAGCGTTGCTATAAAAAGTAGCATTACTGCATCATTTGGAATGTCACTCGCTAGAGAATGAAGAGAATTTCATAACGTTCGTCGTAACCTACAACATAGTGAAGGACGAATACTATTTATTTTCCTATTATGCAGCTCATTTTTTATTTGACACTTAAAATGTCTATGACAATCTTGCACTTTATGTTTTGGAAATGACTTGAATGTTTGTGCCATTGCTTAATAACTTTAACAAATACACTTTTGGTCAATTGACTTAGTTGTGATTTCCCTCTCTGCATGAAAGTTTAAAAGTAGCATTTATGAATGCAGTGTGAAGAAGACTGTTTTAATGTAGACACATAGAATCATCATACTGCTGTGATTATATGCATCAAGTGTTCATTCAAGGCCAAGGCAAAATATCGAGATATATATCGTATATCGCGGTATGGCATAAAAATATTGAGATATTAATAAAAGGCAATATCGCCCAGCCCTTCTACAAAGTAAACGCTGGACGACAGCAAAGACTTACAGTAATGTGAAGCAAAGACAGTGTCCACAATGTACATCCGAACATGACATGACAATCAACAATGTCCCCACAAAGAAGGATAAAAACAATTTAAATAGTCTTGACTGCTAAAACAAAGCAGGTGCGGTGAATAGTGTTTAAGGGAGACATGAAACTGCTACAGGAAAACACCAACAAAACAGGAGAAGCCAACAAAATAGGAGCGCAAGTCAAGAACTAAAACACTATACAACAATTGGTACTTTAACTTAACTTACGCAGGAAAACAGCAAACAAATCAAAATAATTCAGGGTGTGATGTGACAGGTGGTGACAGTACACCTACTTTGAGACGAACTATATTGATGGTTATGCTTTAAAGTCATATCCAACAATTGCGACAACAACTTTTTACTGGCAACTGTGTTTCGTTTTTAATTATTTCTGTTGGTGGTGTGCCTCCGGAGTTTTTCAATGAGCCTTGGGTCAAAAAAAGTTGACAACCACTGATCTATCTGATATTTGACCTTTTCTTTGTGTACTCATCAACTCATGAACTCTGCACAACATGCTATAACTGTATGTATGTGTTCAAATTACAAACAAAGCTTCTAGATTTTCTTACAGAAATACAACTTACCTAAATAGAAATACTACAAAATGCACAGGAGAACTGCAAACCAATTTTGACCACATAGCTAGACTTGCCGGATGCATATGGAACGCATTCCTCATTGAGCTCCGCGGAGCACGCCTCGGAGCACGCCCACTGGCGCTCATCTCCTGCTGCAGCCAGCAGCTGCAATCAATCGCCAGCAATCAGCGCACCTGTGGTTGATCAGACGACCTGCCTTCTTATGCCAGTGCAAACCTGCATCCTGTGCCAGAACATAGCTACCTATTCTGTACAGTAAGCCAAACCAGTCTAGCTCTATGCATTGTCTCTCTGTGCTTCTCCTCCTCCATGTTGATTTGTCTCGTGTTTTCTGGTCGATCCAGCAGCCTCCCTCCGTTCCCGCGTTACGAGTTGTGCGTTTTGTCACCCCCGCGTTCCCTCTGCTGCCTCTTGGATCTCGACCTCCCGCCTGGACACAGACCTTCGACGCCCCACTATAGCCCCGACTTCCTGCCTGCTCAGGGACCTCCGAGCTCTGCCTTGTCTCTCTTGATCACACACACTTTGGATTCATCACACTCCATTTCCCTTGTTTATGTATATTATTATTTGTTATTTACAGATAGTATATATACATATATAAATAAACATAGAGTAAAATATTACGCCCCTGTTGTCTGTGCCATCTCCTCCTCCTGTACACATAACACTGTGCCTCACAACCTTATACAGTTTGAAATGGTACCATGTTCCAGACCACATCAGAAAGATCATATTTACTTAGTATGATAAACTCTTAATATGTGTGAAAACAGAGGAATGGAAAAAATACTGGATTCAGTCCTAAATGTTGTGTATTCTGAGGGTGTCCCCTGTCTTGAATCTGGTTTCTAGCAGTCTTCAGTGCTTGGATCTAATTGGACCAATCCAATCACCTTTGATATTGTATAAGTGGTGTCAACATCACATCAACCAAAGCATATGCTGATGATCTCACACTCATAGCCAAAACCCCAGATTTGAATGAGGACAATATCAGACGAATGGTCAACATGAAACTGTCCAGCCAACTAAGAACAACCTTACTAACCTGAATGGCAATACAGTATGTGAGTATACAATCATCTAATCATACCAAAGATGACTTGGGAGTTTACCATCTATAACTTCCCAATTATACATGCAAAAACTGGAGACTGCCTGCACAAAGTTTTTAAAAAAATGATGAGCAGGCATAAGTAGATGCACACCAACCACTGCACTGTAAAGATCCAGAAGAAAGGATGGCCTGCAGCTGAAAAGACTCACAACCTCAGCAAAATGTATGCAGTTAACTAAGTACCATCTGAACAAGTACTCAAGAGATGGCAAGACCCAGATTCTATACAGAGAGTGTCTGGAGAAAAAGACAGACAACTCAAGGGGGAACAAAAATAAACCCACCTCATCTTGAATAAAACAGGTTGCAGTCAGACTGACCAAGCAGGCATTGGAATCAAGAAGAAAAAAAACAGAAACTTATCAAAGACGTGAGCCAGAAAGAAGATTAGAAATGCCTCATCAATCTTGTCGCAGAAGTGGATGAAGATGACATGCTAGTCTACTTCAGTGGCTGTGCAAAACAAAGAAAATAGATAAGATGGCAGATTGCCAAGGAAGAAGCTTCTCCATGTTTGGAAATCTGAATTTCTGTCATTCCTGATCAATGCCATTTCCGGTCAGCTTCCATCACCTTCAAACCTAAGACTAAGGGGTAAGACCAGCTGTGAAACTCTGGTCCACGTTCAGTCATGTTGCAGCCACCTACTACAGAAAGAAACAGAATCAGAATCAGAATAGTTTTATTGCCATTGTTTGAAAACATGTTTACAAACTAGGAATTAAGGCTGGGCGATATGGCCTTTTTTTTAACACTTGATACATATAATCACAGCAATATAATGATTCTATGTGTCCACATTAAAACATTCTTGTTCATACTGCATTTATATATGCTCATTTTAAACTTTCATGCAGAGAGGGAAATCACAACTAAGTCAATTTAGCAAAACTGTATTTATTAAACAGTTCTTAAGCAGTGGCACAAACATTCATGTCATTTCCAAAACAGAAAGTGCAAGATTGTCAGAGACATTTTACAACAAGCTATTAGTGCACTTTTGTGCATGATGTCACTAAGGAAACATATCAAAACAACACTAAATTAAGGTGCACTTTTTGTACAGAACGCTACTACAATAGCTTAAAACAAATAGAGTGCACTTTTGAGCATGATGTCACACAAGATATTTCAATAACTGTCAAATAAAAATGAGCTGCATAATAGGAAATCAAATAGTGTATGTCCTTCGCTATGTGGTAGGTTACTGCGGACGTTATCTCCTTTTGTTGTTGACTATTTTTTTCCTATGGTGTTGATCTGTAAATGTTTGCTTCAGCATTTTGATGGTGTGGGCGTGTGGCACCAAATGAAGATGTTGATATGCGGGGTATCCACTCTTCATTCTCTACCAGGTGACTTTTCAAATGATGCTACAAATTAGCAGTAATGCTACTTTTTGTAGCTACGCTTTTGCCCCACACTTGACAAATTGCGGTTGTCTGTTCAACATATCGGGCAGCACGGTGGATGAGAGGTTAGTGTGTCTGCCTCACAATATGAAGGTCATGAGTAGTCCTGGGTTCAATCCTCTGTGGAGTTTGCATGTCTTCCCCGTGACTGCGTGGGTTCCCTCCGGCTATTCCGGCATCCTTCCACTTCTAAAGACATGCACCTGGGGATAGGTTGATTGGCAACACTAATTTGGCCCTAGTGTGTGAATGTGAGTGTGATTGTTGTCTGTCTGTCTGTGTGTGTTGGCCCTGCGATGAATTGGCGACTTGTCCAGGGTGTACTCCACCTTCCGCCCAATTGTAGCTGAGATAGGCACCAGAGCCCCCTGCGACCCAAAAGGGAATAAGCGGTAGAAAATGGATGGATGGATGGATGTTCGACATATTCCCACTTAAGAATAAAAATATAACAGTAAAAATAACAATATAACAAGAAAAACTAGGCAGCAGTGGCCATGATATGAAAAATTGTGCATTTTACATCAGAAATTATTAAATAAATCAACTAAATCAAATCAAATCAACTTTATTTGTAAAGCACATTTAAAATACAATGGACAGTTTAAAAGATAATACGAGGACCGAGCAAACAACACAAAACAAACAGAACATGATATAAAATAAATAAATAAAACATAAAAACATAAAAATAGGTTCACAGCAGGGGTATAATGGGGTGCCATTGCAGGATGGATATCACTTAGTGTTAAAAGCCAAGGAATAAAACTATGTTTTTAAGAGATATTTAAAAACATTTATGGACCTTTATGCACAGGTGGCATCCTATGACAGTTCCACGAGCGGCCCATTCTTTCACAAATGTTTGTAGAAAAAGTCTCCATGCCTAAGTGCTTGATTTTAGATACCTGTTTGGATGGGTGGCCATGTAATGCAATGTAGTGTATATTGCCTGAAAACAAGTTCTTATGTCTCACAGAAAAATTACTGTTCAGAGGAATGTGACTTTTATCAATTTGTTTATATATATATTTTGACCAGAATTATAAATATATACTTGATGCAGTTCCTGTATGAGAATGGATGGCAATATTGAGGGCCCAAAACCTATTTGAGTTAGTTTTCCATGAGGGAAAAAGTTGCACGGCTCAAGAAGACTAAAATAGTCTGCCTAAAACGACGGGAGTGCTGCAAGTTATTTTTTCATTGTAAAAAGTGTCATTATTTATTCATAAATTGCCAGAAACATTTTCAAATGGCCCGGGGTGGTACTGTGTCACGGAGAAAAGCTGCAAAGCCCAAATTTCCAGAAAGTGGAACAAGCCAATGTCGCGTATTTGAGAAATGGGTGCAAGTGGATTTCATCTGAGTGTGTATCTAAATTGTACAATCGCCCAGAATAGCATCTGTCTGTCTTTCCAAGGCTTGCTTACGTAAGACAAGTCAAACCTTCGATAGAGTCGTGCATGCACACTTCCATCACAGACTTCAGCTTCCCAGCTGCAGGAAGAGAACGTGCGAGTGGGAGAAGTGCTGAAAGAGAATGACTTAGGAGATGGACGTCATAAGCGATGACACAGTGCGGTGCTGTGGAGTGAAAACAAAAGTAGTTCCGACAAGCCGGGGAGAAGTGATAAAAACAGACAAGGGGAGTGGGCTAAAGCTCGGCTGTAACGAGGGCAGGCTTCACTGGCTCAACCTTTATAATCCCACTGTTATTCAAGCACAGCACAGAATCTGTCACAGCTGCAGAGAATGACACACTTGCGGTCAGGACTAAACATTTGATTTACTTGTGGCGGCCCGTCACAAATACATTTAGACAGCCACAAATATGTTTGTTGCAACCCGTTTGTCCACCCTAGGTAATAACCAATCATACTGTAAAAGGACTGTGTGATAATACAGTAGTTAACGTTGTATTTTTGCCTCATTCTTGTGAGAATCCTGCATGTGACTAATGCATTATGGCAGACCTGAGCAAAGATTTTCAATCCTGTCCGCCGGACGTTCAACATCAACATTTATTTTAGACCTTTAAAGGCCTACTGAAACCCACTACTACCGACCACGCAGTCTGATAGTTTATATATCAATGATGAAATATTAACATTGCAACACATGCCAATACAGCCTTTTTAGTTTACTAAATTGCAATTTTAAATTTCCCGCAAGTTTCTTGTTGAAGACGTCGCGGAATGATGACGCGTACGCGTGACGTCACTGACTGTCAGGATATATTAGCAGCTGCACCACTCGCGGCTAAAAGTCGTCTGCTTTAACCGCATAATTACACAGTATTTTGGACATCTGTGTTGCTGAATCTATTGCAATTTGTTCATTTAATAATGGAGACTATAAAAAACAAAGCTGTTGGTGGAAAGCGGTGGATTGCAGCTGTCTTTAGCACCGAGACACAGCATGTTTTGGGATGGGGAAATTGTGATA
The DNA here is from genome assembly GCF_033978795.1 of Nerophis ophidion. Taxonomy (NCBI): domain Eukaryota; kingdom Metazoa; phylum Chordata; class Actinopteri; order Syngnathiformes; family Syngnathidae; genus Nerophis; species Nerophis ophidion. The sequence goes on along the minus strand of NC_084612.1, from coordinate 54,299,836 downwards.
TATATCTTACCGGAGACATCATTGGATTATACGTCGTCCTGCAGCAGCGGCAGCTGTGAGCTTGGCTCCTCGGCTTCTCTCTGAGACACTTTGTGTTCACCGCAGCCATCCGACCTCGAGGTATGTCTTTACAATATTTAAAATCTCACTAAAACACTTTTAAAACAATAAGCAGATAAGGGATCTTCCAGAATTATCCTAGTAAATGTGTCTAATTACATCTGAAACGCTCTTTTTTCTAGTCCTTTACTATCAATATTCTAATTCACAAATCTTTCATCCTCGCTCAAATTAATAGGGAAATTGTCGCTTTCTCTGTCCGAATTGCTCTTACTGCCGGTGGCTCCCATTAAAAACAATGTGAATATGTGTGGAGCCCTGCAACTCATGACGTCACGCGCACATCGTCTGCTACTTCCGGTAAAGGCAGGGCTTTTTTTTATTAGCAACCAAAAGTTGCGAACTTTATTGTTGATGTGTTCTCTACTAAATCTTTTCAGCAAAAATATGGCAATATCGCAAAATGATCAAGTATAACACATAGAATGAATCTGCTATTCCCGTTTGAATAAGAAAATCTCATTTCAGTAGGCCTTTAAAATGAAAAGTGTATTTGCTTTGATGATGTGCAGTGCTGTTTTTAAATGAGCGTAAGTCTTTAACTTTAGAAAGTATTTCAATGGTTGAAATTTGCACTGTTGGGTGTTATAGCAGTTATTACTGCAATCTACGTCACAGCAGCTCAGACCATGAACAACGCAGAGTGGGCGGGGTTTGTTTTCAGAGCAGCCAGCCCCTAACGCATGTGTCAAGAACTGATGCGGAAGCAGATTTTTACAACAAAGTTCTGCATAAAAGTGATAATATATCATATTTGCATTCATATGTTGCTGTTTGTTACATTTTTTTTGTGTGTTTAGCTTGATTGTAAAAGATACACAACTATGGAGGAGATGATCTGAGAGGTAAAATATGTTCTTATGTTGTTAATATTCAGTCTTTTATTGATCATAGTTAATATTGTAAATCCTACTTTCCTTATTTTCATGTACATTTTGGGTGTCCGTTTCAGAAAAAAACTGTAAAATTCTGTTTTTTTGAGGTGGTCTGTCATAACTTTTTTAGAACTCTATCGGACATTGTGACTTTTGGTATTAGTGTTCCTGAAAAAAGGGACCCCAAACACACATACTGTACAGCCATTTTTTACAGCTAAATGTGTACATATGATTTATACACACGTACACATTAGCTTCTGTGGAGGGAGGTGTGGTCTGCGGGCCTGCTGCGGAGCGGGGTGTGTAAGGACCGGCCTCGAAGCTAGCGGCAGGTGAGTAGATTGCCCAGCTGGGACTGGTTATTTACTCACCTGTCGCCTTTGTTAGCAGCAGTCGGACCAAGACCAATGTTGGAGTTGGACCGAGAGAGAGACACACGCTGGAGAGCAGAGCAGAGCAGCAGGAGAGACTGGGACTGAATAGTCGAGTGAGATTGCTGAAGCGCAGACGCAATAAAACATTGTTGAACCCTGAATACCAGGCTCTCGTGCAAGTGTGTGGTGATCAGAAGAACCCACTAGAGGACAACCTCTACAGCCCCCCAGACACATGTTTTCTCTCAATTTGGTCCCGGAGTGAAAATATTTGCCCAGATGTGCATTAAGGAATGGGACTATCCAGGACTAGCTGCAGTGTGCTCAAATAACCACTAAGTAGCATCTGTTAGCAGAAAATACTTTATCATCTCTTTCAGTCTTATTAGGTTGGTAGTGCATTCTTCACTCACGCTTAAAGTCAAGGATCAATACATACAAAAATAAAACTTGACCTGCTGTAGTTTTCAAAAAGCGACTAATACAATTCTAGCGACTTTTCTCGTGTCATTGGTCACTTTTGCAGACTAACATGAAAGCATGTATCGTTGTGTATTTTAAAGCGGGAGTAAGAAATACGTATCATGCACCAGCGACCTAACAGACTGGTGCAGAACCAACAACCTGGTCCTGAACGTCGACCAAGGAGATCGTCGTCGACTTCAGGAGGCACCAGTCCAGCCACACTCCACTCCTCATCAACGGCACAGCAGTGGAGCTCATAAGCAGCACCAACTTCCTGGGGATGCAGAAAACTGACAATATGACCTGGTCCCTACACACCAGAGCTCTTGTAAAAAGAGCTCAGCAGCGCATGTACTTTTTGAGTGGGATGAAAAGAGCACAGCTCCCTACACCGATTCTCAGCGCATTCTACAGAGGCACTACAGAGAGCCTACTGACCAACTGCATCTCTGTCTGGACTGGAGCCTGCAGTGCCTCAGACCGGAAGTCTCTGCAGAGGGTGGTGAGGACGGCGGCAAAGATAATCAGGACTCCTCTTACCTCCTATCCAGAAGATCGCCAAAAGCCGCAGCCTGACCACGGCTCAGAAAAATCTGCAGAGACTCCTCCCACCCCCACCAAGGACTGTTTTCACTGCTGGACTCTAGAAAGAGGTTCTGTAGCAGTCTGTAACAGTGTCTTCCCTCAGGCCATAAGACTCTTGAACGCATCATAATAATCCCCTCAATTCTCCCCCAAAAATTGATTAACTGGCTGCAATATAAAGACAATATAACATACATGCATAAACGTGGATGCACATGCAAAAGTGCAATCTATTAATCTGTACAGTCATCTATTTATTTATATCTGCACCTCATTGCTCTTTTATCCTTAACGACCATGATATAATGCTACAAAATGTCCATATCTGTAAAGTTCAAATTTGAATGACAATAAAAGGAAGTCTAAGTCTGTATCTCTAATAAGACTGTAAGTCTGAAAAAGAAAGAGATGGTACGTTATTATCTGCTTACATATAGTACCTGGTGGTTGCTTGAGTCCCACTCCTTACTTCTTCAGCCACACGCAGGATTCTCACTTGAATTTAGCATAAGTACAACCTTAACTACTCTGCCTTGTTTAACTGAACACATTTACGTCGCTTTTCATGTTTTTTTGCTCACTTTTTGTCTCCATAAGTTATATGGCATCATGGCCAAAACCCCACCCTACTGCAAACACATGCCACAGGTAGATTGCAGTTCTGTTTGAAACACCAGTTTTTGTCACGTGACTGTGGCTGCACAGTCAAGAACATTTGCATTCAGCAAAGACTCGATAGGACATCTTTTTCTGACAGAAGTCGAGTATTCTAAGCAAAAGCGTTAGGTTGAAAATGGAGATTATAGTTTAAAGTGCCCCGGCCCCTGTAAGTGTGTAACCCACGTGGTGAAGCAATACCAGCATTGCAGACTTACAGTAGAAACTCTTTGGAGGACTCAACAAAAGACACGACTGGCACATTCATCTTAAAAGCAAAATTACTCCCTGGCTACAACAACACACCTTAATCTGTACACTACTGCCATCTAATGTCTTGAAATTGCAAATGTATGCAAACACTAGTATATAATATTCCCAAATTATAGTGAAGTGTAGAAAATCAAACTGGTTTTCATTAACTATGAGTATTATATCAATATACACTATATTGCCTAAGGTATTTGGCCACCCATCCAAATGATGAGAATCAGGTGTCCTAATCACTTGGTCCGGCCACAGGTGTATCAAATCAGGCACTTAGGCATGAAAACTGTTTCTATAAACATTTGTGAAAGAAAGGGCCGCTCATACCAAAGACTTGAGTCATACCAAAGACTATAAAAATGGGACCCATTACCTCCCTGCTTGGCACTCAGCATCAAGGGTTGGAATTGGGGGTTAAATCACCAAAAATGATTTCCGGGCCCGGTACCGCTGCTGCCCACTGCTCCTCTCACCTCCCAGGGGGTGATCGAGGGTGATGGGTCAGAGAATAATTTCGCCACACCTAGTGTGTGTGTGACAATCATTGGTACTTTAACTTTAACTCTCAGTGATTTCCAGCGGGGAACTGTCATAAGATGCCACCTGTGCGACAAATCCAGTCGTAAAATGTCCTTGTTCCTAAATATTCCAAAGTCAACTTTATTATAAGAAAAGTAAGGAGTTTGGGAACAACAGCAACTCAGCCGCCTAGTGGTAAGCCTCGTAAACTGACAGAGAGGGGTCAACAGATGCTGAAGCGCATAGTGCAAAGACTTTCTGCACAGTCAGTTGCTACAGAGCTCCAAACTTCATGTGACTTTCTAATTAGCCCACGTATAGTAAGCATAGAGCTTCATTGAATGGGTTTCCATGGCCGAGCAGCTGCATCTAAGCAATACATCACCAACTCCAATGCAAAGCGTGGGATGCAGTGGTGTAAAGCACGCCACCACTGGATTATAGAGCATTGGAGACACCTTCTCTGGACTGATGAATCACACTTTTCCATCTGGCAATCTGATGGACCAGTCTGGGTTTGGAGGTGTCCAGGATAACGCTACTTTCGGACTGCATTGTGCCGAGTGTGAAATTTGGTGAAGGAATTGTGGTGTGGGGTTGTTTTTCAGGCGTTGGGCTCGACCCCTTATTTCCAGTGAAATTTGTTTTTGAATGCTCCAGGGTATTAAAACATTTTGGAAAATTCCATGCTCCCAACCCTTTGGGAACAGTTTGGAGTGGGCCCCTTCCTCTTCCAACATGACCGTGCACCACTCCTCAAAGCAAGGTCCATAAAGACATGGATGACAGAGTCTGGTGTGGGTGAACTTGACTGGCCTGCACAGAGCCCTGACCTGAACTCGATAGAACACCTTTAGGATGAATTAGAACGAACGCTGAGAGCCAGGCCTTCTCCACCAACATCAGTGTGTGACCTCGCCAATTGCTTTTGGAAGAGTGGTGGAAAAATCCTATAAAGACACTCTGCAACCTTGTGGACAGCCTTCTCAGAAGAGTTGAAGCTGTAACAGCTGCAAAAAGTGAACCCACATCATATTGAACCCTACGGGTTAGAAATGGGATGGCACTTCAAGTTCATATGTGAGTCAAGACAGGTGGCCAAATACTTTTGGCAACATAGTGTACATGTATATATAATACATTAACAATATATTTTTGTACTTTAGCTGCAAAACAAATATTTACATTTAACTTATAAAACTGGCAGCTCATTCACCAGAATTTTACAGTAAAAGCAGTGAGTTTTTTACAGCACATATAAAAATAGAAGAAAACGTAATGGAATGTAAAAACAATAGCACTGTTTTTAGCGGTAAATGTTGTTTTAATGGTTTTTTTTGTTTTGTTTTTTAATGTCTTATTGTATATGGAAAATACAATACTGAAATTGATTTTACGGTTAAAAAAAACTATTGTCAATTTTACAGTTTACAATTTGATTGATCATTTGTTTTGACATCATACGTCAAGCCGACATTTAAGTACAAGTATTTACAGTATCTTTATTCTAACACAAAATATTGTTGGGGTACATGATAATATAATATGTTCATGTTGATAATATTGAATTTTAAAAGATATGCAATTGCATGCAGTACATGATTCTTAATGTCGAAATAGAAAGAACAAATATATTGAGTAAAGAAAGATTAAGCATTTTATTAACACATTATTTCCAGGCTTTTGCGGGTCACATAAAATAATGTAGCGGGCCATATTTGGTCCCCGGGCCTTGAGTTTGACACCTGTGGATTAACAACTGACCAGCGCATATATCATAATCAGCTCAGTGTTTAATGTTACCTTATTATCATTAAACAATTAACATATATTAACCAATGAACATACACACAAAAGTAGTGAAAATGTCAATCTGGATCTATTAAATTGGTGATTTATTGGTTCAAATTAAAAATACCAATCCTCACTTGCGACCAACTGTCGTTACTGACGGCAGTTTTCTGAAGTGTTCCTGAGCCCATGTAGTGATATCCTTTACACACTGATGTCGCTTTTTGATGTGTTACCTACCTGAGGGATCCGAGGTCACAAACATTCAATGTTGGTTTTCAGCCTTGCCGCTTACGTGCAGCGATTTCTCCAGATTCTCTGAACCTTTTGATGATATTAAGGAGAGCAGATGGTGAAATCCCTGAATTCCTTGCAACAGCTGGTTGAGAAATGTTGTTCTTAAACAATTTGCTCAGGCATTTGTTGACAAAGTGGTGACCCTTGCCCCGTCCTTGTTTGTGAATGACTGAGCACTTCATGGAAGCTGCTTTTATACCCAATCATGGCACCCACCTGTTCCCAATTAGCCTGTTCACCTGTGGGATGTTCCAAATAATTATTTGATGAGCATTCCTCAACGTTCTCACTCTTTTTTGCCACATGTGCCAGCTTTAATGAAACATGTTGCAGGCATCAAATTCCGAATGAGCTAATATTTGCAAAAAATAACAACGTTTCTCAGTGTGAACATGAAATATCTTGTCTTTGCAGTCTATTCAATTGAATATAAGTTGAAAAGGATTTGCAAATCATTGTATTCTCTTTTTTATTTACCATTTACACAACATGACAATTCACTGCTTTTTCAGTTTGTATTTAAAATTGTTGATCAAATGCTGTAAAATGGCAACGTTAAGCATCCATACAAGCACATCCCTATTTAGGTCATAATATTGTGAAAGGCAGCCATAGTAAACATAGGCAATCAGTAAACCAGCTGATTGAGTTATTTATTGATCAGCACATAGAGCCGACTACATGGTATCATGTTAGCTGGGGTGTTAGACAGCACCAGGAAACTGCATAACGCTTTACCTTAGGCGGGAAATTGTGTACCTGCTGGATTGCCGTTGCATGCCTGCTATATGTTTGAAGTGCAAAAATGGCAGCTTGGAATGAGTGGCGTCACAAAGGCAAGATGAGACATGGGGAGAGGATGTACATATAAATGAAGGACTTCAAAAGGCATCAACGTGTTCTTCCACACACACGCACACACATGCACACACACTCACACACACAAACGTTCTTGTATTTGTTACCTTCTTGAGACCTCTGAAAAATGCCTACCTCTTTAGGACCACCCTTTCTAGATATATAAAGATGTGTATTTACAACATTAATAATATATACAAGGAGTTGGAATATCACAACAAAAACGTACAATTTTGTCAGTGTTATAATAAAAGTCATCATTTTACTCAACGCAAGTCAGAATTTTACACGAAAAAGTGAACATTTGTTCAATAGTATGAAAAATGTTGGAATTTTACTCAATAACAGTCACACTTTTACAAGAAAAAGCTTAAGATTTTGGCAAATTTATGAAAAGAATCATAATTTTACTCGACAAAAGTCACAATTTTATAGGAAAACTTTAAAATGTTGGCAATATTATAATAATAATCGGAATTGTACTTGGCAAAACTATGACAAAAGTGCCAATTTTACTCAAAAAAATGTCACTGTTTTACAAGAACAAAAACAAAATTGGCAACATTGTGATTAGTCGGAATTTTATACGACAAATGTAACCATTTGCATTAAAAGTAATATTTTACATAAAAATTTAATGATTTTACAAGAAAATATTGCAATATTACAGAATCAGAAAGAATATGAGAAATGGTTTTCAATTTTATAAGAAACTAGTTGACACATTGTGAGGAAAAGACTGTTTTTAAGTTCACTTTTAAGTTCATTTTTTGTTGTTGTTGAATATCTTAGTTTATATTTATTTACTTCAAGTTATTACAGTATGTCTGTATAAACAAAATTATTGCTTTTTTCGAATTTTTTTCAGGATTCTAAGAACATTACTGTCAAAATTTGAAGTTCAAACTATTTTTTGTATTTGCAAGCCTTACAAAAGCTCATGTTTATCCTAAAACTCACAAAGATACATTATTTCACACATCATTAGACCTTTTGCATGTTTGGTTTAGAAATTATGTTTAAATAACTGTCATATCGAGTGTGACAGTTATACTGTCATATTAAGTAAAACAACTTTTTTTTTTTTTGCAAACCTTACAAAAACACCTGATTCTAGTAAAACTCACATAGATACATTATTACAAGCATTGTTAGACATATTGCATGTTTGGTTTTGGAGTTATGTTTACATAACTTTCCTATTTTGTATGACAGTTACACAGTCATATTGAGTAAAAAAACAAATTTTTGTCTTTGCAAACCTTACAAAATATATATATATATATATATATATATATTTAGTAAAACACATACATTATTCTAGGCATTATTAGACATTTTGCATGTTTGGTTTAGGAGTTATGCCTGAATACATTTTTATCGCTTTTTTTGCATTGTCTCAGGATTTGAAGAACATTACTGTCATATTTACTAAAAACAAATTGTTGTAATTGCAAACCTTACACAAGCTGATGTTTCTAGTACAACTAACAAAGATAAATTATTCCAGGCGTTATTACACATTTTGCATGTTTGGTTTAGGAGTTATGTTTGGATACATTTTTATTATTTATTTTTTCACATTATATCAGGATTGTAAGAACATTATTTTCATATTACGTAAAAACAATGTTTTGTATTTGCAAACCTTACAAAAGCTCATGTTTTTAGGAAAACTCACAAAGATACATTAATACAGATATTACACATACTGTATGTTTGGTTTAGGAGTTATGTTTAAAGAACTGTCATACTGAGTGACAGTTATGCTGTCATATTGAGTAAAAAAACAAATGTTTGTATTTCCAACTTTACAAAAACACCTGATTCTAGCACAGGCGTACACACCTGTCACCATTCAAAAACTAGGGGGTAATCCATAAAGCATAATAAGTGAAAACTCTGAGTATGTAAAGCCTGAGATAAGGAAAATTCAGGTTATTTTTGTTCCAAAAAAAAAGGTAAGTCAAACTCAGTTAGTTACTGGGTGAACCTAAGCTGCTCGCGGGCAGGTTTTCTTGAACAAACCCTGAATTTTTTTTCATGTCTCCTCCCTCCTGATAAACGTGGCTAAGATGCCAGACATGATGTAATTGTTGCTTTGTAACCAGTAAATGTTAAAACTCAATTAATTCATGAAGCTTTATGTCAGGAGAAGATTTTTTGAGGTCATGGTTAATTAGATTTGCTATTGTTACATAAAATATCTCGATATTCAATTTTAATAATCCTTGATTTTTGATATTTTATATTAGTCAGATTTTCTTGGATTAACAAAAAAACATTCAGTTTTTTTAATATTGTAAATATAACCAAAATGATGTGCTATATCCTGTTAGCTAAAAAGAAGAAACATGTTTTATTTACCTTTATTTCAGATATTAGTCTGTCCTGCTCATTATTAAATTTAATTCATTTAAAATAATAAAATAAAAAAAAAACAGGCCCAGAGCATAATACTACCACTACCATGCTTGACGGTAGGATGGTGCTCCTGGGATTACAGCCCTCACCTTTTCTTCTCCAAAGTGCTGGGTATTCTGCGAACAGCTCCATTTTTGTTTCCTCTGACCACAGTACTTTCCTCCAGAAGTTCTTATCTTTGTCCATGTGATGTCAGATGAAACAAAAATTGAGCTGTCCATTGTCTGGCGGTGCTTCGGCTTCAAGCAGGAAGATGTTGAACAGACAACCGTAAAATGTCAAGAATGCGGCAAACGCGTTGCTACAAAAAGTAGCAGCACTAATAATCTGTAGCATCATTTGAAAAGTCACCCTCTAGAGAATAAGGAGTGCTTGAAACTGCATGTCAACATCTCGGCCGGTGCCACACCAACAAAATGCCAAAGCAACCCTTTCCAGATCAACACTGTATGTAGAAAATAGTCAACAACAGAAGGATATAACGTCCACAGGAACCTACCACATAGCGACGGACATATACTATTTGATTTCCTATTAGGCAGCTCATTTTTATTTGACACTTTTTGAAATATCTTGTGTGACATCATGCACAAGGATGCACTTTATTTCTTTTAAACTATTGTTGTGGCATTCTGTAGAAAAAGTGCACTTTAATTTAATGTTGTTTTGATATGTCATCTTAGTGACAACATGCACACAAGTGAACAGATAGCTTGTTTTAAAATGTCTCTGACAATCTTGCACATTCTGTTTTGGAAATGACATTAATGTTTGTGCCACTGCTTAATAACTGTTTAATAAATACACTTTTAGTAAATTGACTTAGTTGTAATTTCCCTCTCTGCATGAAAGTTTAAAATGAGCATATATTAATGCAGTATGAAGAAGAATGTTTTAATGTAGACACATAGAATCATCATACTGCTGTGATTATATGCATCAAGTGTTCATTCAAGGCTAAGGCAAAATATCCACATATACTAACCCCGTTTCCATATGAATTGGGAAATTGTGTTAGATGTAAATATAAACGGAATACAATGATTTGCAAATCCTTTTCAACCCATATTCAATTGAATGCACTACAAAGGCAAGATATTTGATGTTCAAACTCATAAACTTTTTTTTTTTTATGCAAATAATAATTAACTTAGAATTTCATGACTGGAACACGTGCCAAAATTGTTGGGAAAGGGCATGTTCACCACTGTGTTACATCACCTTTTCTTTTAACAACCCTCAATAAACGTTTGGGAACTGAGGAAACTAATTGTTCAAAGCTTTGAAAGTGGAATTCTTTACCATTCTTGCTTGATGTACAGCTTAAGTCTTTCAACAGTCTGGGGTCTTGTTGTCGTATTTTACGCTTCAAAATGCGCCACACATTTTCGATGGGAGACATGTTTGGACTGCAGGCAGGCCAGGAAAGTACCCGCACTCTTTTAGTACGAAGCCGCGCTGTTGTAACACATGGCTTGGCATTGTTATGCTGAAATAAGCAGGGGCGTCCATGATAACGTTGGTTGGATGACAACATATGTTGCTCCAAAACCTGTATGGACCATTCAGCATTAATGGTGCCTTCACAGATGGTTATTTTCCTCTTCGTTCCGGAGGACACCACGTCCACAGTTTCCAAATATAATTTGAAATGTTGACTCATCAGACCACATAACACTTTTCCACTTTGCATCAGTCCATCTTAGATGAGCTCGGGCCCAGAGAAGCCAGCGGCGTTTTTGGATGTTGTTGATAAAGGGCTTTCGCTTTGCATAGTCAAGTTTTAATTTGCACTTACAGATGTAGCGACCAACTGTAGTTACTGACAGTGGTTTTATGAAGTGTTCCTGAGCCTATGTGGTGATATCCTTTACACACTGATGTCGGTTTTTGATGCAGTACCGCCTGAGGGATCAAAGGTCCGTAATATCATTGCTTAAGTGCAGTGATTTCTCCAGATTCTCTGAACCTTTTGATGATTTTACGGACCGTAGATGGTAAAATCCCTAAATTCCTTGCAATAGCTCGTTGAGAAATGCTGTTCTAAAACAGTTCGACAGTTTGCTTACAAATTGTTGACCCTCGTCCCATCCTTGTTTGTAAATTACTTAGCATTTCATGGAAGCTGCTTTTATACCCAATCATGGCACCCACCTGTTCCCAATTAGCCTGCACACCTGTGGGATCTTCCAAATAAGTGTTTGATGAGCATTCCGCAACGTTATCAGTATTTATTCCCACTTTTCCCAACTTCGTTGTCACATGTTACTGGCATCAAATTCTTAAATTAATGCTTATTTGCAAAAAAAAAAAAAATTTTTATCAGTTTGAACATCAAATATGTTGTCTTTGTAGCATATTCAACTGAATATGGGTTGAAAATGATTCGCAAATCATTGTATTCCATTTATATTTACATCTAACACAATTTCCCAACTCATATGGAAACGGGGTTTGTATATTGTGTATCGTGACATGGCCTAAAAATATTGAGATATTGTTTTTTTGTCCTGTCCAGCTTCTCAGGCAAATCATATAGTAGATGTAGATGCCCATATCAGCTGTATACATTTAATTTACAAAATAAAAGTGTAGGATACTTCTCTTGTTGTCTTATTTGTATTTGACTTTATTAAATGTATTTATATTATTAACTGGTGCAGCTGGGCCAGAGCACGAGGGGATACAAAGAGAAAAAAGGAAGACAGAGTGTTAGAATAATTATGTGTAAAGTTATCACACAACTTTAATATCCTTGAAGTCCGTTGCTATAGTTATTAGCTAGTGTGCTCAAGTTACACTTTTGTATTTGTGCAAGGACAAAACTTATTGTATGAGGGGTGGCCTCAGCCGCAGATGTTATCTTTGTTTTAGCCCGCTAACAGCCAAGGACTTCAAGGACCTCAACGAAGATAAGATGACAGCACTCAGACGAAGCAGACACAAGGCAATCACAAGGCCCCAGCACATTCCATCACATATTGTGCGTACCGGAGCTGCTTTGCATAATATATGTGACCACTCCTTTTAGAGGCAACCTCAGTGATGTTGACTGGGGAACTCCTGAATAAATAGAGGGACGCAGGAGCTGTACTTTAGAGCGTAAGGCGAGACTCTGACTAAGTGTGCAGCTCCATGCGTTCTCCTCATGAGCTAAATTGAACTCTGTCTCTGCATGGTTCCTTGCTTTTTGTCTGCTTAATAGAGGTCATCAGTGTTTGAACCTGACACAGACGGGGAAATTGTGGGGACAAGAGAGGGATAAGACAGAGAGACAACAAAACAACAGCACACACAACAACAACAACAACAACAACAATAGCACAATATCAGCAAATAGGATATGTACAAATATGATGGTAAAAGTGATAGCAAAGAAGCAGTTATTGGAATAAATAATAATACAGAAATGACAATGAGCATTTTTACACTACACATGGATCAATACAAATACCAATAGAAATAGCACTATTGATAATGAATAATACCAATAATTATCTCTATTATCAACAATACAATTGTTCAAATGCAACAATACATATATGTGATGATAACTAGAGAAAGAAAAAAAAGCAGAAAAATGGAGGGGAAGAAAGAGAAGCCAGCTATATTAACCTTGTGGATTGTTATAGTAACAATAGGTTATCGAGATATTTAAAAAAGGCTATATCGCGCAGCCATAGGGGAAATCTAGTGCTGCGTACTGTTCCATATGAATGAGCACAGCACATGTTCGGATTTTACTTAAACTCAGATCACAGGCTCCAAATTAAACAGGCAGACAAGCGTCTTCCTCCTGGCAATGGGAGCTCAATAAATTGATTTAGAAGTCAATGTTATTTATATAACCCATTCTGTTTCCTCCCCCCCACTCTGGCTCGGTGCAGGGACGGTACACTCAAGCCGTGATGTCTCTCTCCTCCAGAAGACACAGGCGCCCGCAGCCAAAACACTCTTTCATCCTCCCAAAGACATGCATTATTGATGACCACGCCACAGACACACGCTGCCTCTCTGCTACTCTCTGTGGAAAAGTCTAGTGTGTCCATGTGTGTGTGTGGGTGACTTAACAGGTGGGCTGGCTTCTTTAATAGCAGCTGCAGGTGATTAGCCAATGGGGAGGCTTGATGATGACACAAGAAGCAGCCATTGGGCCGGGCGATGACATGTGCGCTCTTTGTGCCCGGCTGCACACCCAACGACACTTGGCGTATGCCACGCTTCCATTTCCAGCATTTGCGAGTATCAAAGTGACGCAACACGCTGGTGTTTACCACCGAGCCTGGGGGGGGGGGGGACGCTTGGCAATCTTTTTCACAGAGTTGCCGCTTCCGACACGGAAACAGGAACAACAACCAGACGGGCTGGCGTTCGCCCGTCAGACCAACAAAGCTTTTTTCTAGGGCAGACCTTGGGAGTTACACTATATTGCAAAAGGTATTTGGCCACCCATCCAAATCAAGAGAATCTGGTGTCCTAATCACTTCACCCGGCCACAGGTGTACAAAATCAAGCACTTAGACATGGAGACTGTTTCTACAAACATTTGTGAAAGACTGGGCCGCTTTCAGTGATTTCCAACGTGGAACTGTCATAAGATGCCACCTGTGCGACAAATCCAGTCGTGAAATTTCCTCGCTCCTAAATATTCCAAAGTCGACTTTATCATACGAAAAGTGAAGAGTTTGGGAACAACAGCAACTCAGCCACCGAGTGGTAGGCCACGTAAACTGACAGAGAAGGGTCAGTGGATGCTGAAGCGCATAGTGCAAAGACTTTCTGCACAGTCCGTTGCTATAGACCTCCAAACTTCATGTGACCTTCCAATTAGCCCACGTACAGTACGCAGAGAGTTTCATGTAATGGGTTTCCATGGCCGAGCAGCTCAATCTAAGCCATACGTCACTAAGTCCAATGCAAAGTGTGGGATGCAGTGGTGTAAAGCATGTCGCCACTGGACTCTAGAGCAGTGGAGACACCTTATCTGGAGTGATGAATCACACTTTTCCATCTGGCAATCTGATGGACCAGTCTGGGTTTGGAGGTTGCCAGGAGAACGCCACATTTTGGACTGCATTGTGCCGAGTGTGAAATTAGGTGGATGAGGAATTATGGTGTGGGGTTGTTTTTTCAGGAGTTGGGCTTGGCCTCTTAGTTTCAGTGAAAGGAACTTTGAATGTTCCAGGTAGAGCTGGGCGATATGGCCTTTTATTAATATCTGGATATTTTTAGGCCATGTCGTGATAACTGATGCATACCTGGATACCTTAGCCTTGAATGAACACTTGATGCATATAATGACAGTAGTATGATGATTCTATGTGTCTACATAAAAACATTCTTCATACTGCGTTAATATATGCTCATTTTAAACTTTCATGCAGAGAGGGAAATCACAACTAAGTCAGTTTAGCAAAAGTGTATTTATTAAACAGTTATCAAGCAGGGGCACAAACATTCATGTGATTTCAAAACAAAGTGCAAGATTGTCAGACATTTTTAAACAAGCTATTAGTGCACTTTTGTGCATGATGTCACTAAGATGACATAGCAAAACAACACTAAATTAAAGTGCACTTTGTGTACAGAATGCCACCAAGTTGTTTTAAAACAAATAAAGTGCACTTTTGTGCATGATGTCACACAAAAGTGTCAAGAAAAAAGAGCTGCATAATAAGAAATAGTGTATGTACTTAACTATGAAGTAGGTTCCTGCTGACGTTATCTCCTTCTGTTGTTAACTAGTTTTTCATATGGTGTTGATGTGGAAATGGACATCAGGCTCAATTGGGTCAGTGCTGGTTGCTTTGGCATTTTGTGGGTGTGTCACCGGCCGAGATGTTGACATGCGGAGTTTCAAGCACTCTTCATTCACTAGCGGGTGACTTTTCAAATGATGCTACAAATTAGTAGTGCTGCTACTTTTTTTTAGCAACGCTTTTGCCGCATATTTGACATATTACGGTTGTCGGTTCAACATCTTCCAGACAATGGACCCCCTGCTGTTTTTCTTGGGAATTAATTATTCTTCCTCCATTTGTTACTAGATTCACACCTTGTCTCTCTCATATTACCACTCATACCACTCCGCTTGCACCGCCTGCCACTGCTAACTTTACCCATGCCGCTACCTCTCTGCTCGGCGAGGGTGTATGACGTTGCACACGCGACAGTATATGACGTATGTAAAAAGGTGCGCTTCTTTTATGTCTCTGTGAGAAGGAGAGACAAGAAAGAGTGAGAAAAGGCTGTATGTAGTGTAATGCCCGCAGCTAAAAGCAACTGTGTGAGAACGTATACTCAAATACTCACGAAAGAGTCATTTTCTACATCGCACAGAGACAAACCCGCAATATATCAAGTACATTCCATATATCGCCCAGCCCTACATACAGGGCTCGGATTTAACCATGGAAACCGCGGCAATTGCCGCGACCACCCTCTCATTTGCCATAATGCCCTAAAAAATTTACCAACATTTGCGGCAACACCTTGCCATGACCGTCCTTGACGTTTTATTAGCTAATGGACAAGGGATATAATGGTCAACGGCATAATGTTAAATGAAGATACAATTCCAGACGGTTAGTAACATCGTCTCCTTAATAATTTCCAATAATAATTGAAGGGACGGCGTGGCGCAGTGGGAGAGTGGCCGTGCGCAACCCATGGGTCCCTGGTTCAAATCCCACCTAGTACCAACCTCGTCACGTCCGTTGTGTCCTGAGCAAGACACTTCACCCTTGCTCCTGATGGGTGCTGGTTAGCGCCTTGCATGGCAGCTCCCTCCATCAGTGTGTGAATGTGTGTGTAAATGGGTAAATGTGGAAGTAGTGTCAAAGCGCTTTGAGTACCTTGAAGGTAGAAAAGCGCTATACAAGTACAACCCATTTATCATTTATTTATTTAACCTACAATTAATACAATTATTACACCCTCGGACTATACTTACTCAACAGACCTGCATGTCACACTAAGGGTGGCCGTATAAACAACGCCAACACTGTAATAAACATGTGCCACATAGTGAGACCACACAGAACAACAATGACAAACACATTTCGAGAGAATATTTGCACCGCAACATACACAACAGAATACATTCCCAGAATTCCTTGCAGCACCAGTCATTTTCCCTAGCTTCCCGCCATTTGTTTAAGAGCGCTCTGCTGTTAAATAGAGACAGGTGTAGACAATATTGGAGACACTTGTCCCCACACTAAAAGTATACAGCGAAGAAGATAAACTATATGATGTTGCTCTAATTTTGACTATACAGCATCCATCAGCTCCTGTGACAGAGTTAATGATGTGAGGAAACACGCTGTCACTCCTGTTTGTTGTTGTTGTTTGCCAAACTGTTGTACTGAACCACAAGGGGGCGTTGGAGGAGAACACATCTTGTTTACTAGACTTCATTTTACATTAGCGCCCTGGGATGAGGCGGCGACTTGTCCAGGGTGTACACTGACTTCCGCCCGATTGTAGCTGAGATAGGCGCCAGCGCCCCCCGTGAGCCCAAAGGGAATAACTGGTAGAAAACGGATGGATGGATTTTTATTAGCCAAACTGCTGTGTGTTTTATTTTGATATATAAAGGAAACGCCATGTTTTTTTTTCCATTTCACAAAGGTATTACTTTCAAAACCATTTGACACATCATTTTGTTAATATTTTATTGTGTGTAGTTAATTTCTATATGAAATATTTCTGCTCAAACTCTTAAGGAATCTGTCCCAATACATCATCTACATAATTTAAAAAAATACTTTCCTCTATCAAAAGGTAAACATAGAGATAAAGGCACTAATAGTGAATTAAATAAAGCTGTATATGTATGCATGCATGCTTTGGAGCCCCTGCCTGGAAAGAAAATAATGTTTGCTTTGGTGTTCTAACTTGCCTTGGTGCCCTAAAATATGAGCCCTCTTTTAACCCTTGACCTTTAAAAGATAAAATTCGAGGCCTGCACATTTACACAATTATTCACATATTGTGATTAATCATTATAATATACAATACATTATTATCAATTTGAAACATTCAAAGAACAATTCAACCCTCCATCCATCCATTTATTTTCCACCACTTGTCCCTTTCGGACAATAGTCTTTTCCGGAGCAAGGGAGGCCCTGCTAAGCCTTCAGGGGATGTGGCCTGCATTGATGTTTCTAATGAAGAGTGCTGAGCTCCATTGATCCGGCTGGGAAGAGCGTGAGCTGTCAAAAGCAATCAGACAGTGTCAAAGACCCCCCTTTTATAAATATATACATGTATACACGCACACACAGACGCACACACATTACATACACACATATGTATATATATATATATATATATATATATATATATATATATATATATATATATATATGTATACATATATATAAAAATATATATATATAAACATCTATATAGACATGTATATATATATATATATATATATATATATACATACATGTATATAGACATGTATGTATATATATATATATATATATATATATATATATATATATATATATATATATATAAACATGTATAATAGACATTTATATATACAGGTGCTGTTCATATTATTAGAATATCATGAAAAAGTTTATTTATTTCAGTAATTATATTCAGAACGTGAAACTAACATATTATATCAATTCATTACACACATAGTGATACATTTGAAATGTTTATTTCTATAAATTTCGATGATTAGTACTGACAATTACTGAAAATCCCAAATTCAGTATCTCAGAAAATTTGAATATTAGTTACGACTAGTACCAAAAAATATTTTTTAGAAATGTGGGCCAACTGAAAAGTATGAACATGGAAAGTTTCAGCATGTACGGCAATCAATACTTAGTTGCAGCTCGTTTTGCCTGAATTGCTGCAGCAATACGGCGTGGCATGGAGTCGACCAGTCTGTTGCACTCCTCAGGTGTTATGAGAGCCCAGGTTGCTTTAATAGTGGCCTTCAGCTCTTCAGCATTGTTGGGTCTGGGATCTCGCATCTTCCGCTTCACAATACACCATAGGTTTTCTATGGGGTTAAGGTCAGGTGAGTTTGCAGGCCAATCAAGAACAGGGATACCATGGTCCTTAAACCAGGTACTGGTAGATTTGGCACTGTGTGCAGGTGCCAAGTCATGTTGGAAAATGAAATCTGCACCTCCATAAAATTGGTCCGCGGCGGGCAGCATGAAGTGTTCTAAAACTTCCTGGTAGACTGCTCCATTGACCCTAGACCTCAGGAAACACAGTGGACCAAAACCAGCAGATGACATGGCACCCCAGACCATTACCGATTGTGGAAATTTGACACTGGACTTCAGGCAACGTGGATTCTGTGCCTCTCCTGTCTTCCTCCAGACTCTGGGACCTTGATTTCCAAAGGAGATACACAATTTACTTTCATCTGAAAACATAACTTTGGACCACTGAGCAGCAGTCCAGCCCTTTTTGTCTTGAGCCCAGGCGATACGCTTTCGACGTTGTCTCTTATTCAAGAGTGGCTTTACACAAGGAATGCGACAGCTGAAGCCCATATCTTGCATACGTCAGTGCGTGGTGGTTTTTGAAGCACTGACTCCAGCTGCATTCCACTCTTTGTGGATTTCCCCCACATTTTTGAATCAGTTTTGTTTGACAATCCCCTCCAGGGCTGGTACACTTTTTTCTACCACATCTTTGTCTTCCCTTCGCCTCTCTATTAATGTGCTTGGACACAGAGCTCTGGGAACATCCAACCTCTTTGGCAATGACCTTTTGTGTCTTGCCCTCCTTCTTTAAAGTATCAATGGTCATCTTTTGGACAGTTGTCAAGTCAGCAGTCTTCCCCATGATTGTGTGTCATACAGAATCAAAACGAGAGACCATTTAAAGGCTTTTCCAGGTGTTTTGAGTTAGTTAGCTAATTAGAGTGTGGCACCAGGTGTCTTCAATATCTGACCTTTTCACCATATTCTAATTTTCTGAGATGTTGAATTTAAGGTTTTCATTGGTTGTCAGCTATAATCATCTCCTTTTTGGCAAAAAACACTTGAAATCTATCAGTCTGTTTGGAATGAATGGATACATTCTTCAAGTTTGACTTTCTAAATGGAATTAACGAAATAAATCAAAATTTTCATGATATTCTAATAATATGACCAGCACCTGTATATATATATATATATATATATATATATATATATATATATATATATATATATATATATATATATATATACATAAACATGTCTATAGACATGTATGTATATATATGTATATATATATAAACATGTATATAGTCACACACATATATATATATATGTATATACGAAGGTCCTGGATCTTTCTGTGTGGAGTTTGCATGTCCTCCCCGTGAAACGTGGGTTCCCTCCGGGTAGTCTGGCTTCCTCCCACTTCCAAAGACATGCACCTGGGGATAGGTTGATTGGCAACACTAAATTGGCCCTAGTGTGTGAATGTGAGTGTGAATGTTGTCTGTCTATCTGTGTTCGCCCGATTGTAGCTGAGATAGGCACCAGCGCCCCCAGTGACCCCAAAGGGAATAAGCGGTAGAATATGGATGGATGGATATATATATATATATTTATACAGATACATACATACATTCATATGTATACATATAAACAGTACATATACATACATGTAGTTATATAGACATATAAACACACGTATACACAGTCATGGTCAAAAGTTTACATACACTTGTAAAGAGCATAACGTCATGGCTGTCTTGAGTTTATAATCTTTTCTAAAACTCTTATTTTTTGTGATAGAGTGATTGGAGCACATTTGTTGGTCACAAAAAACATTCATGAAGTTTATTATGGGTCTACTGAAAATGTCAAAAGTATACACACAGCAATGTTAATATGTCCCTTGGTAAATTTCACTGCAATATGGCGCTTTTGGTAGCCATCCACAAGCTTCTGCTTGAATCTTAATCAACTAAATGTGTTGCTTTTCTGACATTGACTTGTTTCTTCAGCATTGTCCACACGTTTACAAGTCAGGACTTTGGGAAGCCCATTCTAAAACCTTCATTCTCGTCTGATTCAGCCATTCCTATACCACTTTTGAGGTGTGTTTTGGGTCATTGTCCTGTTGGAACACCCAAATGCGCCCAAACCCAACCTCCGGGATGATGATTTTATCTTTTCCTGAATTTAGGAATAGGAATGTTGTTCCTGGGATTAAAGGCCTCACCTTTTCTCCTCCAAACATATTACTGGGTATTGTGGCCAAACAGCTCAATTTTTGTTTCATCCGACCAGAGAATTTTCCTCCAGACGGTCTTATCTTTGTACATGTGATGTCAGTTGAAACAAAAAATGGAGCTGTTAGGCCACAGAACCCAGCAATATGTTCAGAGAAAAGGTGAGGCCTTCAATCCCAGGAACACCACCCTACCATCATGCATGGTAGTGGTAGTATTATGCTCTGGGCCTGTTTTGCTGCCAATGGAACTGGTGCTTTACAGAGAGTACATGGGACAATGAAAAAGGATGATTACCTCAAAATTCTTCCGGACAACCTAATATCATCAGCCCGGAGGTTGGGTCTTGGGCGCATTTGGGTGTTTTAACAGAACAATGACCCCAAACAGATGTCAAAAGTGGTAAAGGAATGGCTAGAATGAAGGTTTTAGAATGGCCTTCCCAAAGTCCTGACATAAACGTGTGGACAATGCTGAAGAAACAAGTCCATGTCAGAAAACCAACAAATTTAGCTGAACTGCACCAATTTTTTAAAGAGGAGTGGTCAAACATTCAAGCAGAAGCTTGTGGATGGCTCCCAAACGTGCCTTATTGCAGTGAAACTTGCCAATGGACATGTCAGCAAATATTAACATTGATGTATGTATACTTTTGACCAAGCAAATTTGCTCACATTTTCAGTAGACCCATAATAAATTCATAAAAGAAGCTAACTTCATGAATGTTTTTTGTGACCAACAAGTATGTGCTCCAATCACTGTGTTTGGGCTGGGCAATATATCGATACAAACAATATATCGCAGGTTTTTCTCTGTGCGACAGGGGCGTCACTAGCTTTTAAGGACAGGGGGGGGGCTTAGCCCCCAGGAGATGCACAGAATGCGAGCGAACATAGCACACGAGCCCAAAACTTCACAAACGGCTAACAAATATACATATATATATATATATATATATATATATATATATATATATATATATATATATATATATATGAAAGACTTAAAGGTATACTAGAGGATGTGTATCAAGGTTTTGTATCAATATTGTAGGAATAATGAAAATATTAACAATGGTAATGGACAAAATAACAACAATGGTAAAAGAGAACCTAGCAAAAATGGTAATAGACAACTTGGCAATAATGGTAAGGAAACATTGAGCACATGATAACATTTTGAGAGAGACTACAACAGCAAGTCAAATTAAATATAAGACCCTCATCTCTATATTTGAACCAGACCCAATTGTGTGAATGTGAGTGTGAATGTTGTCTCTATATCTGTGTTGGCCCTGCGATGAGGTGGCGACTTGTCCAGGGTGTACCCTGCCTTCCGCCCGATTGTAGCTGAGATAGGCGCCAGCGCCCCCCCGACCCCGAAAGGGAATAAGCGGTAGAAAATGGATGGATGGATGGATGTTTGTGTAATAGTTTAAATCGATGAATAGTTTGGCATTGCTTGTGTTGTAAGTCCAGTTTGTTCCATAGTTTTACTCCGCATACAGACACACAAAAACGTTTACGAGTGGTTAGGAAGCTCTCGGCAAAGACAAATATCCAAAGCCTCTCAAGTTATGAGCCTGCACTCATCTTATAAAAATAAGTTGTAGATTAGGGGGAAATAATTTGTTAAATGCTTTATATAAGATCATTAATGTATTATATTAAACAAGGTCATTAAATTTGAACAACTTTGATTCCATAAACAGATTATGAGTATGTTCTAAATAACCAACGTTGTGAATGATCCGCACTGCTTTTTTCTGTAATATGATCAGAGGATGAATTGTGTTGTGCTAAGTATTCCCCCATACTTCAACACAGTATGTAAGGTATGGCAGTACCAACGTGTAGTATAGAGTACAAAGAAGTATTCAACACAGTATGTAAGGTATGGCAGTACCAAGGTGCAGTATAGAGTACAAAGAAGTATTCAACACAGTATGTAATGTATGGCAGTACCAAGGTGCAGTATAGAGTACAAAGAAGTATTCAACACAGTATGTAAGGTATGGCAGTACCAAGGTGCAGTATAGAGTACAAAGAAGTATTCAACACAGTATGTAAGGTATGGCAGTACCAAGGTGCAGTATAGAGTACAAAGAAGTATTCAACACAGTATGTAAGGTATGGCAGTACCAAGGTGCAGTATAGAGTACAAAGAAGTATTCAACACAGTATGTAAGGTATGGCAGTATCAAGGTGCAGTATAGAGTACAAAGAAGTATTCAACACAGTATGTAAGGTATGGCAGTACCAAGGTGCAGTATAGAGTACAAAGAAGTATTCAACACAGTGTGTAAGGTATGGCAGTACAAGGTGCAGTATAGAGTACAAAGAAGTATTCAAAACAGTATGTAATGTATGGCAGTACCAAGGTGCACTATAGAGTACAAAGAAGTATTCAACACAGTATGTAAGGTATGGCAGTACCAAGGTGCAGTATAGAGTACAAAGAAGTATTCAACACAGTATGTAAGGTATGGCAGTACCAAGGTGCAGTATAGAGTACAAAGAAGTATTCAACAAAGTATGTAAGGTATGGCAGTACCAAGGTGCAGTATAGAGTACAAAGAAGTATTCAACACAGTATGTAAGGTATGGCATCACCAAGGTGCAGTATAGAGTACGGAGTGCATTTTCATTGAGGTATAGTTTTGCTTTGTTTATAATTGAGAGGCTTTTGGAGATTTTTGTTTGAATGTGTCTGACATGAGGTTTCCATGATAGTTTACAATCAATTATTACTCCCAAAAATGTATTCTCATTTACGATTTCAATTTGGGTACCATCAATACTTATTTTCTGCTCAGACGTTATGTTGCGATTTCCAAAAATCACTATCTTAGTTTTATTTGTATTCAAAGATAATTTATTTGTGTCCATCAATTTCTTTACTATATTTAGCTATGGGTTTACTGTATTTCTGAGCTCTTTATAGTCATAACTACAGCTGTAGAATATATTTGTGTCATCTGCAAATAGTATACATTTCAGTACTTTAGATGTATTAAACATATCATTAATATACACATTAAACAGTTTGGGCCCCAACACGGACCCTTGGGAGATGCAATGCCAAGAGTATCAGATAAAAATGGACCCATTTTTACAAACTGTACCATTCCTGTTAAGTAAATTTTTAACCAGTCACCAGCCAGCCCCCCTAATTCATTATCTTTCCATGTTATCTAGTAGAATTGAATGAATAATGGTATCATAGGCTTTCTTTCGAACAATAAAGATACCAACTGCATATCTTTTATGCTCCAGTGCATTAGTCATTTCTTCAATAGCTTCAGTTATCGCCATTGAGGTTGTTCGTTTGGACCTAAAGCCATACTGACCGTCATTGATTATATGATGCTTCTCAAGAAAAGATTCAAGTCGAGATTTTAATAGTTTTTCTAAGATTTTTGAGAACTCAGGCAAAAGAGAGATCGGTCGGTAATTGGTGAAATCGTGTTTGTTGTCACTTTTGAAGAGCGGAGTTACCTTAGCCATTTTTTTTTTACTTGGAAATTGGCCAGTCTGGAATGATAACTTACATATATAAGTTAAGGGTTTTACAATATTCATTATAACTTTGTTGTTGATATCATGGCAGTCAGTGGAGCGCTTACATTTTACACAATGTTTGTCACTTCCTGCTCATTTGTAGCTGAGAGGAAGAATGACCAAGAATTGTGTTCGATAGTTGATTTTGTAACTCCATTGTCTGGGATATCAACAGCCAACTTAGGACCAATGTTTACAAAAAAACTATTGAATTTATTCACTACATTACTCATATTATAATGTTCACCGTTTTCATCAATAAAGTAACCAGGATGAGTCAACTTTGAATATCCTTGTTTGATTAGACTATTCAACACATCCCAAGTTCTTTTATATTTTTTTGTTTTCATATAGTTTTTTTGATAATATAACCTTTTGTTTGTTCTTATAATATCAGTTAATTGATTTTTGTACTTCTTGTATCGTTGTTCGACTTATTTTGTTTATATTTTGATGAAAAGTTAGTAGAGATTGTTTTTCTTTTTACAGGCATTAATTATACTTTTTGTTATCCAAGGGCTATTTTTATTTTTTTCTTTTATAAAATATTCTTTCACAGGGCAGTATTTATTATGCAGGGAAGTAAAGATATCTAAAAAATTACAATAAGCACTGTCCACATTTAGTTCTCTGTAAACTGAAGTCCAATCCTGAACTGCTAAACTATTGTTTAGGGCACATGTTGTTTCCTCAGTTGTTATTGGTTTAAAGATGTTTTCCATAGTGTCTTTGGTTTTTTTGAGATGACAGTCATATGAAGTAAAAACAGGTAAATGGTCAGTGATATCACATACAAATAGGCCACTGGTGATTTGATTTGCCATAATGTTAGTACAAATGTTGTGGATGATTTTGGCATTATGTGTTGTTATTCTGCTTGGTTTGGCTATGGTTGGATATAAAGACAAGCTGTACATTGTGGAAATGACGTCATCAACATGTTTTTGCTTGGTTCAGTTTAACAAATCAATGTTAAAATCACCACAGATAAATACGGTTTTAGGGTTCACAGAGGAAAATAGTTTAGCCATCCATTCATTGAAAGTTTCTATGCTTGAACCAGGTGCCCGGTATACACAACTCATGAAGATGTTTGTCTTTTTGTCATCTAGGATCACTGTTAAAAATTCAAATAATCAATCGACTGCTATGGTCATGTTTGTTAAAACTTTAACTGTAACAGATATATGAATGTACAATGCGACCCCTCCTCCTATTTTATTCATTCTGTTTATGTATCTTAATTCATAGTCATTCAGACTAAAAACAATACGTTTATCATTGTTGAACCAGGTTTCAGTAATTGCAAAAATGGTAAATGGATGAGTGAATTATTTCAAGTAATCCTTGATAGCCTCAAAGTTAGTGTACATGCTTGGACTATTGAAATGTATTATTGACAGACAATCTTCTGATTTTACATTGTTTTCATATTGTCCACAGGTAAAATAATTAAAGTTTTTTACAATCGCAGAGAAAAAATCTTATCAGGGTCTATCTCCATAGTCTCTGTTGTGGCGTGCTCTTGATACTCAAACATTTCCAGTTATGATGTTGTAGGATCTTCTGTATCATGTCCATATCAATACTTGGTCTTGGTGCAGTGTGTGTTCTTGGTGTGGGTCGCATTGAGATGACGTAAAAGTCACAAAGCCTCATTGATACCAAGTACTGCATCAATGTCAAGACTGATCAAAATCTTCTATTTCTCTCACCACCAAGACTTTTGCTTCCTCCGGCGTCCCATTTAGTTTGATGAAGATCTTACAGTTCGTTAGCCAGGTTTGTTGAATCTTTTCCTTGGTGGAGGCATTCTGATGGTCTATATGCCAAAGCATCCAGCAACAGAAGAATCAACACCTGTATGTCAGGCTGCTAATGCTAGCCGGCTTTGGTGTGCTAGCCCGCAGCACACAGACAGCAGAGTGTCACGGCACAGTGACAGTGAAGCCAAAAAAGTACAAAAAAGCAAATAAGATGTGCTGGTGATGCACAAAGTGATCGTTAAACTAGACAGTCAGACGCTCGCAAACTCCAAACAGGAAGTGACGTGAACAAGTGGAATGGATTGGATACCGACGCAGTAAAAGGGCTTTCTACCTTACGAGGGGAAACTGAGTGAATAATGACAGGTTATATGATTATTTATTTTAAACTCTTATTCAGGCCACTTTAAAATGAATATTTCGGCATGTATTTGTAAAAAAAAGAAAATAAATAAAAACAAAATAAAATATAACGCCAAATTATTTAGGGTGGCTTAAGAATATTTTAGGGAAGCTTGAGCCCCCCTAAAATAGGCCTAGTGACGCCCCTGCTGTGCGATATAGAAAATGACTATATCGTAATATTCGATTATATGTTCTCACACCGTTGCTTTAAGCTGCGTGCATTACATTACTGGCGTGTCTCACTCCTTCTCGTCTAGCCTTCTGACAGAGACGTAAAATAAGCCCGCCTTTTTACATACGTCACATACTGTCGCTCATGTAGCGTCACACGCTCTCGCCGAGAGCTAACGTTAGCATGGCTAACGTTAGCTGAGGCAGGTCGAGTTGCTTTTAGCTGCGGGCATTACACAACAGGCGTTTCTTATTCCTCCACGTCTCTCATTCTCACAGAGACGTAAAACAAGCCCTCCTTCTTACATACGTCACCTGCTCTCGCGAGTCTAGCGTCATAGCTCTCGCCGATCAGAGAGAGAGAGCTGGTGCGAAACTTATCACAAATGGAGGAAGAACAATAAATGCCCAACATAAAGAGCAGTCATCTGGCGGTGGTTTGGCTCCAAGTGGGAAGATATTCAGCAGACAACAGCAATATGCTGTTCAATGTATATTCTCTGATGATTAACCTGTGTGATGACTGTATTATGCTGATAGTATATAGTTGTACCATGAATAGATTAACGTGGACCCCGACCTAAACAAGTTGAAAAACTTATTCGGGTGTTACCATTTAGTGGTCAATTGTACGGAATGTGTACTGTACTGTGCAATCTACTAATAAAAGTATCAAATCAATCAATGCAAAATATGCAGCAGAAGTGTTACTACAAAAAGGTAGCAACACTATTAATTTGTTCTTTCATTTAAAAAGTCACCCGTGAAAGAATGAAGAGTATTTAATAAACACATTTTTGGTCAATTGACTTAGTTTTGATTTCCCTCTCTGCATGAAAGTTTAAAATGAGCATATATTAATGCAGTGTGAAGAAGAAAGTTTTAATGTAGACACATAGAATCATCATACTGCTGTGATTATATGCATCAAGTGTTCATTCAAGGCCAAGGCAAAATATCATAATATATATTGTATATCGCAATATGGCATAAATATATTGCAATATTAATAAAAGCCAATATCGCCCAGCCCTACACTCTATCACAAAAAAATAAGAGTTGTAGAAATGATTGGAAACTCAAGACAGCCATGACATTATGTTCTTTACAAGTGTATGTAAACTTTTGACCACGACTGTACATATAAGTATAGACGTTTATACATATGTATACTCATATATATATATATATATATATATATATATATATATATATATATATATATATATATATATATATATATTAGGGGTGTAACGTACACAGAAATTTCGGTTCAGTACGTACCTCGGTTCAGAGGTCACGGTTCGGTTCATTTTCGGTACAGTAAGAAAAAAAACAAAATATACATTTTTGGATTATTTATTTAACAAATTTGCTAAATCTTCCACCAAAAATATTTTGATGTGAAGTAATCGGAAACTTGGATAGGTCAATAATTCATAATAACATTGATTTTGATTCAATATTATGTTTTGAGCAATGACAGTTTGTAAGAAAAAAAACAGCTTTGTTAATTAGACAACGTTGCAACTTCTTCTAAATTACATTTAGCCTTTAAGCTTTTTTTATTTAACTTTTGTTTATGTTTTTGTTTATTTTAATATTATTTTTAGAATGTGCCATGGGCCTTTAAAACATTAGGTGTGTGCCGCAAATGGCCTCCGGGGCACACTTTTGACACCCCTGCTATAGATATTAAAAAATTAAATCAGAGCCTGGCGACACATGCATGTTTATCATAACTCTCTCGCTCTGTCTGTCTCTGTCCCTCCCTCACAAATGCTACTGTGTGCACAAATTGTCTTGTTTTGAACCCCTTCTTAACCTTGAACGTACATTGAAAATACACGCAACCCTAACTTAAAATGCCGGACATTTGAGGCATTTAAGAAACTCCACCCGGACAGCCCAGCAAAAGAGGACATGTACGGTGAAAACAGGAGGTATGGTCAGTCTATCATTGTCCAGTCGTTGCTAGCATGCCGTGTGTTGTTGTTTTTTTTGATTGATTGAAACTTTTATTAGTAGATTACACAGTACAGTACATATTCCGTACAATTGACCACTAAATGCTAACACCCCAATAAGTATTTAAACCTGTTTTAAGCCGGGGTCCACGTAAATCAATTCATGGTGCCTCATAGGGGTGCAACAGGTCAAAAAACTCACGGATTGGATCATTTTTTTCGGATCAGCAAAAAAAAAAGAAAAAAAAAGACAAGACAAATAAACAGAAGTTTTGCCGTTTTGTTTTGTAACACTTTTGAATTATTGAATTAAAATATATAAAATCTAGTTCAAGTGCACAAGGTATAATATCTTCTTTTAAACATAATTAATGAAAAACAGTGCCACACAAAAAGGGATTTCTCCTTTCCTCCACTGCTTGTGTCAGTACCTCCACAAGGTGACTCTCGTAGAGGGGGCGTGTCTTCTCATCTCCCACTCTGCTGTGATGAAATGAGCGCTTATGGTCACCTAGTTCCCCTGGACCTCCACCCTTGCACTTATGGTCACATAGTTCCCCTGGACCTCCACCCTTGCACTTATGGTCACATAGTTCCCCTGGACCTCCACCCTTGCACTTATGGTCACATAGTTCCCCTGGACCTCCACCCTTGCACTTATGGTCACATAGTTCCCCTGGACCTCCACCCTTGCACTTATGGTAACATAGTTCCCCTGGACCTCCACCCTTGCACTTATGGTCACATAGTTCCCCTGGACCTCCACCCTTGCACTTATGGTCACATAGTTCCCCTGGACCTCCACCCTTGCACTTATGGTCACATAGTTCCCCTAAACCTCCACCCTTGCACTTATGGTCACATAGTTCCCCTGGACCTCCACCCTTGCACTTATGGTCACATAGTTCCCCTGGACCTCCACCCTTCTGTCATGAGCGCAACAGATGACGCTCGGGATAGTTCGTCCACAACTTTTTTCTTCTCTTGCTCATAAAAATCTGGCACAATCTTATCGTTGAAGTTGGTACGCGACGGGATGTCGTAATGTGGCTGAAGCACTTTCAGCGTGTGTTTAAATCCCTCGTTTTGCACAATGGAGTCTGCACCTACAGTATAAACACACCGATTAAATGGCACGGGGCGTTCAAGTTCCTCCTTTACTCCGCTCGCCATTACCACGCTGTGCGAACAACTTTTTTCATAAATCAGACCGCGGATCACGTGTGTGCCGAACCGAAGATATTGATCCGTTGCACCACTAGTGCCTCGGTGTGCATTGTTTACAAAACGTGCGCTACTTAATTTGTCTGTGTCGTTCGGTACGCCTCCGAACCGAACTGAAACCCCCGTACCGAATCGATTCAATAAAAATACACGTACCGTTACACCCCTAATATATATATATATATATATATATATATATATATATACATATATATACATATATATACATATACATATACATATACATACATATATATATATATATATATATATATATATACACATTCTTTATTTTAGATAGGTCATAAAAATATCCATAATTATCAATATTGAATGATATAAAACACTTCTATTATGATAAGTTTTAGCCATGAACTACACTCTACTTAGGCTTCACGGTGGAAGAGGGGTTAGTGCGTCTGCCTCACAATACGAAGGTCCTGCAGTCCTGGGTTCAAATCCAGGCTCGGGATCTTTCTGTGTGGAGTTTGCATGTTCTCCCCGTGAATGCGTGGGTTCCCTCCGGGTACTCCGGCTTCCTCCCACCTCCAAAGACATGCACCTGGGGATAGGTTGATTGGCAACACTAAATTGGCCCTAGTGTGTGAATGTGAGTGTGAATGTTGTCTGTCTATCTGTGTTGGCCCTGCGATGAGGTGGCGACCTGTCCAGGGTGTACCCTGCCTTCCGCCCGATTGTAGCTGAGATAGGCGCCAGCGCCCTCCGTGACCCCAAAAGGGAAAAAGCGGTAGAAAATGGATGGATGGATGGATAAATGGGTTGTACTTGTATAGCGCTTTTCTACCTTCAAGGTACTCAAAGCGCTTTGACACTACTTCCACATTTACCCATTCACACACACATTCACACACTGATGGAGGGAGCTGCCATGCAAGGCGCCAACCAGCACCCATCAGGAGCAAGGGTGAAGTGTCTTGCTCAGGACACAACGGACGTGACGAGGTTGGTTCTAGGTGGGATTTGAACCAGTGACCCTCGGGTTGCGCACGGTCACTCTCCCACTGCGCCACGCCGTCCCTGGATGGATATACTCTACTTTATTTTACAAATGGCAACAGCGTAGGATGCATGTGCATATACGAGCCAGTCTGCCCCCCCCAATAAAAAAGATGAAGAAAATAAGGAATTTACTGGCAACGTCAGATAACAATGGCGGACTCGCGCAAAGCCCTTTGGGTAAATCTCGACCATATATGGATAATGTGCTGACGTCACATGTTGGAAAAAAATGTCACAAATTGGGCAAATTACAATAAAAGCTTGTTTGAAGGACGTTTGAAAAAAGACAAAAATGTTTATAATCTGCCATGTCTGCATGATTTGATTTCAGATTTTCGGGACTCATGCAGATCCACAAAACAGGTATGGCAGTTTTACAACATGAATAGAGGCACAACACACCACCTATGGGGTATTCTCAAGCAGAAGTAGGGAAAGTGGGGGAGCGCAAGGTTTCTTCCACTGGCCAGTGATGTCATCATGGAGGAGTGGAAGAGGATTTAAGTAACAACATGTGCAGCTCTGCTCAATTCCATGACCAAGGGGATTAGGGCCATGCTAAATAACATCCGAAATATTCCCACCGCATACACAATTTGGACATGTTGACTGTGAAGTACACTCACTCGTGTTGCCATTTTTAAACAATAATGTGTGTGTGTGTGTGTGGATAATAAATGTATACTGCGATACATGCCGTATGTACATCTATTGTCTGTTGGGAAGATATCAGAAATGATCACTGACATGTGGGCGGTGTAATCATGGACACAGTCAAAAAACAATATCTTAACTATCAACAACAATGATCAACAGTAAACCATTCTTTCTTATTCTGCTCAAGTCATATGTAATTCAACCTTGTGTTGCTAGGCAGACTTGTTGCTAGGCAGACTGACCAGCAATGAATCAAAGCCAATAAAAAACGGCGTATGGTAGCTGCTAGGGTTGCGCGGTATAGACAATATACTATGAATGATAATGTGGCCGACAATAGAGCTTTTAATACTATGATAATTTGGGTTGCACACAAAACATGGATTTAAATTGTATTTATCCCAAAAACGTAATCGATTCATTTTTTTTTTAAATCGATTAATTATATATATATATATAATTATATATACATACACTATATTGCCAAAAGTATTTGACCACCCATCAAAATGATTAGAATCAGGTGTCCTAATCACTTGGCCCTGTCACAAGTGTATCAAATCAAGCACTCAGGCTTGGAGACTGTTTCTACAAACATTTGTGAAAGAATGAGCCGTTCTCAGTGATTTCCAGCGTGTAACTGTCATAGGAGGCCACATGTGCAACAAATCCAGGCGTGAAATTTCCTCGCTCCTAAATATTCCAAAGTCAACTGTCGGCTTTATCAAAAGAAAATGAAAGAGTTTAGGAACAACAGCAACTCAGCCACAAAGTGGTAGGCCAAGTCAACTGACAGAGGGCTCAGCGGAGGAATTAGGATGTGGGGTTGTTTTTCCGTAGTTGGGCTTGGCCCCTTAGTTCCAGTGAAAGTAACTCTGAATGCTCCAGGATACCAAAACATTTTGGACTATTCCTTGCTCCTGTTAAACCTTGGCGAGAATGAGGACTCAGGTGCAGAAGGGGGACAATTGACACAGGCTTTATTTAACAGTTTTCTTTGAAATCTCTGTGAACAGATTGATTAAGGCAAGGCGGCTATAGAGTCTATGATAACAAAAGACATATAGGCAAAACGCAATAAACAGAAAATCACTCCATAGGGAGGAAAAAGGCAATAGCAAAATTACACACGAATCTATTAACAAAAAGAACAACAATCTATGATTACCTGAAAAAAGTAAATCACTCACGCACAGGAGACAAGAAACGTTAAACAGAAAGTACGCTATAAGAAGCTGAGATAACTACAAAGTAAAGCGCTCCAAGAGGAGGGAAAAAAAGGAAGGCAAAGCACTGAAATAAACACACAAAATTCTAGACCAAAAACTTTAGCAAACAAAATCACTCTTTCTCAGAGGAAACAAAGAAATCAATAAATAAGGCAAGGCAATACTTAGCGAACGTGATTCAAGGCTTTAGACAAGGCTGGAGGCACGTAGCGAGACGATATACTCTGGCACAAGACAAGAGGACGACGAGACATTTATACACATGAGGCAGGGTGACACAGGTGGGAGCAATCAGGAGAGACATCAGACCAGTGAAACAGGAGGAAGGGCAAGTGACCTGAAACAAGAGGGAGAGTTAACCTTTCAAAATAAAACAGGAAATGGCAAGACCACATGAAACCAGACAATACTTCACCTAGGTGTGACAGCTCCCAATCTTGTGGGAACAGTTTGGAACGGGTTGCTTCCTCTTCCAACATGACCATGCACCAGTGCACAAAGCAAGATCCATAAAGACATGGATGACAGAGTCTGGTGTGGATGAACTTGACTGGCCTGCACAGAGTCCTGACCTGAACCCGATAGAACACCTTTGGGATGAATTAGAACGGAGACTGAGAGCCAGGCCTTCTCCACCAACATCAGTGTGTGACCTCACCAATGCGCTTTTGGAAGAATGGTGCAAAATTGCTATAAACACACTCCGCAACCTTGTGGACAGCCTTCCCAGAAGAGTTGAAGCTCTAATAGCTGCAAAAGGTGGACCCACATCATATTGAACCCTATGGGTTAGGAAGGGAATGGCACTTCAAGTTCATATGCGAGTCAAGGCAGGTGGCCAAATACTTTGGCCAATATAGTGTATAACAAAAAAACTGGAGCAGTCACACACTAAAGTTAAAAGTAGAAATTTCTTACAACATAAACATAAAAACACGCATTAGGTAAAAAAAATTCAATGTTTCAGTAAAAACAATTTAAAAACCAGTGCAGTACCCAATAGAACCAGTTTCCTTAAAATGGACTGAAATTCCACTAGAGGGTTCAGTTCAGGTAACCTTAGACCCATGACCATGGAGCAGCAAATCTGAAAGCCTTTCTATTTTTTTTTTTTTTTTTACAAAGAATGTTGGCTCTAGGAACCAACCCACCAAGGATGTCCCGCCACCCCAAAGTGTAGCGACTGGAGTCTCGACACATAAAAGAACATAAATAGGTGAGAACTAGACCAAAAAGTGAGTTATATATAAAAACCATCCATCGCAAAAATCTGCGGACCGACAAAGATGGACAAGGTTGTCACAACAAGTAAGAAGACATAAGGCACAGTGATATACATATACGGTACATATACTGTACATATACATATATTAATGCAATGCAGGGCAAAATTACAAAAACTAAGATGTGCAGCAAAAAAACAAAAAGTTGAAAAAAGGGCGAAAAAAACTTAATCGTTTTTAAGGGTGGAAAAGAAAACATTTAGACGTGGTTAGAACAAGAAAAAGGCAAGATATTATTATCAGCAAACAACGCAGAGTGCACGGTGACATCGGCTGAAAGGTGACATTATTAGGCCGGGAGAATGTGGAACCAATAATCAGGAAACGAAACGCTCAATGCTCCGAGAAAAACCTAACTAAGGAAGGTTTAGGAGCCCCGGCAACATAAATGACATAGACCAGAGGTGTCAAAGTGGTTTTCACTGAGGGCCACATTGCAGTTATGTTAGGAGCCAGAAGGCCGCTTCTAACAGTGAATACTATCATTACGCTATTTTTTTATGCTTTTTATTAGTAGATTTTTTTAAAAACTAAAATATTAAACAAAATATGGTAAGTTGTAATAATTTCACCTGAAAATGTAGTGTATATTACAATCAATGGGAAAACGGAACTGCTGTTTTTATGGTAAAACAAAAGGCAGCTCAATTGCCAGAATTTTACTGTAAAATGTACTTTTTTTTATTTTGGCATATGAGCTGCCAGTTTGTCTGTTTTGTTTTTTTAACCGCAAATCAACAACTGCAGATTTTTCGGTGTATTACTGCAAATGCCAAAACGGCGCCACAGTTCATTTCGGTAAAAAAATATACATACTGGTTTTTTTTTTCCATTTCGAGAAAAATGCTGTAAAAGAGTAGAAGAGGTGAAACATATGGTTGATTGGTGCAGAACCCACAACCTGGTCCTGAATGTCGACAAGACCAAGGAGATCATGGTCGACTTCAGGAAGCACCAGTCCAGCCACACTCCACTCTTCATCAACGGCACAGCAGTGAAGATCGTAAGCAGCACCAAGTTCCTGGGGGTGCAGATAACTGACAATACGACCTGGTCCGTACACACCGGAGCTCTTTAAAAAGAGCTCAGCAGCGCATGCACTTTTTGCGTGTGATGAAAAAAGCACAGCTCCCTCCCCCCATTCTCAGCACATTCTAGAGTCACTATAGAGAGCCTACTGACCAACTGCATCTCTGTCTGGACTGGAGCCTGCAGTGCCTAAGACTGGAAGTCTCTGCAGAGAGTGGTGAGGACGGCGGAAAAGATCATCAGGATTCCTCTTCTTCCTATCCAGGAAATCGCAAAAACCAGCTGCCTGACCAGAGCTCAGAAAATCTGCAGATACTCCTCCCACCCCCACCAAGGACTGTTTTCTATGCTGGACTCTAGAAAGAGGTTCCGCAGCCTGTAACAACTTCTTTTCTCAGGCCATGAGACTCTTCAATGCATCATAATAATCCCCTCAATTCCCCCCCAAAATGGATTAACCAGCTGGAATATAAAGACAATATAACGTACATCCATAAACGTGGATGCATATGCAAAAGTGCAATATATTTATCTGAACAATAATCTATTTATTTATATCTGCACCTTATTGCTATTTTATCCTGCACTACAACCAGGTAATGCAACAACATTTTGTTCAAAGTTCAAATTTGAATGACAATAAAAGAAAGTCTAAGTTTCTCTCTCTAAATTTATGGCCACAACCTTCTACTAACACATGTAGAAGCCTGATTTCTAATTTAGAATTAACTTTTACCTACTCAGAGGCGATACAGCAGCTCAGCATATCAACGGTTGCATAGGCAAGTTATCACTCTGTGATCACGGCACCACTAATAGTAATCCTTCAGCGTTAGCACTTATAATAACAATATCACTAATACTTGGTTAATAATCACGGGACGCAAAGGAAATATTGTTGGCGGTTTTTGGACGGTTATTTAGAGGACTTTATGGATGCAATAGTGTTAGCTAAATTGTTAGCCACTTCATACTTGCAAAAAGAAAAACATTTTTGTTCTAGGTAATTTTAGGCAAAATTCCAAAGAAAGTGCAGTTCGCCTTAAATGTAAATGTTAACAAAAAACGACAGGGAATTGTACTGTCAAGGGTTGTATATGCAAAACACCCGAGCACATGATTAAAACAAAACAAGTTGTTATTTCTAATAATAAATCAAGTTGTCCGAATGCATACTTTGCTTGAGTCATACTTGCTAGATTGCTGCTTCAGCACGCATTACAGTGGCTGAAAGTCATTCCATGAATGCTAATAGTACATGCAGGATTAAAAGGGATTATTAAAAGAGCACAAATGTGAATCCGTGGCCTCTCTACAGTGTTGTTGTGTGCAATGAGAGTCTGCTTTCACACAGGAAACTGAGTATTACGACTTATTCTTGTTGAAGGAGCTATCCTGTTGTGTATTTGTGCTGGTCCTTTAAAAATGCTGTTGACCGCTGTGGACATTATAATATTTATTTCACAACAAGAATAGGTCCAAATAATTACATTTTACATATTATAACTGGTGCATGTCTTTGGAGGTGGGAGGAAGCCAGAGTACCCGGAGGAAACCCATGCAGTCACGGGGAGGACATGCAAACTCCACACAGAAAGATCCACAGCCCTGGATTTAACTCAAAACTTTGTATTGTGTTGATTGGCAACACTGAATCAGCTCTAATGTGTGAATGTGAGTGTGAATGTTGTCTGTCTGTGTTGGCCCTGCCATGAGGTGGCGACTTGTACAGGGTGCAGGGCTCGAATTTAACCACGGCGACCGCCGTCTCTTTGGCTGTATTGCCTTAAAAAATTGACCAACATTTGTGGCAACAACTTGCTGTGACCGCCCTTGACTTTTTACTTGTTAAACCTACTTAGTGGCCTAGTGGTTAGAGCAGGGGTTACCAACCATTTTGAAAAGATGGGTATTTCTGTCTTTTATTCCGTCGTACA
This sequence comes from Nerophis ophidion, assembly GCF_033978795.1. Lineage (NCBI taxonomy): Eukaryota > Metazoa > Chordata > Actinopteri > Syngnathiformes > Syngnathidae > Nerophis > Nerophis ophidion. Next base: position 54,263,135 of record NC_084612.1, on the reverse strand, counting down.
TTTTTTTTCCTTTTACGGAAGGTTTTTTGTAGAGAATGATGAGAAAAACACTTGATTGAATGGTTTAAAAGAGGAGAAAACACAAAAAAAATGAAAATTAAATTTTGAAACATAGTTTAACTTCAATTTCGACTCTTTAAAATTCAAAATTCAACCGAAAAAAATTGAGAGAAAAACAAGCTAATTCAAATCTTTTTGAAAAAATTTAAAAAATAATTCATGGAACATCATCAGTAATATTTCCTGATTAAGATTAATTTTACAATTTTGATGACATGTTTTAAATAGGTTGAAATTCAATATGCACTTTGTTAGAATATATAACAAATTGGACCAAGCTATATTTCTAACAAAGACAAATCATTATTTCTTCTAGATTTTCCAGAACAAAATTTTTAAAAGAAATTCAAAAGACTTTGAAATAAGATTTAAATTTGATTCTACAGATTTTCTAGATTTGTCAGAATATGTTTTTTGAATGATAATCATAAGTTTGAAGAAATATTTCACAAATATTCTTTGTCGAAAAAACAGAAGCTAAAATGAAGAATTAAATTAAAATGTATTTATTATTCTTTACAAAATGTTTATTTTTTTTTACTTGAACATTGATTAAAATGGTCAGGAAAGAAGAGGAAAGAATTTAAAAGGTAAAAAGGTATATGTGTTTAAAAATCCTAAAATAATTTTTAAGGTTGTATTTTTTCTCTAAAAATTGTCTTTCTGAAAGTTATAAGAAGCAAAGTCAAAAAATAAATGAATTTATTTAAAAAAGTGAAGACCAAGTCTTTAAAATATTTTCTTGGATTTTCAAATTCTATTTGAGTTTTGTCTCTCTTAGAATTAAAAATGGTTAAGCAAAGCGAGATCAGCTTGCTAGTAAATAAATAAAATTTAAAAAATAGAGGCAGCTCACTGGTAAGTGCTGCTATTTGAGCTATTTTTAGAACAGGCCAGCGGGCGACTCATCTGGTCCTTACGGGCTTCCTGGTGCCCGCGGGCACCGCGTTGGTGACCCCTGGGTTAGAGTGTCTGCCCTGAGATAGGTAGCTTGTGAGTTCAAACACTGGCTGAGTCATACCAAAGACTATAAAAATGGGAGCCATTACTTCCCTGCTTGGCACTCAGCATCAAGGGTTGGAATTGGGGGTTAAATCAACAAAAATGATTCCCGGGCATGGCCACCGCTGCTGCTCACTGTTCCCCAAACCTTTTAGGGGGTGAACACGGGAATGGACCAAATGCAGAGGACACATTTCATTACACTTAGTGTGTGTGACAAACATTGGTATTTTAACTTTAATATTAGGACAAGGGAGATAATGCTCAATCGCGATCCGTTAGTCATACCGCCCCCTTTATAATTTACCAAACCAATCCAATTCAATCCACTTTATTTATATAGCACATTTAAACAACACAACTGTTTCCAAAGTGCTGCACAAAAATATTAAAAACAATATTCAAATATTATCCTTAGCTCCACCACTGACTGAAAAAAACAAACAGAAAAATAAAAATAAAACCACTATAAAAACAACAGAAACATAAATATTATTTAAAACGATTATAAAGGGTAAAACCAATTAAAACAATAAATAGAAATTAAAATTGAATAAATACAGAGGACCACACAACTCATGTAGTGTTAAAAGCCACAAAATAAAAGTTAGTCTTAAGAGGAGACTTAAAACACTCCACTGTGGGTGCAGTTGGAACATGGAGGGGCCGAGTGTCCCAGAGCTTAGGGCCGACCTCAGAGAAGGCCCCTGTATTCCCTGGTTTTAAGTCTGGTCTTGGACACCACGAGCTGGAGCTGGCTCTCGGTACCTCAGAGCGCGCGCTCGGGTGTACATTTGGATGAGCTCAGAGATATAATGAGGTGCCGGTCCATGCAAAGCTTTAAAAGCAAACAGCAAGTGTGAAGAGGCGGAGCAGACGGGCAGACGGCGGGGCAGGACACGCTTTGGCCCTGCTCAAGATGACGGCCATGAGGCGGAGAATGCAGCGGAACGAAGAGGCGGGGCTTGCCGGGAGCGACGCTGCAGCAATCGAGATCAGGTGTGTGGCTCACACACCGACTCACAATTTGCCTATCCCCTCACAGTGTTTAAAAGAGGAGAAGGAGGAAAGATCGGAAAAAAGTGGTGGAGTGTCCGCACCCCTGCAGGAGAGCAAGAAATCAACGAAAGATCCGAGAATGAGCCCCAGAGGAAGACGACGACACCGGCAGCTGAAAAGTGGACTGAGACGTGCAGCGGAGGAGGAACTGAGACGCGACCCGATCGACAATGATGCTTTCCTATTTGAAAAAAAAAAGGGTCAAACCTGCTCGACACGATGTCTGTTAGAAAGGTTCCCAAACTCTGTGCTACCTTAAGAGACTATTATGAGCAGTCCACCTTAAGAGCGCAAGGCATTGTGGGGCGCGCTTACTCATTCTAACCCAAACAGAGCACAGAGCGGTGAATGCCAGTCATTTACCTTTGCTGCCTGTATATATGTCTACAACTTTAAGATTGTACAGCACTGCGGTGTCTGGTGCGTCACTGACAAACGCAAGTTCTTTATATAGTTGTTTGGCGCGCAGCGTGCCTTGTTTACAGCATCTAGACAATGTATTTCATGTACCAGTTCTTTATCTCTTCAAAGAGAGCATTTTGGACATTTTGTGGCTTCGAACATGTAAGCGAGCACCTTATCCTGCACGGCAGGTCACAAGCACCACGTTTACGTGCCTTCTGTAGCGTACAGTGACACCGTGTGGTATAGTTAAGACATTTAAGTTCAGTTAAATGTTGGGATGATGTTATTTGAGTGTTTGGTTTGATGTTATCCTGTAGTGTGTATGGCAGGGCTTACTGTTTACTGGTGAAGCTAATGTGTACTAAATGCCAATTATTACCGGTATATGCTATATTGTGTATCCATGATATATTATTGCACTAAGGTGATATGTACTATTACTACGTAGGCTATGGTATTCTATACTAATTGGTTATGATGTTCTTATCTGTTTACTGCAGAAACACCAATACTTAACAGTGTTGTACCATTCAGCCAATCCATTGTAACCTGCCATGCCTGTCAACCTGCGTACTAAAAAAGTAAACTGCCATATGCCGAACGAACTGTCCTGTCCATTGTGTCCTGACCGACGCCCCAGAGGTGAATGAGACTACCTTTATAGAACCATACAGTCCTTTATAACTGTTCAACAACAATGTCCTTCCTGAATGGTCCACGCAACCCCCACGACGACGGCTGGAGTAGTTCACAGCAAGGTTTTAAAATAAATTCTAAAATGAACAGGGAGCCAGTGCAAACTCTCAAGAATTGGAAACTCCGTCATTTATTAATGCATTTCTGGCAACCCGAAGTCAGGCGCATGCACATTAGTGTCATTTGGCTTGGTAATCATGGCGGACTTCTAACTTTAGTCCTGTTCCAGGGGTGTCCCTCGGAGTAAACATACTCAACAGACCTACATGTCACACTAAGGGTGGCCGTACAAACAACGCCAACACTGTTAAAAATATGTGCCTTATAGTGAGACCACAATAAACAACAATGACAAAAAATTTCGAAAATATTTGCACCGCAACACAACATGAACACATTCCAAGAATTCCTTGCAGCACCAACACTTCCAGGACGCTACAGTCATTTTCCCTCGCTTCCCGCCGTGCGTTTAAGAGCGCACTTCTGTTAGATGGAGACAGGTGTGGACAATATTGGAGACACTTGTCCCCACACTAAAAGTTAACAGCGAAGGAGAAAAACTATATGATGTTGCTTACATTTTGACAATAAAGCATCCATCAACGGCTGTGACAGAGTTAATGAGGCGAGGAAACATGCTGTCACTCCTGTTTTTATGTTGTTGTTGGCCAAACTGTTGTACTTAGAGAAGAACTCATCCATCCATCCATCCATTTTCTACCGCTTGTCCCTTTTGGGGTTGCAGGGGGTCTCTGGCGCCAATCTCAGCTCATATTGGTTTTAAAACTTTATCTTCATTAGCCAAACTGCTTTGTGTTTTATTTTGATAACAAAACGTAAACGCCATGTTTTTTTTACATTACTTGTGTTTTTTTCATGTCAAAAAAACAGAAACTCCTCCCACCCTCACCAAGGACTGTTTTCTCTGCTGGACTCTAGAAAGAGGTTCCGCAGCCTCCGTAGCAGAACCTCCAGGTTCTGTAACAGCTTCTTCCCTCAGACCATAAGACTCTTGAACGCATCATAATAATCTCCTCAATTCCTCCCCAACAAATGGATTAAGTGACTGGAATATAAAGACAATATAAGATACATCCATAAACGTGGATGCATATGCAAGAGTGCAATATATTTATCCGTACAGTAATCTATTTATTTATATCTGCACCTTATTGCTCTTTTATCCTGCACTACAACCATCTAAGGCAACAACATTTTGTTCTTATCTGTACTGAAAAGTTCAAATCTGAATGACAATTAAAAAAAAAAAGTCTAAGTCGCTAAGTCTCCTACTTTAGCCCTTGTTTAATGTTCATATTGTTGTTACTCAGCCAGTGTTTGTGGGTCTGATGGACCCGTTGCATTTTGTGGCTTTTTATGCCTAACAATCTAACACATTTTTGTTAAAATACTGAACAGATGTTTACCTTATCCCAACAGACATCTTTAAAATTGGGTCTGATGGACCTGTTGCACTTTGTGGCTTTTAGTGCCTCACAATCAAACACTTTTATATTAAATACTGAACAGATGTTTATTGGGGTAAGGTAAACATCTGTTCAGTATTTGAACATTAAAGTGTTTGATTGTGAGGCATTAAAAGCCACAAAATGCAACAGGTCCATCACAATCAAACACTTTTATATTAAAATACTGAACAGATGTTTATTGGGATAAGGTAAACATCTGTTCAGTATTTTAACATAAAAGTGTTTGATTGTGAGGTATTAAAAGCCACAAAATGCAACAGGTCCATCATACCCACAAACGCTGGCTGGGTAACAACAATATGAACGTTGCATGGAAAATTATTTATCTGCCAGTGTCTGCATCCCATAGATATTCTTCTTTTGTGTTTCCGCACCTGCGGTTCCCACACAAGGTTGCAACATTGTTTGTCAACACTGTCTGTTCTCATTTTCTCGCACATTTGACCCTCTGATGTTGTATGTACCGACACACTGTCCTTTTCCTGTCTAGGCCTGCTGTGTGTGTGTGTGTGTGTGTGTGTGTGTGTGTGTGTGTGTGTGTGTGTGTGTGTGTGTGTGTGTGTGTGTTACATAGAACATTAATTTCCAGACTTCTATTAGCCCCGGGTCCAGACATCTAATATGTAATAGAAATGCGTAGGTGGGGTGTATGGTCATTAAATATGTATTCTGATATATGTTCTGATATATATAAATGAGCCAAAGTCAGTGAGTCTCAGTTTGAAAAATGTATTAATTGCATAATTTTTCTTTTAATAAAAAAATTAAAACGGGTCGCACAGACCCGAACACCACACAAGGGTTAAAAAACATTTGACACAAAATGTTGTTAATGTTTTATTGTGTAGTTAATTCCTATTCGACATGTTTCTGCTCAAATTCTTAACCGACCTGTCCCGATACACCAGGGTTCGGGAACCTTTTTGGCTGAGAGAGCCATGAAAGCCAAATATTTTAAAAACTTATTTCCGTGACAGCCATATTATATTTTGGTAATACTTTGACATGGGGAACATATTCACCATTAATTAGTTGCTTATTAATATGAAAATTTGTAACATATTGGCTCTTAATTAGTCATTTTTAAGTACTTACTAATGCCTTTTTCTGCATGGCCTTATTTCACAAGCAGTAAGCCATTAACTAAGAGTCTTCCCTTATAACCTCAGAATTATTGCTTATTAGTAACCCTAACTGTTATATGGTCCCCTAGTGTCCAAATAACTCTTAATTAAGTCTTTGTTACTTAGAATATGTTCCCCATACTAAAGTATTACCAATATTTTTTAACACTGAATACAACTAAATGTGCGCATTTTTAAGTTAGACTAACATTTTTAGAGTATAATAAGTCTCTTATTCTTTTTAATAACATTGTTATTCTGAAGCTAACAAATAATAAATGAAATACTTCTTACCATTAATGCGCCTTCTTGGATTGATGGAATAAAATGCATGAGAATGTTTTTAATTTTGAACGTTATTTTTAACCCTGTGATTACCAGCGGAATCATTTATTACTTATCGTGTTAAGCAATGTCAGCTTAGATTTATCTGAGAGCCAGATGCAGCCATCAAAAGAGCCACATCTGGCTCTAGAGCCGCAGGTTCCCTACCCCTGCGATTCATCATCTACATGTACATGAATTAAAAAATAAATAATTTAAAAAAAATACTCACCTCAATCAAAAGGTAAACATAGTGATAAAGGCATCATGAAATGACAAAAAGCTGACAAGTTTATATTAATAATGAATTTAAAAAAACGGTATATGTATGGTGCCCTTCTAACTTGCCTTGGTGCCCTAAAATATGAGCCCTCCTTTAAGCCTACACTTGCGTTGACCTTAAAAAGTTAAAATTTGAGGCCTGCACATATACACATTTACATATTTATTCACATATTGTGATTATTAATTACAATATATCACTATGGAATGCAGCTGAGATAGGCTCCAGCACCCCCGCCACCTCGAAAGGGACAAAGCAGTAGAAAATGGATGGACGTTGTAACTGGAATCAGACGCCTTCAAACAGCATTGTTGTGGCTCGTAGTGACATGATGTGAGAAGTAAGACACTTCCACTTTGTGACGTGCTGCACAGCTGAAAACATGCAAGCTCCACTGTAGGGACACAGAGCAATTCCCTGTTCTGCACAAATATCCCCAGAGCTGTGCAATAATCTGACTGGTGACACAGCGCCGTGTAAAAACCTCTGTGACGCCAGCAGTAATTACAGAATAAACTTGCAAGCTCCCTCCTGTTAATACCGCACATGTTGCAGGGGGCACTTTTAATCAGCGGGGTCGCCAGTAGAGAATAATCTTTTTTCAAGTCTGCGTCATCACGGGCCGAAAAAAAAAAGAGAGAACACATTTCCTGCTTTGCATGGACTTAAGTGTGGTTATGAAACAAACACAAATGTTTTATTGTCAAAGACCCCATGGTTAACCCAGCGTGTGCAAAGCTGCAGGAAGGAAGCCTTTCTGGTGAGGAGGAGCGCTGTCATGTACACTATTGGTTTTTCCGTGTGACATTTAGGGGAGAGGAAAGTGAGGATGACTGCGATTGTAGGCCAAACACCAGCATCAAAACAAATTGTTTTTTTTGTGCAAAGCAATTCAGAACAGAGGCACTTAAGTTACATCTTTTCCACAGGAAGTGGTTGTACAGAGTTTGAGTTTGATTTTTATTTCGAACATGCAAGCATACATTATGATACATCACAATTTCCAGTTTCTCTTTTCAACATGTTCGAAAAGGAGTAGGAAGAAGCAGAGCTTATTTAATTATACCCCTTTTCTTTACATAACAGTTGCTAAAACTTTTGTTCACTTCCTGTTCTCAATGTATACTCTCCATAAGTAATAAGTAATCACAATAAAAATAAATACATAAATAATTGGTGAAGTAAGTTTTATTCCATACGATGAGTTAAGTAAAATTATTTTGAGAATGAATGAGTGAGTAAAATCAGAATGTTTATCATGGTTCTTCTTTTTTGTACTTTGTAAACACTTCCAGTTTGAAGAGTTTCTTGAAGTGGATCATATTAGTACATTGTTTGATTGCTTTGCTTAATCCATTCCATAATTTAATTCCACATACTGATATACTGAAGGTCTTAAGTGTTGTACGTGTGTACAAATGTTTTAAATTAAATTTTTCTCTAAGATTATATTTCTCTTCTTTTAATTTGTGTCACCATTACAGAAGCTTTTTTTTAACACTGAATCGTTACATTTACATTTTGGGAAGTGATATTTTTAACATCAAATTATGCTAACAATTTGGTTTGAATAAAAATGCGTAATCAAAATTCAGTTTGTTGAAATACAGTGTTTTCAACTTAAACTTAATGTTAAAGTACCAATGATTGTCACACACAGACGAGGTGTGGTGAAATTACTCTCTGCACTTGACCCCCTCCCCATGTTCACTCCCTAGGACGTGAAGGGAGCAGTGAGCAGCAGCGGTGGCCAAGCTCAGGGATACTTTTGGGTGATTTAACCCCCCAATTCCAACCCTTGATGCTGAGTGCCAAGCAGGGAGGTAATAGCTCCCATTTTCATAGTCTTTGGTATGACTCGGCCGGGCGAACACTCTATCCACAAGGCCACTGAGCAGATCTAAAACTTAAGTGCAAAAAAATATATATATTGTATAAAAATTCAGTGCAGAAATAGGCGTTGTTTCAAAACTCGAGACCCATTTCTGGTAAATTAGGACTGATCCATCGTGTCTGAGAAGCGGCCCTTGAGGTGCCTCGGAGTTAATTTGCCGGAAGTAAGTCTTGAGTTTTGAAGCAAGTATTACCGCACTGAATTTTTCTTTGCTTAACATTTTTACACTGAATTTTTATACACTGAATTTATTTTACACTGAATTTTTCTGCACTGAATAATTCTTTGCTGAATTATTTTTACACTGAATTTATTTTACACAGATTTTTTTGTTCACACTGCATTTTTTTTAAACTGAATTTCTAAACGCACACATTTTGCTCACAATTTGTATTCGATAAAAATGTCAGCACAATTTGATGTAAACAACATTTGTTTGACAAAATTCAGTGTTCCAAAAAAAATAGCCTTTGTTATAAAGACACAAATAGTTGCAGGTTGCAAGTGTGAACCACAATTGTATTGACACTTTCATGGAAAAACTAGCATTGTTGATTGTGTGTGTTGCACTGACGTGCTCAATAGTGGCAGCAGTTTGCCTAAAGGCTTATTGAAGATGATTGTATATTGATATTTTTTCAAATGCACTAAGACCTAAAATCAGCTTCTATAAACATGCAATATATAAGAAAGTGAACAGAGTGGCACCTATAAAAATCCAAATGACACAAAAACATTGTTAATAGTATTTATAATTTAGACTTAGTTGACTTCAAGGAAGATTTGTTGTATCATATACCATTAATGTTACTGTCAAATAGCATACATGTATATATTTCAGAGTACTTCTTCAATTAGTTACACAGACAAACATACAGTAAGTCAGTTTGCAACATCAGTTTGGACTGCAGAACACAAATAACTAACTTAAATGAGATAATAGCATAGAGTGTTTCAAGATGTTTGCATCCATACGTCATCATTATCATCACTCACCTTGCAGCCAGGTAATGTTTTATTGAAGAGTATGAGTTGCTTTTCCGGTAGTTTGCAGCGAGTTGCTCATTGCATTGTAATCCTTAGTTTTGATGACGAATGTGAAGAACACTTTTCGCCAATGTGCGCACTAAATTGCCCGGATTATTGCATGTTGTTGCCTTCTCCCCGAGCTCTTTAAGTGGATATAAAAAAAATAGCTGGCGCTCTATGCTCGGCATTGAGTTTAGCGGCAAAGATTGGCTGCGCTTGCTCGATATGATTTGACACGGGAACCAATCATACACCGGGACGACGCTTATGCGGTAACGCCAGTTTCTTGCAAACGTGGGTTGAACAAACACCGCTCGGCAGTGCTACCCTGGATTTGCAAATCAAGTCTACCTTTTGAATGTTGAAACCAACGCTAAGCTTTGTGGGTAATGTCGTTTACATGTAGGGATCTTTCATATAAACCAATGAGGTTTGAACTACAACTCCGCCATGAGTAAATTAAATGACGCATACTCGCTTGCATCAGCGTGGTTAGACTGTACTTACCGGCAAAAGTTGTCTTATCTGCCACTCCCGTATATAATACACATCTCCGCGGCCAGGTGGAAGATAGTAGAGAGCAAGCAGCCGCGATGAAACTCTTTGTGAGCGAAGGCAACCCGCATTGTCTTAAAGTGTTAGCTGCTTTAGAAGCAGCTGGAGTGCAGTGTGACGTCCAGTTTGTCAGTCACGAAGGTAAGAGAACACATTAGTTAAGTTGTCGTTCAACAAAGGTTTCGAACTGAACTATAACAAGTCATGCTGGTTTGTCAAAAAAAAATAAAAATGTGGGCTATCTGCTTGTTTGAGCCCCATCTGTAGGTCGCGTCAGTGTACTTGCTGAATATCAGTCTACCTTCTGAATATTTTGGACTTTAACAACTTAAGGTTTAAAGTATCAGCATTATTATAAAACGTGCTGAGATATTGTATATATCCATCCATCCTGCACTGGCTCAGAATCAGCAGACGATCCAGACCATCCATAGCAAGATGGATGAATATTCCTCGGCATTATATATATATATTTCTTTTTTAACATGGATAGTAAAATAAATTCACAAATGTTGCCAGGATTTCACTTTTAAATTTGCAGTGTTTTCTTTTACAGCATATTACTATAAATGGTAAAACGATGCTGCTGTTTTTTACGATACAATATTTTGGGGGGTTTTACCGTAAAATCAATGGTTGTGGTTTTTCAATGAATTACTGTAAAAAATAAAAGGGCAACAATAGTTTTTTTTAACGATAAAATTCTGAAGACGAAGTTGACAGTTTTGTTTACAGTAAAATCCATTGTCATTTTTACAGTGTACAATTTGATGGATAACTCATAAGTCAAGTAGAAATGTATTTATTGTTTTAACAAAGAACATGTTTGGAATCCATCCATCCATGGTCTACTGCTTGTCCCTTTCAGGGTAGCGAGGTGTAATATAACACTTGTTGCATTTTTAGATAATATTAAAATATGCAGTACAATTATTTTTTTGTCAAAAATAAGATAGAAAGATAAAGTAATTTATTGAGGCATATAACACCCAAGCTTTTGTGTAGTACTGCAACCAGTCTAGTTACATCTCTAGACATTTTTTTTTCTATGACTGTTTCCTAGATTTTCATCTGCGTAATGGTTGTCTTTTTTTTTAGTCCCAACCCTTTCAGTGAATCTTGTGAAAGTCAATAGTTTATGTGCGTTATGAAGCACGCCTTTTTGGATGTGTAATGTCTGTATGATGCACGTGTTAATTTCATATCAACTTTATTTGTTACCATTATTTTAACAACGTATAACTTTGTGAAACATGTTTCACTTGCGTCTCTGTCACAAGTTTACTAGTATGTGCATGCCTGAAAAAAGGCTTTTGCTTGGAGAGAGGTCATTTAGTGCTACCTGTTTATATGTATAGCGATAACACAAGACCTTCTGAAAAAAATATATATATAAGGAAAAAATATACATACACTTATATTCGTGTCATTACAATGTATTTTTTATCTTGATCATCTTTATGACATTATATTGGTGACCTCTAGCATAGAGACCTTTTGTGTTTTTCATAAAAGTATCATAAAGACATCAAAATGAAACAGAAAACACTTTTCATAAGTCACCTATCTTAACTGGCTTTATTGATTTCAATCTTTGCCCTGGCTGTGTTGAAATTAATCACTTTATTGACGCTTATGGAGGAAGTGTTTCATTTTGATAAAGTCACTTGGTGAACTCTGTTTGTGTTTTTTTTTTTTTTTCAGACAACCCTGTGCCCTTCCTGAGCCGCCCATCTTTGCCAGCACTGCTCCTCTCTAATGGAGAGCATCTTTTCAGCCCCAATGCCATATGCCGGTCAGTGATCAATAGTTCTCCCTGTGTAGTCATAGCTCGGTTAGTAGAGTGGCCGTGCCAGCAACTTGAGGGTTGCAGGTTCGTTTCCCGCCTCTGCCAGCCTAGTCACTGCCGTTGTGTCCTTGGGCAAGACACTTTACCCACCTGCTCCCAGTGCCACCCACACTGGTTTAAATGCAACTTAAATATTGGGTTTCACTATGTAAAGCGCTTTGAGTCACTAGAGAAAAGCGCTATATAAATATAATTCACTTAAAAAACACATAAATGTGTATGTCGATACAGTTAAACCTGCCTGGCGAAAGTGTCCACTACACGCAGTAGGGTTGAAAATTCTACAACAACTCTAGATTCGATTCAATTTCAATTCCTGACACAATTCAATTCTGAATTGATTCTCGTTTTAACACGGTTTATTCATTGTTTTACTTTGTAATGTAAAAATAAAAACTTTTTAAGACAGGTCAGGGTCACAAAATCTCCTCTTAGCAGTCAACGTTTGATTTATACACGCGGAGAGGGCCAAAAAATGTATTTTTTTAAAATGGATTCTAAGAGTTTTTTTAATTATAATTTTATTAAATCGACTTTTGAGTAATTTAATAATAAAGCAGGTGGCAATGACCAAGAAGAACGCAGAGTTGGAATATAATTACAACACTTTATGTACATATTTGTATAAAATGTACATATTTATACGCCCATATATGCTTCAACAACGAAGCATTTACAACATGCGTTCGGAATACGCACTGCTGATTGGCTGTTAAATCGCTCTGAATACGCACTGCTGATTGGCTTTGTATGTAACCAATCAGATGGTTGTGTGGGCGGGACAATGCCAGGTGCTCACTGCTCAGACAGGCAGAAAGCAGAGCAGCTTGTTAAAACTTTAGATTACAAACTCGTTCGACACACCCTCGTACCGAACCGAAACCCCCGTACCGAAACGGTTCAATACAAATACACATACCGTTACACCTCTAATGTATATATATGTATGTATGTATATATATGTATATATGTATGTTTGTATGTGTGTATATATATGTATGTGTGTATATATATATATATATATGTATATGTATGTATATGTATATGTGTATATATATATTTATTCGTATGTGTGTATATATATATATGTATGTATGTATATGTGTATATATATGTATGTTGATATATATATATGTATATATATGTGTGTGTGTATATATATGTATATGTATATATGTGTATGTATATATATATGTGTGTTTATATATATGTATGTGTGTGTGTATATGTACCTGTATATGTATTTATATGTATATATGTACAGTATATATATATATGTATATATATTTATGTGTGTGTATATGTATATCTGTTAGGAGTGTAACGGTACGTGTATTTGTATTGAACCGTTTCGGTACGGGGGTTCCGGTTCGGTGCTGAGGAGTACCGAACGAGTTCCACACTAACATATGAAGTAGCCGCCTATGCTAAAGTCTTAACAAGCTGCTCCGCTCCGTTCTGCCTCTTTCTCTGTCTGTACACAGCACCCAGCATTGTCCCTCCCACACAACCATCTGATTGGTTACAACCGTAGCGGTAACAAGCCAATCAGCAGTGCGTATTCAGAGCGCATGTCGTCAGCGCTTCAGCGTCGAGCAGATAGGTCTTAGCAGGGGAGCAACGGACTCTCCCCAAACTATACTAAACACTTCCAAGTCAACTACTTTCTAAACATCATTATGAGCCCGTTGACCTTCTAGAAACAAACTGCAGCTCAGCTCACTCGCAGTCCTGGTTTGAGGTGAAGGCTAGTTAACTTTTAGCGTAACCTTAGCTCATTTTGCGGTGTGTACGTGTGTGTGTGTGTGTGCGTGTGTGTATGTGTGTGCGTGTGTGTATGTGTGTGTGCGCGTGTGGGCGTGTTGATTGAGTTGTGTTGAAGCAGCAAAAAAGGACGTCATATTAAATGAAGAGTTTCTGTCTCTGATAGTGTATATAATAATGTAAGTGCGTCATAAAGCCTACATGAACGCCATGGTGTTCAGTGAAGAATAGTCTCTCCTATTGCGCTATTTTTTCAGCAATAGTTACATTAATCATTAGTAATGTAGCAGCCGGGTTTTGACTGGCAGGATCCCTGCTATCACTTGTTGATACAAATATAACATTTACATAATAAAAATCAACTACAGCCTTCCCCAATGCTGTAGTAAATTAAGCATGATGAGTTGACTTAAAACTGTTTAATGTTGCACTTTTTGTATGTAGAAGAAAAGGTTTCATTGTATTTCATCTAAGCAACAACTTGAGGCAGTTTAATGTGGATTAACGTGGGCAGAACTATTAGTGTTCCCAATGTTAAAATGATCAAGTCATTTACAAATTTGGTAAATAAATAACCCAAAAATGTATGTTTTGTTGTTTTCTTACTGTACCGAAAATGAACTGAACCGTGACCTCTAAACCAAGGTATGTACCGAACCGAAATTTTTGTGTACCGTTACACCCCTAATATATGTATATACCATATTTCCTTGAATTGCCGCAGAGTATATAGTATGCGCCTGCCTTGAATTACTGCCGGGTCTAACTTGCTTCCCAAAATAATTAGTGCATGCTTAGTATTACCGCCTGGCCAAACTCGTGACGTCGCGAGTGACACTTCCCATGTCTTCATTTTCAAAAAGGAGGAGGCTGATTTCAATACCGGTAATTTGAAATCGCATAAAGGGAAGAAGATCAAGAGCTATTCAGTAGGATTTAAGGTCCAAGCTTACAACACACTCACATTTTCATTGCATACCTTTGGTAAGTGCCCGCGTGAGACGAGGGGGGGGTTGTGGGGTTGGCAGCGGCGGCGGCGATGACCAAGAAGAACGCTGAGTTGGAATATAATCACAACACTTTATGTACATATTTATATACAGATTTGAACAATTAGTTATTCACTGAAATATATTTATTAATTGTGCCCAATCACAGTTGAAATCTTGAAATGAAGGGCCTTTAATGGCTAAAACATTAACCTGGACAACATTTTAACAGCTGGTTTGCACGGATTTTATTATTTTCCTTGCATTTACATGCTGCAGTGGACAGTACACAAATTAGCTTTCAGTATTAATGCAGTATATGAAGCACCGTCTCCACGTGTGTTTATTGACAACAGGGTTATAACCTGGACACGTTAGCTCGTCAGTATGGTAACAGGTAAGGCTGGGCGATATGACAAAAAAATGTATCATTATATAAGTGTTTCATATCAGTCGATATCGATAATTATTGATTAAAAAAAAACTATTCTAAATAAAGACCAGGAGAAAAAAGGCTGAATTTAAATACTTTTATTTTAAATATAACCTTTAACCTTTAGAACGAGGTCAGCATTATGAAAAACAGTCAAATAAGTGAAAATACTGGTCCATGTGCAAATATTGACATTAAATAAATGCTTAATCCAACAAAATGTGCAAAGTATTGTAATTAAGAAATTAGTAGTGTGCAACTCAGGCTTTAAAGCCATATTGGTAACAATATATGCAAATAAATAACAGTCACATTAAGCAAGCAGAAACAAACATGTCTTACAAAATATTGTAAACATCGGAATAAACTTGCGTCTGAACATCTGTGACAAAACAAACCTGTTACCCTCTTCAGTCATTTATGGAAAAATCAAACCAACTTCAGCATATACAAAAAATAATTCAAGCAACTACTCAACCATTGCTTCACTGGCTGCAACAACTCAAACACTTCACTACAATTTCCTCTCATGCTACCGCACTCATATTCCCGTTTCGTATCACTCCTCGCCGTCAGCTAGCCGTTGTTGCTTTTTTTTTTTTGTTTCTCCTGTTAGCTTTTGATCGATTGCCTTGAGGTTCAGGCAAAGCCAAAGCCCTTTTTCTGCCTACACCCCCAAGAATGCCGTGCGGTTCCGCATCGGCCTTTCTTCCTATTTATTGAGCTCAGTGAAATTATCGAACGTTCTATCGACCCCATTTTCTATTGATATTGATCACATGTCTATCGCGATATATATTGTTATTGTTTTATCGCTCAGCCCTAGTAACAGGTGACTGTTACTGCGTGCGTCTGCCCCGGTCCCGAAAATAAAACTTGTTTGCCAAGACGTCTTACCCCCGTATTTTGATCCGGTCGGTCCGTTATTCCTTTACCTCGTCGTCGTCTTTTTCTTCTGACCCACCAGGTGAATTAAGTGCAATTGGCGGATTTACAATGCATAGTAGGCTACCGTCACCTACTGCAACGGAGTTGTAACTAGAAACTCCATTCACAGACAAGAGTCCCATTGCTTTTATGAGCGGTCGAGCGAGTCAAAAGCCGAAAATCTATTTGTGGCGGCCATAATTCTTTCGTGGCAGGCCGCCACAAATAAATGAATGTGTGGGAAACCCTGCTTTCAAATCTGGACTGACGTGGTACCAATTCCTAGTAAATGTGAATCGATACCAGTACTAAACGGTAGAAATTTTCGGTTCTTTTGTAAGTTTTCATGTGTTTATAAATGTAGATTGTGTAATAAAAAAAAACAGTTTTTATTTAGTATTTAACGCTGAGCTTATAACTGTGCCCTCCAGTTGTTATATATTGTTTTTTTTTACACTTCTGAGTCTCATTTGCAAGTATTGTCAAGTAGATTTTTCATGCAATTGCAATTCCAAGACGTTAGATGGCAGTAGTGTATGGACTGTGTTTTGCTGAGTCAGGAAGTAATCTTTGCCGTTAAGTTGAATGTGCCAGTCTAGTCTTTTGTTTAGTCCTTAAAGTTTTTAAACCAAGTATTGTATTTATTACACAACAGCTGTTTGATTGTAACGTACACCTTAATTGTAGTTTTCATTACCAAATTTGGATGTGTTGAAATCGCCATGAAAAATCGCAAACGCTAACTAATAGCAAATATATGACACAGTCAATGTAAATTAGCATTGAGCTAACACACTCTGAAACGTGAAGCCTTACTGTACTTTTGAGTGCTTTGTCATACTTGCATTCATCGTGTGGAAAATTGTAACATGACCGAGAGGCAGTTTGGCTCAGTCAGCTCTGGGTGCTCCTTGAGTTGTTTACCGGCCAAGTGCTTGAGCCGGAGCCGAGTCAACAACGAGACATAGCGCCACGTGCAACAAAAGTATTGAAATAGGTTTAAATCGATACCCTGTAATACAGACAGAATTTGGTCGGTATCTATAAAAGTATTGAATTCAGTACCCATACCAACATATAACACAAATTGTATCTGCAAGGGAAATGTTTGTTGGCGCCGTCATCAGATTTGGTTTTGTTTTCTGCCTCCTAGGTACATGTTTGAGGTGAGCGGACAGGAGTGCAATGAGCTTTGCGATCAGTGGCTGGAATGGGAGGCCACAAATCTCCAAGTAAGAATTATAACAATGGATCTATTGAAGAAAAACAGACAAAGACCAGATTTATTTGCTGCAGATCAATTGCACAACACAATAAACCTTAAAGATGCAAAAGGTCTTTACTGCATGCTGCACATTCTCCCAATAGTCAATGACTTAAATTTAGTTATTAAGAGCATGTTCTCTCTCTCTCTCTCTCTCTCTCTCTCTCTCTCTCTCTCTCTCTCTCTCTCTCTCTCTCTCTTTCTCTTTCTCTTTCTCTTTCTCTTTCTCTTTCTCTTTCTCTCTCTCTCTCTCTCTCTCTCTCTATATATATATATATATATATATATACACATACACGTGTATATATATATGTATTTTGTGTGTGTTGTGTGTGAATATATATATATATATATATGAGATTTTAAATAATACGATTAAATAGAGCATGAATTGATTGCATTATTTAAAAATTCAATAAATCATGTCACTGACCCTTAAGCTAAATTCTCTTACCGTGCTTCTTCGTGTCGCTAGAGGGGATCTCCATCTAATTAAATAATAATCATTTTAGGAGGAACTTTTTTTTTTAAACACCATTTGTTCTAATTGTTTTCTTGTTTGTGCAGCCCGCTCTTCTACAGACCCTATACATGGCAGTTCTTCAGGGAAAAGTATATGAGGCTCCCAAGGTCCTCATGGGGCCTCTCAGCTACTTGGACCAAAGCTTGAACAAGGCCACCACACCTTACTTAACTGGGGTACAAGCAATAACATCCTCCTGTTAGCCTATTGTCATATTTCTTCAAATAGTGACTGTTTAATTGCCAGTTGTTTACTTCAGTTAAATAAACAAGTTCCTCAAGAAAACACAAATTTCCACTGGGAAAAAAAGACAGGTGGATATAATGTATGGACATCATCTTGTCCAAAAGTAAACAAACAATATGCATCCTCATATATTGTTTGTCTTTTATATTGTTTAATGTTATGAAACAATATTTTAAAATTGCATTACAGCAGTACAAGTTATCCTTCTCTCCCAATAAATGCCTGTTACTCTATGTAGTGCTTAGCCAATAAAAGGGGAAAAGGCATACTTAGTCAACATATTTTTGCTTCATATTGTAGTAAATACTTCAGTAGTATATAGTACTGTGTGCTTTTAATGCATTTGGTCTTGTTTTGTTGGTTTCAGGATGTTCCTTCAGTTGGTGATTTTGTTTTGTGGGCTGCACTGCATCCGATTTTATCTGAATCATCTCTAGATATAGGTAAGAAGGAAAATAATTATTTTCTTTGTAGTTACCAACACTACATTTGTTCTCAAGTGTGCTTGATTTTGTATAGTTTGTTTATGTATGAAGCTGGATTTGTATACATTTTCATAAATCCTCTGCCGAATCCAATTTACTATCTGCAATGTCAGACATTGTAATGTCAAACCAAGGTTAATCCGGATCTGATATAGATTGCCTATTTCGGATTTTTAAACTCTGGCTTTCTCCCACCATCAAAACATGCATCGGTTGATAGGCAACACTGAATTGGCCCTTATGTGTGAATGTGAGTGTGAATGTTGTCTATCTGTGTTGGCCCTGCGATGAGGTAGTGACTTGTCCAGGATGTACCCCGCCTTCTGCCCGAATGCAGCCGAGATAGGCTCCAGCCCCCAACAACACCGAGAGGGTCAAGCAGTAGAAGATGGATGGGTGGATGGACGAATTGAACACTGAACATTTCACTTAACATGATCAGATGCTTATTGGATATTATCAGATATAATTGTAAATGTTATACTTATCTTATTTAGTCACAATTATCTCCAACTTGATCGACTAATGTGAAGATAGTGCATTTAACTCATATACTCCCCTATGATAAAGTTAATCAAAAATCACCCATTGCCTCCGTGTATGTAGGGATAGGTACCTTTCACATTTCAACCAATACCGTACCAACTCCCAACACCAAGGTATTGATAACAGTACTCAATGGTACCAATTTGACGTACTTTTGTGTATATCCATGTGGTAATAAAATGAATGTTATTTGTCTGATAAAAAAAAAAAAAGTTTTTTTTGTTAACATTTAAAGGGGAACTGCACTTTTTTTGGAACTTTCTGTCATTCACAATCCTAATGTGAGACAAGAGCACATATGTTTTTCTTTTTTTATGGATTCGAACTAGTAAATAAACGCTAGTAAAAGTAAGCTAAAAATGGATGGAATGGGATTCATTACCATTGGAAACATAAAAGAACCTTCATTGTTTAATATACACCCTGTAAGTATATACGTAATGTAGTAACAGGCACATTTATGATAACATGTAATATTCACGTATTTTGGTCATTTTAAACACAAGGCTGGGAATTATTTTTACAGACTTATCGCAAAATGTGCTATTTCCTACAAAAACTAGAACTTAGGCTGACCATACTCTGAAATCCCAAAAAGAGGACACGTATATGCGTGCCAAGGCGGGTCCGGGACTAGGTGAAAATGTACTAATGATACTTGAACTTGCTTTATAAATAAAGCATTATTTTCTCCTCTGTTGACAGCAGTGTTGGCGCTAGGAATTTTCAAAATGGATGGGACCCCATTAAGTCATAAAAATGGGGTCCAACCGTAAATTTTTGGGGTCCAACTTTTTTGTAAGCGTTTTGAAAACATATGATAAACGTATGCATCGTCCTGTTCTATCTCACATGCTATATTGTGTTTTGGAAAAAGGTTGTCATGAACGTTACTTAATTAATTAAAAGAAATAATAAAAAAGAAGACAAATTTGTACGTATATGTAAATGTATTCAGTTATAAACATTCATTCACTTTCTTCTTTTTTTAATGGATCTAAACTTTACCGCTGCTGGTAGTTTTTTCAATGTTCTTATTTGATAAGTTGTAGGTGTATTTATTTCAGTATAAAAGTGTAAAAAGTGTTTTGCTTCGGTCATGAAACGATGATAATGGTGTGCCAGGGCATACATACATTTTATATTTAATTCTTAAATCTCTGGAGTTTACATAAACTTCACATCTATCCCTCAATTCAAAATGTTAAATTTTTTTGTTATTTTTTCGTTTTTGTTTTCCGCCCTTTTTTGTCAAACAAAAGTATGTTTTGTTTTTTTGGCAAACACACAAAATATGCAAAATCTTCCACCAAAAATATTTTTCAAAGTGGAATATTTGATGTGACGTAATCGGAACCTTGGATAGGTCAATAATTCATAGTAACATTGATTTTGATTCAATATTATGTTTTGAGCAATGACAGTTGAAAGAAAAACAACAATAGCTTTGATTCACTCTATCACAATATACACCGCGGGGGGGTGTATATTGTAGCGTCCCGGAAGAGTTAGTGCTGCAGAGGGTTCTGGGTATTTGTTCAGTTTATGTTGTGTTAGGGTGCAGATGTTCTCCCGAAATGTGTTTGTCATTCTTGTTTGGTGTGGGTTCACAGTGTGGCACATATTTGTAACAGTGTTGAAGTTGTTTACACGGCCACCCTCAGTGTGACCTGTATGGCTGTGGAACAAGTATGCCTTGCATTGACAATTAAACCACTACATCGCTCGCTCGCTATCTGGCCCTCCCTCAGGAATGCTGCTGCGTGCACACACCTTCAAAATTTTGTTTAGTTTTCAACCCCTTCTTAACCCTGGACGTAGATTAAAAATACACGCAACCCAGACTTTGAGGCATTTAAGAAACCCCGCCCGAACAGCCCCGCAAAAGAGGACATATGGTCAGTCTACAATAACTACCACTAATCATTATGGACTTGATGAGCGACCACAACTACGACTTTGGGACAAATGATGATCCAGAACCTTCTATTTTTTTAGTCTGAACATAAGGAGGATGAACTCCAAGTGTCAGAAGCTGTGTGGTAAACAGATCCAGCAAGTAGCAGTACTGCTCTAAGCAAGATGTAGAAACTACAAACATAATGAAACATTCACTTACTGTACAATGTCTGTTCTCACTGGGATGCCGACTGATGTTTTTTACATCTTCCCGTTTGGATGAATAATTAATCATTATACCCACAAAGGTTAAAAAAAATAGTTGGGCGCAAACAAGTGACTTTGTGTCCTTTTAAGCCATACCTGGTTGGTTAAATTTGACATTCAACTTAGTTTATGGCCATAAACGTCGACTATACAAATTAAATGCATGATTTATAATATAAAATTAACTTTTACAAACTCAGAGGTGACGCAGGAGCTCATCGGCTCAGTTTGTCATTAGCTGCATAAGCTAGTTACCGCTGTGATTAAAGTGGCTCCTGTGTGTTAGCACTTTTAATAACAATATTGCTAATATTTGGTTAATATTCAGGTCATGACATGTAAATGGAGTGTTGTTGGCAGTTCTTGGATATATTTAGAGGGCTTTATGGACGCAATAGTGTACACCAATTAGCTGCATTGTTAGCTACCTTGTACTTGCATGAATCAGAATGCATAAGAAAAGAATGACGTGCTCCTGTCTTACATGGGGATAATAGGCAACAATCCAAAACCTGCATTTCCCTTTTAACACTTAACTGATAAGTCTGTCTTATCTTTTGTTGATTTTATAAAGTGTCTATACTGTAAGTATTGTATTTATTACACACCAGCTGTTTGATTGTAATGTGCATCTTAGTTGTAATTTAGATTATTACGTACATTTGAAGGCGTTGAAATTGCCATGAAAAATCGCAAGTGCTAATTAGCATGTTTATGACTGATCCAATGTAAATTGGCACCAAGCTCGCTCATTTTGTAAACTGGAGAATTACTTTAGGACACTTTCTACGAAGAATCAAATGAAACCAAATCAACTTTATTTATAAAGCACATTTAAAGTTTACCACAGGGGTAGCCAAAGTGCTATACAGTAGGGAGATTAAAAGATAACACAAGAAAAACGAGCAAACACGACACAGAGCTCGATAAATAAAATAAAAATAAAACATAGAAACAGGTTCACAGCAGGTGCATTATTGGACGCCGTAGCAGGATGGTGATTACAGAGTTTTAAAAGCCATGGAATAAAAGTGTGTTTTTAAGAGCAATTTAAAAACAGGAAGAGAGGACGCCTGTCTAACATTCAAAGGTAAGTCATTCCAGAGCTTGGGAGCAGCAGCGACGAAAGCTCTGTCACCTCTAAGCTTCAGCCTTGTGTCAGTGACCCTCAACAGCAGCTGATCTTAAGGATCGGGGAGGGCAGTAAGGCTGAAGGAGGTCGCAGAGATATGTTGGAGCGAGGTTATTTAGACATTTGTAAACAAATAGTAGGAGTTTAAAGTTGATTCTGTAGCGCACAGGGAGCCAGTGAAGGGACAATAATATAGGGGTGATGTGCTCACGCCTGCGGGTACATGTTGCAGGCAGGCGAGGGAGTCCTGGCTAATGCCTACATACAGGGCGTTGCAGTAGTCAAGACGAGTTGAGATAAAGGCGTGGATTCATTTCTCAAGATCATGTCCTGACAGAAATTGTTTCACTTTCGCTATTTGGCGTGGTTGATAAAAGCTTTTTTGTATGACGCTGCTGATTTTTTTTTCGAACTTAAAATCTGAGTCAAACTTTACCCCCAAGAAGCCTGTTTGCCCAATGAGTGCTCGAACCGGGGAAAGTCTGCACCTGCACCTGACGTCACGTTCAAATATGGTACTAGTTGATTTTACGTAAATCAATACCCCCAAAATTTGGTTGATACCTGTAAACATACTGATTTCGGTACCCGTCCCTATCCACAGGTGACACTTGTCTGTCCTTGCCGTGGTTTTCACCCTCCTCTTAGTTAAACATGATATTTGTCCATTTTTTTTAGATGAACACAAGTCTCTGAGGGTTTGGTTTGACCGTGTGGCTGCCTCACAGGCCTGCCTGTCAGCAGCCCAAAAAGTGCTGCAGGGAAAAGGCTTGCTGGCTATGAGGAGTTTCATGCAGAGGCAGCCTGCCCCTCAGAGCGGCCCATGCAGCGGCACGCAGCCATGCAACAGCAGGACTGCTGAGGTATCTGCCAGATAATCGCAATAACTTGCACTAGATTTAAAACAGTCTAACCCAGCATTAAAAATAAGGTTCTGGTGCCTAAGTACTATTGCACAGGATTGAACACAAAGTGTTGATTCTTAATAGATGTCTTGTCCTTTCCCTCATGGTTATTTAGGATGACGAAGGAGAGCGTGTGGTATCAAAAGAAGAGATGGAGGCGGCTGCTATGACATGGAGCAAAAATCCAAACATCTTTCAGTCAACTACAGACAGAGTGCACCCTATGTACGTGATAACAGTTCTTCTACTCAAAAAACTCCTTCCTTCTTACATCTATGCTGGTTTATTTCCTTTCAGTCTGCCACAGAAGGGCCAGCGAAACATCCTGTTGACGAGTGCCTTGCCCTACGTTAACAATGTGCCTCACTTGGGAAACATCATTGGCTGTGTCCTCAGCGCTGACGTCTTCTCCAGGTGCACTACGAATTTGAAATTTCATAGAGAAAAAGGGTTCTAGTTGTGTACTAGACCACATAATGGCATACCTATTTAATGTTGTCAATGACTTTCTCTTAAGGTACGGCCGTATGCGAGGCTGGAACATGTTGTTTGTGTGTGGCACAGACGAGTATGGCACCGCCACAGAAAACAAAGCCAGAGAGGAAGGCCTGACGCCGCAGCAGATTTGCGACAAGTACCATGTCCTTCATGCCAGCATCTACGAGTGGTTCCAGATAGACTTTGACTTCTTTGGAAGGACCACCACAGAGAAGCAGACAGAGTAGGTTTAAAAAGAACAATCCTGAATTAGTCTTTCTAGAATCTAACACCATACGGATCCACATACAATACTGTTTTTGCCTTGGGAAAAAAACTCAGAAAAAAATTGGCTGTTAAATGTGAGGCACAGTGGCGCCTGCTGGTTTTTCAAGTCGGGGAAGCTATTTTTTCAGCTACTCTCTAAACCTGAGTACAGTCTTCAATAATCGATTAAAAATCTTAGATTTTACAAGAAAACATCACATAAAGGATCGCTACATTCTCCATATCAACTCGAAACGCTGTCCATCCATCAATTCTTCCGCTTGTCCCTTTCAGAGTTACAGGGGGGCTGTAATACCCAGCCGTACTTGGGCTGTAGGAAAAAACTTTAAAAATATTTTGGTTTATGTTTCAAGACGCTGTATCGCTCATTTTGTGCTCAAACTAGAAGAGATTCAGCCTCAGACAGATCATCCAATTATCATGCGAATGCTCAGCGTCCAAGCCCACTTTCCATATACTTCCAGGGACGCTCGGTGTCCGACAAAGCCGAGCATTTATCCAACGATTATTTAGTTTGACTGCAGTGGAATCACCAACTCTATGCTCCCCCATTGAAGTCAATGGACACTTGGCTTCAACTTTGTTGATGAACTCTGATGCAACGGCAATGAGTGAAAAGGAATAAGTAACTGATTCTATACAAATATTAAGTGCATTTTAGCGCATATTTAGTCAATGAAATGTAAACAAAGGTATATAAATGACGAATTATATATTTTTTTTGACATTTTAGGGGATGCTGAGCTTCACTTACAGTCTTAGTGGAATTGCTGTTGGTGAGGCATGTACATTTATAGATGCTAACTATTTTGAGTTTGATGGCACCAAACAGCTGCTCTCCTAACGAGTCAGAGCTTTTCTTCCCGTCACACACCGGTGAACTATTTATTAGATGCAGTTGCAACAGACCTGCTAGAAAAGATTCTCATTGGTTGTTGGCAAGTTAGTCAACAGAGAATTGAAATTAGAAGAAGTGCTAATTTTGTTACAATGGTTAACAATGTAGCAGAGTATTCAAACAACTGTCCAGCTATCTACCTGATGGTTTCACTAGCATTGAAGATATTTCTTTAAGGAAGAAATTATTTCAGATTTGTTCTTTTTTACCAGAAGCGGGTCTTCAAAATAGTTGTTTTGAATCTGGGTCCATATGGTATTTTCAGTAATGTTGAGGACAATGCTAAACAAAGAGGTTACACATTGATCACGACACATAGAGCGCTTGAGTGGTATGCCCTTTTGACGCTGCTTGGTTTATGTCTGAAAAGGCACACACGTTCTACACGATTATTCACATTATGTAATGTAAGATTATTGTAATCTCATGCAGGATCCTGATGTGAACGTCTGGTCCTCTCAGCTATAAAATCTGCTTAATTGCTCTTAGTCTCAGAGCAGAATACAAATATTGTTTCCAAGTTACTATAATCACAATCAACTAACTGAAGCTGATGTACTTTCTACGTTAAATATGACATTGTGAACAAAACATAAACATTCTTCTTTAGAGCAGAGGAGACATTGATCTGCTCTAACAATACCAAACAGATCATATTTGAAGGTGTTTTTATATTGCAAGCTTTGTGCCTCTCAAAAGGCATCAGGCACCATTTTAAGTTGACGTGTATTAATGTTCTCTGCTGTGAGGTCTTTAGAGCTAACCATCATCTTATTAATCATAAGAAACATTTTAAAGCTCCACAAGCAAAGTGATTATTTTCATCTTCAAATAATATAATCTTGTGACATAGGTTCAGTGTTATCTGAATTGTGTATTTTGTCGGTTCCACTCAGGATATCCCAGAACATTTTCTGGAGGCTCCACAAGAATGGCTTCCTATTGGAAGACACGGTGGAGCAGCTCCGTTGCGAGACCTGTCAGCGTTTTCTGGCTGACCGCTTTGTTGAAGGCACTTGCCCAAACTGCAATTACCCAGACGCTCGTGGTGACCAGTGTGACAAATGTGGGCGGCTCATCAATGCAGTGGAACTCAAGGTGGGCACTTTATGTTGAAACTGTGACAACAACATAGTTGTTAATAAAGAACCAATTATCCACACTAATATGATCAAGTTAAAATAGCCAGTTGTTATTTCGGCATGTCTGTAATAAATGCGTAAATATGTAATATCTGTCTTTCCCCTTAAGGCACCTCACTGCAAAGTGTGCAGTCAGACTCCAGTCATCCGTTCCTCCAAACATCTTTTCCTGGACCTGCCAAAAGTACAAGTTTTACTCCAATTTTTGTATTGAGCTTTGCCCCCCAGCTACAGTTTGTCTGTATTTCCATCATCTACATTCTAGTTAGAGGCTCAGCTGGAGCAGTGGCTACAGAAGTCCACCAGCACCGGAGACTGGACCTCCAATGCCAAACAGATCACTCAATCCTGGCTAAGAGATGGACTTAAACCACGCTGCATCACCAGAGACCTGAAATGGGGAACGCCGGTACCTCACCCTGACTTCAAAGAAAAGGTCTGCTTTCGCCTAATTAGTTTACAAGCACTAGTACAGTGGCACACAGTTGTGGCTCTTATGACTGAGGACCCTTTTGTTGCCTCTTCAGGTGTTCTATGTGTGGTTTGATGCCCCTATTGGTTATCTTTCAATCACTGCCAACTACACTGACAAATGGGAAATGTGGTGGAAGAATCCAGATCAGGTACTGTCTATAATGAATGCTCACATTTCTTTCTTATAAACATGTTGATATGCTCGGGGTTTACCTTTTTTGAAAGCAGGTGTAAATACACAGAGTATAAAAGTCTTATATCAACAAGCTCTGCACTTAGTCTGCTAAATAGCACATCCTAAAGGATTTTTGCAATGTTACTATTGTGCCAATTCATGCAAATTAAAAGAGAAATGCAATCTTTTTGGAATTTTGCCTATCATTCACAATTACTAATGTAAGACAAGAAGCAACGTAAATAAACATTGGCAGCTTAAAGTGGAGCCAATGAGAATCACTCTATTCCGCCTATACATTGCTTGAAAAAAAAGTCCATTAATGTTTTATATATACGCTTTAAGTATATATGTAATATTTACATGTATTGGTCAGTTTAGGCATATTAATTTAACAGACGTATCACAACGTTTGCTTTACCTTTCAACAAGAACAAACCTACTACTCGCAGCGTACTTTGCGAGAGACAACAAAGACTACTTCGGGACAAATTATGATCTAGAAAAACCCTCATTTTTGAGCCTCAATATAGGGAGGATAAGCAACAAGTTTTCGAAGCTATGTGCTTAACCAATCCAGCTTTAGTAAAAACCTCAGCATCATGTAGCAGTATTGCTAAGTGCTGAACAAGATATACAAACTAGGAACATAATAAAACAATCACTTACTCTACAATGTCTGCTCTCACTGGGATGGAGACTGATGAGATGTTCATAACTTACCGTTAAGAATTAAGAATTTTTCATAATTACCTAGAAAGGTTAAGAAAAAAAAAGTTGCCGCAAACAAGCGTCTTAATATGTTTGTCAAAGTTGACCCACTTCTTGGTTTATTGCCACATCCTTCTACTATCCAAGTGAGAGGCATGATTTCTAGAATCAACTTTCACCAATTTAGTGGCAATGCAGCAGCTTACCGGCTCAATGTGTCAATATAACAGCATGAGCCAGTTAGTTCTCTCTGGTCAATGTGCAGCTAACAATAGATTGTCTGCATTAGCACTTATAATTGATTGATTGATTGAAACGTGTATTAGTAGATAGTACAGTACATATTCCGTACAATTGACCACTAAATGGTAACACCCGAATAAGTTTTTCAACTTGTTTAAGTCGGGGTCCACGTTAATCAATTCATGGTACAAATATATACTATCAGCATAATAAAGTCATCACACAGGTTAATCATCATAGTATATACATTGAATTATTTACATTATTTACAATCCGGGGGGTGGGATGAGGAGTTTTGGTTGATATCAGCACTTCAGTCATCAACAATTGCATCATCAGAGAAATGGACATTGAAACAGTGTAGGTCTTACTTGGTAGAATGTGTACAGCGAGCAGAGAACATAGTGAGTACGGATAGCATAAGAATAGGTATATACATTTGATTATTTACATTAGGTTATTTACAATCTGGGGAGATGGGATGTGAATGGAGGAGGGTATTAGTAAAGGGTTGAAGTTGCCTGGAGGTGTTGTTTTAGAGCGGTTTTAAGGAATATAGAGATGCACTTACTTTTACACCTGTTGGGAGTGCATTCCAGATTGATGTGGCAGAGAAAGAGAATGAGTTAAGACCTTTGTTAGATCGGAATCTGGGTTTAACGTGGTTTGTGAGCTCCCCCTGGTGAGTGAGGTGTGATCTGAGTTGGAGGTCTAAAAGTAACCGGACTAGCTTGTTCTGGGATGTTTGGAGTCTAGATTTGAGGGTTTAGGAGGTGCTGGGGTACCAGGAGGTGAAAGCGGAATCGAAAAAGGGTTGAATGAGAGTTCCGGCTAGAATCTTCAAGGTGCTTTTGTTGACCAGAGAGGAGATTCTGAAGAGGAATCCCGTTAAATGATAAATGGGTTGTACTTGTATAGAGCTTTTCTACCTTCAAGGTACTCAAAGCGCTTTGACACTACTTCCACATTTACCCATTCACACACACATTCACACACTGATGGAGGGAGCTGCCATGCAAGGCGCCTGCGGGACCATATGAAAAGCAACATGCATCTGGCCCACATGGGGAATTTTATCCAATAAAAACCTCTACATACCATCAATATTAACATAATCTCATTCACATTTTATGTAATACATAACACTGGAGGCTGCAGTGGGAATTATATGATGCATTGCACTAGCCATCCATACTAAAGGTGTCACATTAAAGGCCTACTGAAATGAGATTTTCTTATTCAAACGGGGATAGCAGGTCCATTCTATGTGTCATACTTGATCATTTTGCGATATTGCCACATTTTTGCTGAAAGGATTTAGTAGAGAACATCCACGGTAAAATTCGCAACTTTTGGTCGCTAATAAAAAAGCCTTGCCTTTACCGAAAGTAGCAGACGATGTGCGCGTGATGTCACTGGTTGTAGGGCTCCTCACATTCTCACATTGTTTACAATGTGAGCTTCCAGCAGCAAGAGCGACAATTTCCCCATTAATTTGAGCGAGGATGAAAGAATTGTGAATGAGGAAATTTAGAGTGAAGGACTAGAAAAAAAAAAAGGCGATTGTATTGGGAGCAATTCAGATGTTTTTAGACACATTTACTAGGATAATTCTGGGAAATCCCTTATCTTTCTATTGTGTTGCTAGTGTTTTAGTGAGTTAAATAGTACCTGATAGTCGGAGGGGTGTGTCCACGGGCAGGACTTCACCTCCGGGAATTTTAAACAAGGAAACACCGTGTGTTTGTGTGGCTAAAGGCTAAAAGCTTTCCACCTCCATCTTTGTACTTTGACTTCTCCATTAACAATTGAACAAATTTCAAAAGATTCAGCAACACAGATGTCCAAAATACTGTGTAATTACTCGATGAAAAGAGACGACTTTTAGCCGTAAGTGGTGTTGGGCTAATATGTCCCTTCCAACCAATAACGTCACAAACACGCGTCAACATACGCGTCATCATTCCGCGACGTTTTCAACAACAAAAGCCACGGGAAATTTAAAATTGTAATTTAGTAAACTAAATCGGCCGTATTGGCATGTGTTGCAATGTTAATATTTCATCATCGATATATAAACTATCAGACTGCGTGGTCGGTAGTAGTGGGTTTCAGTAGGCCTTTAACAAAAGTTGTACATGAATAAATATTACACCCCTTAATGTATTAAAGACTTCCGTGCATGAATACTTAGTGATAATTAGGAAATCAACAAGGCATGTTGGGAAATGTTTGCTTCTCAAACTTGTCAGTTCTTCTGGATTGTGCAGAAGACTAGGAAATTGCCCCTGTATACCAACATCCCCACTGAAGTTACAAACCTCCCCGAATTTTGACGTTTCTGTGTGAATATAAAATATTGTACCTTTTGCTGGGATGAAACAATGATGGTTGAGCAACAAATACTTTCTTTAAATGAGCGACCACAGCCGTATCGGCGTGCACACAAAGCGGCTGTCTTCCATAGTATCAATAGTTCCTCCCCCCTTAGCTTTCCTTCTCAGTCCGTGTCAAAACATATTTATGGACTCTCAAACCAGGGCTAGAATTTAACCACAGCAATTCTCCGGTCCAAAGGCAAAACCTAGTAACTCACGTCTAGCTGATTTTGAGAAAACAAAAGAAAACCAATCTGTCTTGATGCTGTCTTACAAAGATCTACAAAGTCATCAAACGTATAGATGTTTTCTTGAGCTTTCATTTTCTTGCCGATTGAGCCGTGGATTGAATCTGCTCTCATGAACGTGTGCCCTTTCTCCAGATATTTTATCACAATCTCGGGTGGGCCCCATTCTGTGTTTGCACATTGGGCAAGAGCCGTGTACAGCGTCCAGTTTTTATTTTGACCTCCACAGTTATCTGCCTAAAAGAGTATGCAAGGGGAAGAATCAAGAACAATACATTTAATGAAGGTGCTTGCAACGTCCTGGGCCAATCTTCCAAATATCCCCTCGTGCCATAATATCACATAATCAGGTTGACCGTCGGCCCCCATTCGTGCAAATGTCTTATTAAAGACAATAAGGCAATTAACAAAGAAGCTTCGATTGGTCCCTTGAGATACTAGGTTTTTCTGTTGTATCTACGCGATTATGTGGTAGTTGCTAGGTCCTGCCATGCGCGTAACAGCTTAATTATGTAACAAATTACAATATCGCATACACTAATGTAAAGCATATCACCTAGGAACTCCAAAATTATTATCAGCTTAGTTTTGACCAAAATTGAGTTACTGGGTTTTGCCTTTGGACGGGAGAATTGTCGCGACCGCCCTCTCATTTGCGTAATGCCCTAAAAAAATGTACCAACATTTGCCACAATACTTTGCCGTGACCGCCCTTGATGTTTTATTAGCTAATGGACAAGGGATATAAAGGTCAACGGCATAATGTTAAATAAAAATAAAATTTCAGACGGTAAGTAACACCGTCTCCTTTATACATGTCCGATAACCCTACAATTATTAGTTTATTTTAAACAACACAAAGTCAGACACATGCGCACTGTCGTCGCTTGGCTTCCTAATTATGGCGTAGTAACACCGTTAATCTCGCTCAAGGAGTACACTCTCGGAGTATACTTACTCTACAGACCTACATGTCACACAAAGGGTGGCCGTATGAACAACGCCAGCACTGTCATAAATCTGTGACACATAGTGAGACCACACTAAACAGCAATGACAAACAAATTCCGGGATGCTACAGTCATTTTCCCTTGCTTCCCGCCATGTGTTTAAGATCACACTGCTGTTAGATAGAGACAGGTGTGGACAATATTGGAGACACTTGTCCCCACACTAAAAGTATACAGCGAAGAAGAAAAACTATATGACGTTGCTTTCATTTTGACAATACAACGTCCATCAGCTGCTTTGACAGAGTTAATGAGGTGGGGAAACACTCTGTCACTCCGTTTTTGTTGTTGTTTGCCAAACTGTTGTACTGAACCACAAGGGGGCGTTGGAGAAGAACACATCTTGTTTACTTGACTTCATCTTCATTAGCCAAACTGCTTTGTTTTTTATTTTTATATCAATAAGTAAATGCCATGTTTTTTTGAGGGTTTTTTCATGTCACAAAGGTATTTATTACGTTCAAAACCATTTGACACATCATTTTGTTAATGTTTTATTGTGTGTAGTTAATTCCTATACAACATATTTCTGCTCAAACTCTTAATGGATCTGTCACCTCATCTACATGTACATAACTCCAAAAAATACTTCCCTCTGTCAAAAGGTAAACATAGAGATAAAGGCATTAATAATGCACAAAAAAAATGTATATGTATGCATGCATGCATGTTTTGGAGCCCCTGCCTTGAAAGAAAATCATGTTTGCCTTTGTGCCCTAAAATATGAGCCCTCCGAGCTAAGGCAACCTTGACCTTAAAAAGTTAAAATTTGAGGCCTGTCAGACTGTTGGAAAATAGAACTATTCATGCAGAAAAAAATGAACACAAGTGTTAAAAAAAAGTCTATACTCACAAATAGTTAAATTTAAAAAACTAAAAAGTATGTCCACATAAAAACAACTTCACTGGCTGTCATTTGATGTACATTTATGTGTGCAACTAATCATATTTGACCTGGTATCTAAACTGTGGTTGGAGTTTTGGGCCCCTAAGGCCCACGTTTGGTCCTAACCAGTGAAATATGGCCTTGCAATAGCCTGCATGAAAATGGAGAAAAAAACTCAATACATAAATGTTAATTAAATGAAATACAAAAGACTCTTGAATATAAATACACTACTTGATATGACAACACTTACAATATTGAAAGCAATTTTTTAAATCACAACATGATGCAATGTTACTGAAACAAATGGTCTCCCAACATCTCATCTTTTGCTGTAACTTTGTGTAAAAAGCTGTCGTGAAATCAAGCGCTTTAGGCCACAACAATCACACACAAAAAATCACACAAAATCCTAGAAGGACTGACCATGTTAGTGTTTGGACTTCAATACGAGGACTTCCAATACACAGAAGAACCACCAAAAAACCAAGATCTAAGTTACATACAAACTGGATTTATATCCTACACAACTTTCTGGCATGCAGGAAATACCACGCTTGACGCTTCTCCTTCTTCAGTAAAAAGATTTAAGAGATCTCAGTCCTACAGATAAAAAGAAATCCAACATTTGCTGTAATAAGCAAAGCTATCGTCTTCATTCTCATCGACTCATCTCATCTTTCTCCATCTCAAACCCCACGATTGAGCTTTGTGTGTGCGCTTCATTTTTGGGTGGGGGCTGGGAAGAGCTGATAAGTCCTCTTTGAACTAGATGATCTCATGATGATCTAATATGATGTCATCCTCATGTTGCAGTGTATGTGTGCCACCAGGTGGAGCTGTACAATTTCATGGCCAAAGACAATGTGCCGTTCCACAGTGTGGTGTTTCCCTGCTCCCTTCTGGGAGCTCAGGATGGCTTTACACTGGTCAACCACCTGATTGCCACTGGTAGGCGTTTGTAGCTTTTTTATTATTTATGACATTCACTACAGCACACTGGTAAATTATTCATGCTGCAGTCACCCTGGAGATGTCCTATTCTGACTTGTGCGCAGAATATCTGAATTATGAAGACACAAAGTTCTCCAAGAGCCGTGGTGTTGGCGTGTTTGGCGACATGGCCAAGGACACCGGTATCCCGTCTGACGTGTGGCGCTTCTACCTGCTCTATGTGCGTCCAGAAGGACAGGATTCCACCTTCTCCTGGGCAGACATGGCTACGAAAAACAACTCGGAACTGCTCAATAACCTGGGCAACTTCATTAACAGGTTGGCCATTAAGATTTTGTCCTCAACTGTGCAGTAGAGTATTTTTGTAAACTATATGAAATAAGTCTGAGGTGCCACAACAGTTTTATGGCCAAACTCTGGCCTGGATACTGGAAATTTAGACTATTTAAAAGTGCTTCTGGTAATGTCAGTTTTGAGAGTTTGTTACGCTAATGAGAGGGATTTTGTCCACACCCCTCTCTGAAGAAGTGTTATGTTCTTTATCCATTTTCCACATCTACACTGTAACTCTGCTCTTGTCCATCGTAAAATATTTCATATACCAAATACAAAACATAACTTCATTAGCTCAAGATACATTTTTTTTTTCAACCTAAAAAATACATAGTTAAGCCTCGATTTACAACCATAATTAGTTCTTAAACATGATTAGTAAATTAAAAAGTTTGTATAGTGAAGCACATTTTTCCGTAATAAACAGCCTTGACAAAAGTCCATATTTTAGTTAAGAGTTGTACACTTTGAACACAGTATAAAGTGCTATACAGTACTGCATGTCAAATAAACATAAAGGGTGATGGATCAATTTTTTCCTTACTAACAAGCTGAACTGCGCTGTATGCACTGCTCTGCCAGCACGCGACCTAAACAAACGATCAGAAATCACATAAATCCTTAACTTTAACAACAATAAGGCTACAATAATTACTATTTTCACAAACTAAAATTCACCCAGAATAACATTGGCAAAGAGTTTAAAACAAAGGGAGGAGGAGGGGTACCTTTTACACGTGCATCTTGTGCCGCTGAACGAGAGCTAGTGTCTTTTCCTCCACTGTTAAAATAAGTCTGCTTTAGGATAATTTTCCAGAAAAGTCCAGTCTCATCAAAATTGAATTTTGCTGTAGTACAAAGTTTCATCAATTATTTAATACTTGAGAGCACCATCAATATATTAGTTTTTTTTTTGTTTTTTTTTAACTCCACAGTAATTCCCTCTTTCTCTCAACGCTTTCAACTCATATGGAGTTGGCAATAATGGTCAAGAGGTGAAAAAACACACGATGAACAAATGTGTAATAATGACATCAAGTTGACTTTTGTAGGCTTCTGGTTGGACAAAATGCAAATGACAGCCCAGTGAATGTTTTTTAATGCGAACATAGATTGTATTCAAACTACACTTGTACGGATGGAGATTGTTTAACACCCTAGATGCCGCTTGGGAAAATACATATGTGGATGTGGACAAACAAAAAACAAATGCAATTTTTATAACATGATTACATTGTTACTTTTATGCGCATGTGTAATACATAGCTGTTATGGTCGACAATGGAAGACGACTGGGTGTATATCTTGTTCAAACGCCAGCCACCTCACCAAAACATAAGTTGTGGGACAGAAGGACATAAACATTAGTAACACTAGCTTAGCTATGTTGACTACAATACTAACATTACACTCAAATGTTAATAGCAACATCATGATAACTTAGCTTGAAGAAAAACTGAATGATTAAGTGATCTTAGAGCTCCCATGTCTGTAGCTAACTGACAGATTTTAAGATGTGTAGCAAAGCTTACTTTGATCGGCATATACACAGGTCAGAGGCAGTATCATGTCCATGATGGATGAGCTTTTTCCTCTCTGACATCATGAAAAGCAACCGTGTAAGCACTTATTCTCTCAGAAGTGGTGAAGTTTTATGCTCTTAAACAGGCTTAAGAGACTTGCTGCACGAACATCATTTTAAAAAGTCCCTTTTGCTTAAAAGGGCAATTTTTGAAATAACTCTTTCTTTTCTTTTTTTTTTAATTTTTTAATTGGAATCAAGTCCAATTAAGAAATATGATTTGGGAATGTAGGAGACCTAACTATTACGAGAGATCGTCCCCACTTTTTTTAAAACATGTTTGCTATGGTGTAATATCAGCCCAATTAGACCGCCACTTTGATGGCTTTTAAAAAGATTGGGGGTTAAATCCTGCTTCAAAGAGAGTTTTTCCCCAAAGCACCTTGATCTTGCAAATTGTTCTCAGGCAGCAGCGTTGATGCCGAATTGCTTTTAAAAGATCTTAAACTGCATCCAGCTTGAGGTGGTGGAGGTAGACAGTAGCTTGAAACAAGTCCTCACCGCACAATATCATCAGCCATCGCACTTTCTCGCACTCTCGCAATAGAAAATGTAAGAATGCAGGTCAGGCAAAGTCTGCTCCGCTCCCACATCAGGACCACTGCTCGTTGTAAATATGACAGCCTTGTCAAAGCCTTTTTAGACGTAGCCCACTCTCCTTGAGAGGCGTTGAATTTAGTCAATTATAGATTACCGCGTTGCGTCAGACATGTCAGCCTCTCACTATAAGCATCCTGCTGATTTGCACATACAACTCAGCTCAATTATTTTCTAGCAACGAGGCTCAAAGCAGACCTGTTATGTTCATTTACGTCAACCCAGTGCTGCATTACACGATCCATATTTCATCCTCAATTAGCGAGTGGAGTAACACGCCTTTCTTATTTAGCATTTTCTCCCTCCTGATTTTAGCTGTCTTTCTGACACTTCTCACGCACTTTTTTCTGACCCCTGTTTTTTTTCTGCTTTTCTGTTTTTCTCCACCCGCCTTCAACCCTCCTTCGATTCTCCAGAGGCGGCATGTTTGTTTCTAAGTTCTTTGATGGCTCTGTGCCTGTGATGGAGCTGCTGCAGGAAGATAAGAAGCTCTTGGCTTTAGTGGGCTGGGAGCTCCAGCAGTACATCCAGCTCATGGACAAAGTCAAGTAAGACCACATGAATTGCACACAAATGTATTTATGCATACAGTGCATTGGATATGCTGTCAGTTTCAAGCCCGTTCTCTACTTTTTTGTGATGTTTTAATGATTAACTGTTTGAACTGGAACTGGATTTTGTCCTCTACCAGAATTCGTGATGCTCTGAAACACATCCTCAACATTTCTCGCC
The DNA here is from genome assembly GCF_033978795.1 of Nerophis ophidion. Lineage (NCBI taxonomy): Eukaryota > Metazoa > Chordata > Actinopteri > Syngnathiformes > Syngnathidae > Nerophis > Nerophis ophidion. The sequence continues at coordinate 54,226,857 of NC_084612.1, read as the reverse complement.
ATGGCAACCAGTACATTCAAGTCAATGAACCCTGGAAGAAGATCAAGGGAGGAGATGCAGAACGGTGAGATTATGAAGACCTATATGGTATATAATGCAGGGGAGATGGATGAAATACCTTTGCTTATTTTCAATCCAAAAGCGAGAATCGGCTAGCTATTAGAAAAGCGTTTGTTCATTTGTATTTCTCGAACCACTTGACCATACACTGGACCAGTGTTTTTCAACCACTGTGTGCACTGGTGTACCGTGAGATACATTCTGGTGTGTTGTGGGAGATTGTCCTTTCACGTAATTTCACGTTTAAAATATTTTTTGCAAACCAGTACCGGTAATTATAATCCGCAAATAATGTGCCGTTGTTGAATATCTGCACTGTGTAGAGCTCGGCAGAGTAACCGTTTAATACTTTTACGTATCAGTAGGTGGCAGCAGGTAGCTAATTGCTTTGTCATGATCACAATAGGCTGGAAGCAGCGCAGGTCAAAAGGTATCTAATGCTTAAACCAAAAATAAACTAAAGGCGGGTGCCACTAAGAAAAGGCATTGAAGCTCAGGGATGGCTATGCAGAACAAAATTAAAACTGAATTGGCTACAAAGTAAACAAAAACAAAATGCTAGATGACAGAAAAGACTTACAGCTTGTGGAGCAGACAGCGTCCACAAAGTACATCCGTACATGACGTGACAATCAACAACGTCCACACAAAAAAAGGATAGCGTCCACACAACTGAAATAATCTTGATTGCTGAAACAAAGTAGATGTGGGGAATAGCGCTCAGGGAAGAAATTAAACTGCGACAGGAAAATACCAACAAAACAGGAAAACTATCAAAATAGGAGCGCAAAACAAGAACGGGAAGACTACCCACAGGCAAACAGCAAAAAACTCAAAACAAGTTCATATCCAACAATTGCGAGAACAACTTTTTACTGTCAATATTGGCTCTGAGTTTCATTTTTTTATGTTTTCTGCTGGTGGTGTGCCTCCGCATTTTTTCAATTAAAAAAATGTGCCTTGGCTCAAAACAAGTTGAAAAACACTGCACTGGACTACAAATAACATTTGTCCAAGGACGTCAAAGGAAATGATTAGATGATTCCTTGCTATGTGTTCCCTGCAGGCAGCGTGCAGGCACTGTCACTGGTGTGACCGTCAACATCGCTTGTCTGCTGTCAGTTATGCTGCTGCCCTACATGCCAGCAGTCAGCCAGACCATCAGGGATCAACTGAATGCCCCTCAATCCTGCGTCAACACCATGTTGCAAGGCACCGGTACCTTTGCATGCGTGCTGGGCGTGGGCCACCGCATTGGAACCGTGAGTATTAGTGCACACTCACCAGAATGGCGACAATAATGATGGTTAAAGGCCTACTGAAATGAGATTTTCTTATTTAAACGGGGATAGCAGGTCCATTCTATGTGTCATACTTGACAATTTCGCGATATTGCCATATTTTTGCTGGAAGGATTTAGTAGAAAAAATCGACGATAAAGTTCGCAACTTTTGGTCACTAATAAAAAGCCTTGCTTGTACCGGAAGTAGAAAGTGCGCGTGACGTCACCGGTGTGAGGGCTCCTCACATCCGCACATTGATTACAATCATAGACAACAACAGCGCGAGCGATTCTGACCGAGAAAGTGACAATTTCCCCATTATTTGGAGCGAGGATGAAAGATTCGTGGATGAGGATTGTGAGAGTGAAGGACTAGAAGAAAAAAAATAAATAAATAAATAAAAAAGACGAGGGCAGGAGCGATTCAGATGTTATTAGACACATTTACTAGGATAATTCTGGACAATCCCTTATCTTATTATTGTGTTACTAGTGTTTTATTGAGATTATAAAGTCATACCTGAAAGTCGGAGGGGTGTGGTGACCGCCAGTGTCTCTGAATGAAGCCATGGAGGAGCCAAGAAAGTCGCAGCTACCTCTTTGACAGCTGCTGCAGGAAGAATGACACAAGCTCTGCTCAGATTTACGGTAAGAGCCAACTTATTACCACAATTTTCTCACAGAAACCTGACGGTTGACATGTGGTAGAGAAACATGTTCGCTGGATTGCTTTGTTCCATATTAAAGCTTCACAACAAACAAAGAAACACCGGCTGTGTTTGTGTTGCTACAGCCGGCCGAAATACACCGCTTTCCACCTAATGCATTCTTCTTTGTAGTATCCATTATTAATTGAACAAACTGCAAAAGATTCAGCAACACAGATGTCCAGAATACTGTGTAATTATGCGATTAAATCGGACGACTTTTAGCCGTGAGTGGTGCTGGGATAAAATGTCCGCTACAACCAATAACGTCACAAGCACGCGTCAACATAAGCGTCATCATTCCGCGACGTTTTCAACAGGACACTTCGCAGGAAATTTAAAATTGCAATTTAGTAAACTAAACCGGCTGTATTGGCATTTGTTGCAATGTTAATATTTCATCATTGATATATAAACTAGACTTCTTGGTCGGTAGTAGTAGGTTTCAGTAGGCCTTTAAATAATAGGTGTGTGCTAATCCATCGATTCTTGGATGCATCAATATCGATTAGCAAATGACAGTGAAATCACAAACAAAATGGTAGCAACACCAAGGGGTTGGCCAAAATAAAAATAAAAAACCCACCAGAACAGTTTTAAGGGACGGACTGTACGGCAAGGCATATTACAGAGGTCTCAAATGTGTGGCTTAAATGTAAAATTTTAACATTTAATTTTGCACTTAGCAATACATAAAAAGGCTTTTGTCGTTTTATTTATTTTTTCTGAACTGTTTTGACTTTGCAAGTTCCGAAAATTTTTTAAGAACAGCGAATAAAGTTATTTAATTTGTGAAGTGAAATAAATTATATTTATACAGCGCTTTTCTCTAGTGACTCAAAACGCTTTACATAGTGAAACCCATTATCTAAGTTACATTTAAACCAGTGTGGGTGGCACTGGGAGCAGGTGGGTAAAGTGTCTTGCCCAAGGACACCTGGAACCCTCAAGTTGCTGGCACGGCCACTCTGCCAACCGAGCTATACCGCCCCAATGTAATTGGTTAAAAGAAGTCTTATTTCCTTAAAGCACTCTGAGTAAAAAGAGCAGCTTTTAGATGTTGGAAATTTGTAAGATAATTCTGACAAATATACCTTGTTCAAAAGAATCAAGTATGGAGGGGAACAGAGCATCCATAATTGGAATAATAGTATTAAACCTTTAATATTTGAATCATAGCACACTATATTGTAATCCAAATTGAATCATGAAGCACAAAATACACATTCTAATGCAAGTGAGGCCACATTAGGGCAAGACAGGGCAAATTTATTTATAAAAGCACAATTTGTACACAAGCAAATAAAGTGCTTTAAAGAAAATTCAAAAGAAGGCAAAAATAAAAGTATAATCATATTTCAAATTAAAATCAGAAAATACCGTCATCACAAAAACAATCCTCATTCATTAAAATATGAATCAAATACTATAGATACAATACTTCCATGTGTCATATGCACAATTAAAAGGCTGGATTTTAACATTGCCAATGTTGAGGCTCGTCTCACATCTTCAGGAAGACTATTCCAGATTTTAGGAGCATAAAACTGAAACAGTTTTACCATGTTTGGTCTGTCTAGAGAGGCCATAGGTGTTATCAAGCCTTACCTGAGCTTGCAAACAAGTGGACATCACAGGGACTTTTGGAGGAAAGGGCAAATCTTCAACCCCAAACACGACCAATTTTGTATTGGTCATCAATGTGCTAACAAAGTGGAACCTATGAAAGTCCATCAGCTCCCGGATGCTTGCTTGCTAGGATTTTTATACTTTTTAAATAACATATGCATGGTGGAACTGTTGTCTTCATAAAATGTGTATTGACTACTAGCAATGGTGCATGTGCCTCACAATACGAAGGTCCTGAGTTCCTGAGTTCAATCCCGGGCTCGGGATCTTTCTGCGTGGAGTTTGCATGTTCTCCCCGTGACTGCATGGGTTCCCTCCGGGTACTCCAACTTCCTCCCACCTCCAAAGATATGTACCTGGGGATAGACCCCTCCCACCTCCAAAGACATGCACCTGGGGATAGGTTGATTGGCAACACTAAATGGTCCTAGTGTGTGAATGTTGTCTGTCTATCTGTGTTGGCCCTACGATGAGTTGGCGACTTGTCCAGGGTGTACAGCGCCTTCCGCCCGAATACAGCTGAGATAGGCTCCAGCACCCCCCGCGACCCCAAAAGGGACAAGCGGTAGAAAATGGATGGATGGAATGGTTAACAAGTTAGGGTGTTTAAAGAAAAATTCTAACTTTTACAAGCATGTGCAACAGTAGTAGTTGTATCCTTTTACTTTTCTAAAAAGGAATCTTGTTCAATATGATGTAATCATCATATTTATTTATTTTTCATTTAAGAATCATTACAGCTGGTAACACGGAATCTCAGCAGTTTTATGTTTTGTATTTTGTACCTTACTACACTCAAAATGTACCGAACAGTTACAATTCCATACCGTTACACCCGGGCGTAAAAGCGTGTTAATTTTTTAATTGTCATCAGGGGTGCACAAAAACAATTGATTCACATCAATTTTTTTCATTGATTATGCACAATGGTTAACTGGACGTCTTTATGTGCTCGATGCCTCAATCATTGGTATGCGTTCATCTACAAAACCCTTCTGGGTATCAGTCCATCTTATCTATCTTGTCTTTTAACAAGGAAACAAGGAAGTCACGGGCAGCACGGTGGAAGAGGGGTCAGTGCATCTGCCTCACAATACGAATGTCCTGAGTAGTCATGGGTTCAATCCCGGGCTTGGGATCTTTCTGTGTGAAGTTTGCTTGTCCCCCCCGTGACTGCTTGGGTTCCCTCCGGGTACTCCGGCTCCCTCCCACCTCCAAAGACATGCACCTGGGGATATGTTGATTGGCAACACTAAATTGGCCCTAGTGTGTGAATGTGAGTGTGAATGTTGTCTATCTGTGTTGGCCCTGCGATGAGGTGGCGACTTGTCCAGGGTGTACCCCGCCTCCCGCCCAATTGTAGCTGAGACAGGCACCAGCGCCCCCCGCGACCCCAAAGGGAATAAAGGGTAGAAAATGGATGGATGGATGGCTAAGGAACTCACAATCTTCGTTCAATGAATGTTTTGAAATGTGTTGTCCTCAAAGTAAGAACTGAATTGGGGAAGAAAGCATTTAAGTTTTCAGCACCGAAGGCTTGGAATAACCTACAATCGAATCTTCAACTTCAAACCCTTGTTAAATTAAATGAGTTTAATGCTTCTGTGAAAGGATTGCAGTCGTCCTTGTCTGTCTGCACGTGTTATGTGAGCAAGTTTTAATATTGTAAATTTTATGTTTTATGTGTTGTTCACTGTTTTTAAAATAACCTTGCTGCTGCCCTCTTGGCCAGGTCTCCCTTGGAAAAGAGATCTTTGATCTCAGTAAAATATTTACAATGAAAAAAATATCTGAATCACAATTCCTATTCGGAACGATCCATTTTTAAAGATAGGTTTGAGGCCATCCCTGTGCAACCAGAAGGAGATTTTCTAAGTAACCTGTGTTGAAAAAGTGTCATTATAAATATTACCAAATAATACATTGCGGCAATGGGTTGTACCAAGAATTGTGTTGAATCGATAATCAATTCTTAATGAAATCGTCACCCCAGGAAGCGGATCGAATCATTGGTTGCCTAAAGATTTACACTCCTAATTGTCAAGATTAAATCATTATTTGTGCCTCACAACTCTCACTTTTTAACATCCTTCATTATCAAAAAAGTTTAAAAAGAAGTTGAGCGGCAGTAATAATGAAATGCAAAAACAACAAGTGTGTTTTCTTTTCGCTCACGCTTGTGGAGGCTGGTCCAACTTTTAGAATACTGTACGTCAGTGGTCCCCAACCACTGGGCCGCGGCCCGGTACCAGGCCGTGGCCCGATTGGTACCGGGCAGCAGAATAATTTTTTATTAAGTCAACATAAAAAACACAAAAACCTCCCTTTTTCATGACAAAGAAAAAAAAAAAAAGATTCCCCATCCCCCCCCCGGGCCGCGGGACAAACTATTAAGCGTTGACCGGTCCGCGGATACAAAAAGGTTGGGGACCACTGCTGTACGTGTTTAAAAAAGCTAAACATGCAGATTCACCCCATGTTTTTCCTGAGAAAGTTATTGTTCTCCACTGAGCAAATTATTGGATTTTACCATCACAAATCTTTTTTTTTTTTTTTTAGTAAAAATCTAATTTACAAATATTTTTTTTAATGCAATTTAAAGGCAACCAGAAATCCTTTTTTTAACCTGCATTTTCCTATGAAAAAGTTTCATTATAAAATGATTGGTATCACTTTAGTATGGGGAACACATATTCACCATTAATTAGTTGATTATTAACATGCAAATTAGTAACATATTGGCTCTATCATCAACACTAAATGGTCCTAGTGTGTGAATGTTGTCTTATTCTTCAAAGCCTTATTATTCAAGGAGTAAGCCATTAACTAAGAGTTAACTAACCCTAACCGTTATTGCTTATTAGTAACCCTAAGCCTAACTTTTATATTCCCCTAGTGTCCAAATAACTCCAAATTAAGTAATTTTACTTTAATAAGCAACTCTCTATCCATCCATTTCCTACCGCTTATTCCCCTTGAGATCGCAGGGGGCGCTGGTGCCTATTTCAGCTACAATCGGGGCGGAAGGCGGGGTACACCCTGGACCAGTCGCCACTTCATCACAGTAATAAGCAACTAATTAATGGCAAATACATTACCCATACTAAAGTGTTACCAAATTATTATACCAAATACTACATTGTGAGAATTTGTGTGAATCAAGAATCGTGTTGGATCAAAAATCGGTTCTGAATAGAGTTGTCACCTCAGGAATCAGCATCTGGTTGAATATTTAGGTGCCCAAAGATTCACACTAATCATAAGACAGAATGAGTGTTTATGTTTTAATAACTGAACACCGTATTCCCCCAGGTTAGTCCATTGTTCCAGAAACTGGAGGTGGAGCAGATTGAGGCTTTGAAGAAGAGATTTGGGGGACAGCAGGTATGTGATGTTGTTTGTGTGTTTGCTACTTGTAATGTGCTTGCTGGTGTGATGAATAGCTCTGCAAATTGTCCGAACAGACTGAATACTTTGTCGCTTCGTGTTTTTCGCTATATGATCTAAAGCGGTTTTGTATTTGATGCATTAATCATGCGGATAAAGATAATTCCCTTTCTAAACCTTTCCATCACCGCCTTTGTCTCTAGCCTGAAGATGAACCAGCAAAAAAGAAGGTATCCATCGGCCTTTTTTGTGTAAAGTTTGAATGTTTGCATGCTTTCACTCATACTAGCAGCTCATTTTAATGTTGACTTATCGCCGAGAGTCCAGCATGAGTCTTGTCTACTTGCTCATTGCCACTCGTGAAATTCTGTCGACGCCTCGACTGATGGCTCTTATTGTCTAAAATGAAGGAAGTCACGCCTTTGGAGAATAATCATATCTTCTGTTTGCACACTCAAGACAGCGTCTCAAAGCGCTGCCAGCACACCCGCTCTCGCTGCCGCAGATGTCGAGGTGGCTGCAGTCAACGCAGCGGACCCGGAAAAAGCCAGGCAGCTGACGCAGGCCGTGGCGGAGCAGGTGAGGGCACGCAAGTCAACCTGACTCTTTTCACAAGTTTCATATTAACTCACACTAAGTCAACTCAACGTCAAAATGTAATCATATAACTAAAATCAATGCACAGTTTTTAATGCGTAGTAGAAATAGCAAATACTGCATTCATATCAAAGCAAAGAGCTATTAACGTTTGTGTGTTATTTTAATTCAACTTTTTTTTGCACAGGTTTGTTACAAATTGTTTTTTTATGCGCTAGAAAAAAAATCTACCTTTCGTACTTTGTGTTGGGACATGATTACCGGTAAACCAATGTTTTTGTATTACTGCTAAATATTGAAATCAAATCAAGCTTTCAAACTAAAAGGCATTTTTTAAATGTAAGAACTTTTTTAATAAATGTGCATTTCCTACTGTTTTTTTTCAGTATCACAATATTAATATCAAATAACACACATATTAAACCAAAGCACTATTCAAATGTTTTAAAAATCCTACCTCAAATAATTTAAGTTTGTAAGAAACTAATAGGAATTTAAACATTTGTGGTTTTTCTTTTTATAGATTCCTCTTCTGTACATGAGGCTAATACTAAGGTTATTGGCGGAATATATTTATATCTTCCTTGCTAACTGAAATGTTCACATGTAGAAATCTGAGCATTTTATTTGCTAGGGGAAGAAGGTCCAAAAAATATACGTACATATCACCCAATAAAATCTGCATTTCCGACTTTTGTGTTTTGACATGACCAAACCAATGTTTCTTTTGTTACTCCTAAACAAAATCACGCAGCTTTCAAATCAGTCCTTATTGAATGTGTTTGTACACAATCGTTTATGTGATGCTTTAATAAAATGTATGTTTCGTTCAGCTTGTTTTTATTTTTCATATTTTATCACATTTTCATCCTACCAAAGATATTGATATCAAGTATTACATGTAACAAACCAATTTCTCTGTAATGCGGTCAATGTTTGTGCTTAAGAAACAAATAAGAATTTAAACATTAGCTTTTTGTCTTATTATATATACATGAGGTTAGGTTGATAAAGGAATATATTTATATTTTCCCTCCTAATTGAAAGTTCACATATAGCAGCTCTTCTCAAAAAGTTTGTCGGGCCCACATGGGGAATATGACAAAGTATACTTATCAGAAACTTTTTTTATTGCTACATTTCACATACAATAAATTTGTCTTGATGCAAAAACAGCTAACATGGGAAATTGGGCTAAAATAGCAAAAACTAAAATACAAGAAATTGACAATATAAAACATAATAAAAAAGTAACTGCGGCTTAACAGAAAATCATTGAGAAGCACTGCTATACAAACCTTATTTTTTTTTTTTTTTTTTTTTATCTGCTAGGGCGAGAAGGTGCGAGCCCTTAAAGCGCAGAAGGCGGACAAGGCGGCGGTCACGGCTGAAGTGGCCAAACTGTTGGAGCTGAAGAAGCAGCTGGTCTTGTCCGAGGGGAAAAGCCCCGAGCCCGCGCTCGTCAAGGCCAAAAAGAAATGAGACGCAGAAAAGTTCCAAACGGTGTGAGGTTAGTGGTAGGAGGGGGGAAGTGGCTTTGAGGTGCGGTACTGGAGGAAAAGGAACATGATGTAGACGGCGAGATGAGGGTGTTAGCCAAAGGCAAAGCTGTGACGGGATCTAAGACAACATGGTGCTGGCACTGAGGGGTAATGGAATGCTGGTGAGGCCGGCGGGGAAATGAAAACACACAAAGGGAGTCAAATGAATTCTGCTAAAGAATGGAGGGATTTGGAAAAATCCCTCCACCAAGAGAAACTGATTTTATACTCTAGCTGTAATAATGGCCTCCGAATGTGCTCTGTGCATTTGATTTTTTTTTAAATATAGTTTTAACTATCAACAATCAACACTTATGATTCAACTCTTTTCCTATTTTCTGCAAATACATTTTTACCAAATAAATCATGCATTAACAAGTCAATAAACAAGGTTTAAAAAAAAAGTATTCTGTTTATTGCAAATGTGTGAGTACATTGACAAAAAAAGGAAACCCTTTAAGTAAATTCCAGTAATAAATCATGCAAATTCATTGAATAGAAAATTTTGGGGACTTTAGTAAGAAAAGTAGACAAATGGGACAGTACAAATGTGTACAGTAACCTAGTTATTACAGTTTTACAAAAATAGCGAGTGGAGATAAACCACCAGTAAATACAAAAGCTGCTCTATCTAAATACACGTACAGTCACCTGTGATTACAAAATGTTTTCCATAAAAATAGTAATACTCACAAAATGAAAACTTCCTGAGCTCCTTCGCTCTGCGCATATTGGGACAAATAATCTCTGATTGCAGCCCTTTTAAAAGAGGAGTTACAATGAATTGCAATAATGAATCAATCACTTCCTCTTCTTTGTCACATGCTGTGTCTTTCTTCTTGTTTTCTCATCACATTCTTCAGCCTTTCAAACATCTTTGGTTTTCCATACTTTCCAGTCTTACGGAGCATTTCTTACACACTTTATTCTCGCCTTGGCTTCACTTCCTGGTGTTGACAAGTCTCTCGATGAGCGCGCGACGCGTCCGCTGCACCTCTTCTCCCAACCTCTCGATCTCGGCCTTCAGACGCTCGTTCTGCTCGGTCAACTCCTGCACTTTCCTCTCATTCTCTTGCTCCCTCTCCTTGCGACTCTTCTTGGCGGACAAATATGACGAGGACGTACGCTGCGCCGAGCTGCCCGGGGACAACTGGGCATCGTCGTTGCCGGCGCTCCTCTTGCGCTTGCCGTGGCGGGAGGGCGAGTAGATGGACGGGGACGAGACGAACGACGACGGGGACGAGCAGCGCTGGGAAGGCGACTCTGAGGCGGACGAGGAGGAGCAGGATGGAGAATCCGGAACGCAGGGCGACTCTTCCTCGCTGGCGGATGGAGACGCTGGGTACGCACTGTTAGCCTGGTGATGATGGTAATAATAACCGCTGCTAATCACTGCCCCGCTTGAATCTACCATCCCTACTCCTCCATCGCTCAGCAACTCGAAGAACTCAGGGGGCAACAGGTCACCGTCGCCGCTTCTCGTCTCCGCCTTCCGCTCTTCTACCGGAGTCAAGCAGGACGAGGAGGAAGAGGAAGACGAGGTGTGATGCAGAGGCTGAGGGTCGTGGATGTGCTCCGTTGCCCTCTGGACGCCCTCGCCCCACGTCTGACCTCCGTCCGTCAACCACGTGAGTGAGCAACTCTCCAGAACATCCAAGAACTCGGGTTCCTTCTGTAAGTAGAAAAACAGCAAGTAGTACTTGGTAAGTGCCCGCCATTACAAGTGTCGCTGACCTCGCCGCACGAGGGGGCGCGTGCCAGCTTGGCCCCTCCCGTGTCCGAGCCCAGAATATCCTGCAGGTCCTCATACCACGCCTCCAAGTCTGCACCACACAGCGGCTCCGCGCCGGGGGGGTACGGTGGGGGCAGGTGGAGCCACTCGGCAGTCATATCTTCTCACAACGCACAGTCACACGGCTCACGCTGGACCTGACGGACAGCCAGGGGGGAAAGTTGCTACTGGTGAGTCCTTCAAACTTTTTTACGTTGCATGAAAAGTGTCCTCAGTTGTGCAAAAGCACGTCACGTACACAAGCACAGCATTTACCTTTTAAAAGGACTCCCTTAATCAAGTCTGTGAATTTGTTGGAGATAATTCACCCCTACAAATCTGCAAGAAAAAAATAAATGTGGATTAGTGTTTTCCATAAAAATACATCTTTATTTGCTGATATTGTAAAATATATTTTTGACGTTATTATTACTTATGATCAAATATGTGGATTTTTGGAAGAAGTTAATAAAAAAATTAAAATATTGTCAATTACAATTAAGGATTTTATGGACTATTGCAAATCAACACAACATTAACATTTGTGTGTTTTTTGTTTGTGCTGTTTATTTTGAAATGTATTTGCTGATTTTGTTAAATATCTTTTTTTTAATTAAATTTAGATCAAAGACATGAAAAAAGTGAATTTTTGGGGCAGTTAATATACAAAATTTAAATATGTTTAATAAGGATTTTTTTGGACTGTTGCAATAAATACACACTTCATGAAAAAAGTGAATTTTTGGGGCAGTTAATATACAACATTTTAATATTTTTAATAAGGATTTTTTTGGACTGTTGCAATAAATACAACACTTATATTAATGTTTGTTTTGTTCTGTGCTGTTAACTTATTTTAATTAAAATACATGTATACACATTGGTAATTAAAATACGTATGTATATGCTGATATTGGTAAGTATTGTATATGAATTTATTACATTTATGATCAAAGATGTGAAAATAAAAGTGGATTTTACGGGCAGTGATATACAAAATGTAAATATTGTCAAATTTATAAATTTTTTTGGCCTGTTGCAAAAAATGCAAAACTTACGTTAGTGAATTACAATAAATTGTATTTTGGGCTTTTGATATCAGACAAAACAATACAGATTTAGCATAAACATCTTTTTTTAATTACATGTATGATCAAAGACATGAGGGAAGTTAATATACAAAATTTAATAGTTTTTGATAAGGATTTTTTGGGACTGTTGCAAAAAACACAGCACTTAAATTAATGTTTTTGTTTTGTTCTGTGATAACTTTTTTTAATCAAAATACATAAGTATATGCTGATATTGGCAAGTATTCTTTATGAATTTATTACATTTATGATCAAAGATGTGAAAATAAAAGTTAATTTTACATGCAGTGATATACAAAATGTAAATATTGTCAATTACAATTAAGGATTTTATGGGCTCTTGCAAAAAAACCGCAGGACTTACATTAGTGATTTTTCTTTTAGGCTGTTAACTTCAAATATTAATGTTATGAATTACAATAAATGTTATTTTGGGCTGTTGATATCACACAAAACAATACATTTTGTGATTATTAACTTTTAAATAACGACGACAATCGTTACAATTGCGCCCCCTGTGCTCAAAGGTTGTCCCTAAATAAGGAAGATGGACAAACAAGAGGACAAAAAACAGATTGAAATTCATGATTTAACATTTTCCAAAAAGGTTGACAGTCAGTGAATTAAATATACACTGCGGCTACAACCACAAAAACTCCATTCATTCTTGTGTAATTATTTTTGTGTAACGTGACATATTGCTTTTTTAATTCTGCATGAAATATCCAAGGAAGGAATTTAATTACAAATTGTGTTAAATATTTTAGATTGCTTTAACAATGATAATAAGTTGTTGATATATTTAGTATGTTTTTTACGTAAATATTATTGTACGTTTTCTATACTGTAAAATCTAGGGTTGTTGTGTTTTATAGTGTAATATTACTCTATATTGGAAGTGGATTTTACTCAAATTTTTACATGAACAGTTTGTTGGATTAATTGCTTTAAAATCACAAGTCAATGCAGATATTTAAGTATTTATCTTGATTTGACAATAACATTGTTTTGAAATGTATGATGATATGTTTTATTATTAGATATGATTAAAGCGTAAATATATGTAATTCTACGCAGTACACTTATTTTGTAATGCATTTATTAAGAAAAGATAGTGTAAATATATGTAATTGTACGCAGTACATTTATTTTTGTAATACATTCCATGAGAAAAGATAAAGTATTTTATTTACACATTATTTCCAACCTCTCGGGGGCCACACAAATTGACGTGGCGGACCAGTTCTGACCCCCAGGCCTTGAGTTGACACCTATGCATTAATACATACATCAAATATGAAACGTTTTTATTATAAATGCAAATTATTACACTTTGAAATAAGTGTATTTTTCTTATCAAACTACAGTTAAATGAAATATACAAATGAAAACAATGTAATGTTCATTATTAATAATAAGAGATATAACTAAAAAATTTAAAACTAAAAAATTTAAATAAATAATTAGATTGCGACTTATTTAAATGCTCCTATTTATTACATGCAGTGTCGTTAAAAACAAGGTGAAATTTAAAAAGTAGTCAATTGGCTGTCATGTTTATTTGATATAAAAATGGAAGAAAAGTTGTATATGTAATTCAGTGGTTCTTAACCTGGGTTCGGTGACTCGACCTCAGCGGTTCGGCGGAGGTCAAAACACACCCGACTCTTCGTGTAAATACAAACTTCTCCCTATCGGCGTATTACTGATACGGCAACAGCTGACTGATTTGCTGGTGTGTAATTTTTTGTGAGTTTATGCACTGTCTTGGTTTTGTTGTTTGAACAAGGTGATGTTCATGCACGGTTCATTTTGTGCACCAGTAAAAACACATGGTAACATAAGTATGGGAAACATATTCAACATTAATTAGTTGCTTATTAATATGCAAATTAGTAACATATTGGTTCCTAACTACTCATTAAGTACTAATTAATGCCTTATTCGGCATGGCCTTATTATAACTCTAACCGTGACCCTAACCAAATAACTCTAAAATAAAGTATTATTACTTAGAATATGTTCCCCTAGTGTCCAAATAACTCCAAATTAAGTCTTTGTTACTTAGAATATGTTCCCCATACTAAAGTGTTACCAAAACATGTAACTTTGTCTTGAATTTGAAAAAAAAACAACATTTTATGTTTCACTAAAGTGTTCGGTGAATGCGCTGTGTAACTGGTGGGGTTCTGTACCTCCAACAAGGTAAAGAACCACTGATGTAATTATTTGTGTGTAACGTTTGTTAGTGACATCTTGCTTTTTTTTAATTCTGCATGAAAACATACCCAAGCAAGGACTTTATTTACAAATAGTGTTAAAATATTTTAAGATTGCTTTAACAATAGTGAATAATAAGTTGTTGACGTATGACCTAAGACAATTACGTCACGGAAAAGCAAAGCTGGACTGGGCGAGACAAAGTACAAATATATAAATATATACTTCATGTTTTGAAGGATGCCGTATATTAAATGATGTACTTTTTCATATAAATATTGTTAAAAAAAACTGCCTTTTTTGTTTTGGACTATCAAAGCTGAAAAGTTTGGAGCTTTTACGTTGAGCAACACTTTGCACTTCAACAAAAGAAAGAAAGTGTGAAGAAACATGTTAGTGTTAATAAATTAAATGTATATTGTCATTATAAAAGCCTTGTTGACCACTTTGATCCTTCACTTCGCGCAGCACTGACAAAGACAGACACAAAGAAGTCAATCGTCTACTTACCCTTTTTCGTTTATTCGCTCGCCTTCTCGACTGTCTGCGGATCGAATGGTGATAGTTTAGTAACAATTGCAGATGGCTCATGTTAACCATTGTTCAGACTTGACGGCCGAATGTGATCCGCGGAAACTCCCGGCGGTGTTTATAAGCAGCGACGGGCCTACCGAACTCGGCTCCGGTGGAAGATGCGTCGGAGCCAATCGGGAGCGAGCGGCGCAGTAGGTTTTTCCTTGGCGACATCCAATCGGGAGGCGGGAGAGGCGGGGCTTGGTGGGCAGCAGGGTTGTGCGGCCGGCGTGTGTGTAGTTCGCAGTGATGCAGGCACGAGGCGGCCACGACCAATTTGGGGCGTATAGGAGTCACATGAAAGGAATGATGCAATGCTTGGCAACACGTTTCCAGCTGGGGATAACACCATCTTTTATTAAGTACTTTCAACGGAACATGCACACCACACAAAAAAAAAAAAGTCTAAATATATACATATATGCATGCAATGTCGAAGAATTGTTTGTTTCCGGAAACGCGAACGCTTCAATTGGTTTTCTTACTAGTTGTTTTTTCTCTCAAATCCTGGCCTTTAACGAACGTTAATGTCGAAATGAATCACTTTGTGACTTTTAAACAAACGTTTGCCCGGCTCCAAGTTTGACGCTTTGAAGTTCCGACCTCATTTTTTTGATTTCTCAACATTCGGGTTGACTTCGCGGTGATGGCTCAATATTATTATTGTTAATAACATTGTATATATTTTTTTAATTTTTAAAAGATTTTCTTATTTAAAAGTGGATAGCAGGTCCATTTTATGTGTCAGACAGACAATCTATTTATCTGTCTGTCTCTCTCTATGAATATAAAACTTAGCCAATCGTATAGTGAGGTTGCAAAGGTAAAAATTCCTTTTTCAATTTTTTTTCATACAGTGTAAATTAAAATATATTTAAAACAAAGCACACATTTGTCATAGATATGTTAAAAGGTTTTAAGTAAACACGACACATGTTCGGTGTTACGTCACATGCGCGCACCCTCGAGCTGTGACAGACTTCCGGGTGCGAGCAAAACAAGCGGGAGCGCGCACCGGACTCTCCTTGTATTGCAGGTCATATTTGACACTACTTATACATTATTACTGACAACAATAGAGATTACACTTTGACAATGATGTACTTTGTTTGTACGCTACTGGATCAAATTATTTAATGTATTTTTATAAATTAGTATTATTATTACACATTTTAAAATGAGTATTATTATTATATATGTTTAATCAAATTATTGTATGTATTTTTATAAATGAGTATTATTATTATACATTTTTGAATGTAATATTATTATATATTTTTAAATGAGTATTATTATTAGCAACGTACACATCCTTGGATTTCAAATAAGGTACAAGTCCAAACAATTTTTTTTAATTTGATCAAATCTAAAATGAAATCAGCTATTTTTAAAATGCACATATTCTTGCAAAATTGAAATGTTTGTACATTTTTATCTACATTTTTATTTTTATCGTTGTTCCTGTATATCTATAGCACTTGTTGAAAAATAGTCATAGTGATTTACTATTAATTAATATTTTTCTTATTTATTTAAAAACGTGTAGTATGGTAGCATATGTGTTTATACTGCATGGTGAAACATTTGTTTTCTTATTTAATATTGTATTTTTTTTCACAATGTGTGTTATTGTGCTTTAAATCACATCAATGCATGTCATATTGTCAAATGTTTAATTATAAAAACAGTTTCCAAATATGGTGGCAAAGTCTACGGCTTCACTGTATTGCAGAGTTTTTTTTCTTATGCATTATGTATTTTTGGCCACCGCCTATACTGTATTAAGCATTTTCAAGCATAAAAATGAGACCAAACCAATCAGTTACGTTCAGTATCGTGGCCACTGATTATTATTAAATTGGATGAAATATGTGTAAATATTATTACATTTATGATTAACATTACCTACTTTGCAAACAATTATTTATCCGGGTAATGCCTATAACCAATTACCAGCAAGTCTGAAAGTTTGTGAAAGTACCACCATGATGGCCAATATTCAACTACAGTAGCGTAGTAGGCCCACGTAGTCATTAAAAATAAGGCAAAGGTTTTATTTAAGAAGTACAAGTACTATGTGTGTCCACTGTCACATTACACACAGTCTGAACAGTAACACTGTGTTTGAATATAGGAAAATGAAACTTTATTGAAGTGATTCTTTGGCGTACCACTAGATGAAGCCTGCTTATCAATAGCGGTACACATACCACAGTTTAAGCATCCCTGGTCTTCTGTATGTCAAGTTCATTTCCCATTTACTGTAACTACTGTAGAACTTTTACTATTTTAGTTGGATAACATTACTACAAAAAAGTTATGTTACAGGTGCGTCAAAGTGGTTTTCCTTGAGGGCAACATTGCAGTTATATCGGCCCTCAGAGGGCCGCATTTAAAGGCCTACTGAAACCCATTACTACCGACCACACAGTCTGATAGTTTATAAATCAATGATGAAATATTAAAGGGGAACATTATCACCAGACCTATGTAAGCGTCAATATGTACCTTGATGTTGCAGAAAAAAGACCATATATTTTTTTTAACCGATTTCTGAACTCTAAATGGGTGAATTTTGGCGAATTAAACTCCTTTCTGTTTATTGCTCTCTGAGCGACGACGTCAGAACGTGACGTCACATCGGTCGTCAACGGCATTTTTCCCTACCACATCACACGCATCGAGTCAAATCAGCTCAGTTATTTTCCGTTTTTTCGACTGTTTGCCGGTTCCTTGGAGAAATCATGCCTCGTCGGTGTGTTGTCGGAGGATGTAACAACACGATCAGGGACGGATTCAAGTTGATTTACGTAGAATGTGCATCGATTAGCACGGCATGCTAATCGATGCTAACATGCTATTTAGGCTAGCTGTGTACATATTGCAGCATTATGCCTCATTTGTAGCTATATTTACATCCGGCCTTTCCCTCCACCCACATTTAATGCCAAAAAACACTTACCAATCGACGGATTTAGGTTGCTCCAGTGTCAAGAGATGCGAAAGTCCCTCGTTTGGTTTTTACCGGCGATGCTACGACAGAGATAGCACAGAGATGGCAAGAATGTCTGGATATTCTGCGACACTCAAAGCAGATGCATTCCCAACGATAAAGTCAAAGAAATCACAAAGGTGAGTTGACTTATGTGCTAATCAGACATATTTGGTCGTGGCATGACTGCCAGCTAATCAATGCTAACATGCTATTTAAGCTACCTGTATGTACATTTGAAACTATATTTACATCCAGCACTTCCTTCCACCCACATTTAATGTGAAACAAACACTTACCAATAGACGGATTTAAGTTGATCCAGTGTCAATGCGAAAGTTCTGATCGGTTGGTCTGCACTTTTTACCGGCGATGCTAAGACAGACATGCATGGCCGAATAGCATTAATAGCTATTTGCTCAATAGCTTCAGTTTCTTCTTCAATTTCGTTTTTGCTATCTGCCTCCATACTCCAACCGTTTGTTTCAATACATGCGTAATCTGTTAAATCGCTTAAGCCGCTGAAATCCGAGTCTGAATCCGAACTAATGTCGCTATATCTTGCTGTGCTATTCGCCATTGTTTGTATTGGAATCGCTATGTGACGTCACAGGGAAATGGACAGTGATCAGGGAAATATACAGTGCTTGATCTGTGCAAATATCGAAGATCAAGCACTTTAAAGCTTTTTTTAGGGATATTCCGGGAGATGTAAAATTTTGAAAAAAACTTCGAAAAATGAAATAAGCCACTGGGAACTGATTTTTATTGGTTTTAACCCTTCTAAAATTGTGATAATGTTCCCCTTTAACATTGCAACACATGCCTATACTGCCGGTTTAGTTTACTAAATTACAATTTTAAATTCCCCGCGGAGTTTCCTGTTGAAAACGTCGCGAAATGATGACGCGTTTGTGACGTAATTGGTTGGAGGGGACATATTAGCCAGCACCATTTGCGGCTATAAGTCGTCTCTTTCCATCACGCAATTATACAGTATTGTGGACATCTGTGTTGCTGAATCTTTTGCAATTTGTTCAATTAATTATAGAGAAGTCACAGTTGAAAGATGGAGGTGGGAAGCTTTTAGCCTTTAGCCACACAAACACACGGTGTTTCATTGTCTAAAATTCCCGGACGTGAAGCTTTACTATGGATCAGAGCAGTCAAGCGAACATGGTTCCCGACCACTCGTCAACCGGCAGGTTTCAGTGAGAAAATTGTGTAAAAAGTTGCCTCTTACCCTAGATCAGCGGCGCTTGCGCTGTCCATGCAGCTGCCGTGACTTCCCTCAGAGACTGGCGTCAACACACCCGTGGACACACCCCTACGAGTATCAGGTACTATTTAACTCACTAAAACACTAGCAACAAAATAGAAAGATAAGGAATTTCCCAGAATTATCCTAGTAAATGTGTCTAAAATAATCTGAATCTCTCCCAATGCAATCGCCTTTTTTTTAAACTTTATTTTTATTTTTATTTTTTTCTAGTCCTTCACTATCAATTTCCTCATCCACGAATCTTTCATCCTTTCTCAAATTAATGGAGAAATTGTCGCTTTCTCGGCCCGAATAGCTCTTGATGCTGGAGGCTCACATTATAAACAATGTTAGGATGTGAGGAGCCCTCACACCAGTGACGCCATCGTCTGCTACTTCCGGTAAAGGCAGGGCTTTTTGATCAGCGACCAAAAGTTGCAAACTTTATTGTCGATGTTCTCTAAACCCTCTCAGCAAAATATAACAATATCGCGAAATGATCAAGTATGACACATAGAATGGATCTGCTATCCCCGTTTAAATGAGACAATCTCATTTCAGTAGGCCTTTTAAGTGAATACTATACAGTATGAACATAAATGTATATATAAAACGTGTGTAATTGTATCTATTTTTACGTGCAATGTACAAAAGCAAATCTTTAGATTGTAATATACAAAACTGTCAGCTCAGTGGCTACAATGTTATTGTAATATTTGCAGGTTGTTGTTTTGCATATAAAATAAAATAAAAATATGTGGAATTAAATGAATAGGATTGAAAAAACAGCACCACTTGTTTTGTTTTACATAAAAATGTATGGAATTTTTTTTATACTGTAAAATCTATGGTTGGTGTTATTGGTATTATTACTCTTTATTGAAAGTGGATTTTACTGTAAAATATTTTTTACGTGAACAGTTTGTGGGGTTACAGATATTTAAGTATTTATCTTTTTTTGAACAATAAGATTGTTTTGAAATGTATGATATGATATTTTATTTATTAAGAAAAGATAAGAATAGAATAGTTTTATTGCCATTATTTGAGAACGGCTTCACAAACTAGGAATTGTTATTGGTGCAATGGTGCAACATAAAGCACAACACAGAATAGGAATAAAAACGAGCTGTAACTGAGCTATCAGATCTTTTTATTGTTCTTGAGTCTGATGGCCAAGGGGACAAAACTAGAAGAAAAAAAAAAAGTACTTTATTTACACACATTATTTCCACGCTTTCGGGGGCCACACAAATCGATGTGGCGGGCCAAATCTGGGCCCCAGGCCTAGAGTTTGACACCTGTACGTTGTTACATATATGACAAATATGAAAAGATTTTAATGTGCAATAATGAAAAACATTTGCATTCATAACATTGCCAGAATGCTTTGAAATAAGTGCATTTTACTCATCCAAATAGTTAAATGAAATATATAAATGAAAACAATGTAATGTCCATGAATATAAATAAAATATAACTGAAAAAAAAAAAATAATGAATTAAATATTGTATTTTTCGGATTATAAATCGCAGTTTTTTTATAGTTTTGCCGGGGGTGCGATCTATACTCCAGAGTGATTTATGTGTGAAATTATTAACAGATTACCGTAAAATATAAAATAATATTATTTATCTCATTCGCGGAAGAGACGAAGTAAATGTTAGCAATCGTCCCACACACATCAACCGATGAGAATTCGGCAGGGGAGGGTCATGGCAGCAGTGGATTGTGGGTCGTGGAATGCTGACTGCTATATGCTACTGCCGTAGCTATTAAAATGCATCATTTTAACGTTGGCGGTAACTTATAAAAACTAAGAAGGGCTGAACAAAATTGGCACCAAAAAGGAGATCATGTACTGCAGATTACAAACTGGACGTAGTGAAATCTGCAGCAGAAAATGAGAAGAGGAAGCGGCGCACACCTTTGGAGTTGGCAGAGTTGTTTAGAAGCGACATCGAGGAAGATTTCATTGGATTTATCGATTAGGAGTGACAGATTGTTTGGTAAACTTACAGCATGTTCTATATTTTATAGTTATTTGAATGACTCTTACCATAATATGTTACATTAACATACCACGCACCTTCTCAGTTGGTTATTTATGCGTCACATAACATACACTTATTCAGCCTGTTGTTCACTATTCTTTATTTTTTTTAAATTGCCTTTCAAATGTCTATTCTTGGTGTTGGAAAAAAATTGGACTTTTACTCCAGTACAACGTATATATCAGAATCAGAATCAGCTTTATTGTCATTACGCAGGGTAACGAGATTGAGGCCATTCCACACAGTGCGATGTGTGCATGCAAGACAACAATGTGTACACCGAAGAGAAGGCAGTTATGAGGGTCAATGGGGCAGTCCGTTCAGGGTGGTTATGGCCCTGGGGAAGAAGCTGCTCTTTAGCCTCTTTGTCTTGGTTTTAATGCACCTTAGATTAGATTAGATTAGATAGTACTTTATTTATTCCTTCAGGAGAGTTCCTTCAGGAAAATTAACATCTCAGCACAATCCCATTCAAGATCAGACAAACATTACAGGGAGACAGAACAGGATCGCTGACGGGTCTGCCGGCTTCCAGCGCCCCTTACAAAAAAGGTGAGATACAGGTAAACAAGTGGGGGGGAATGGGAGAACAAAATAGAAGAGTGAAATAAAAATAAATAAAAAATCGGTCTAAACCTGGGCCCTGGAGAGGGGTCCAGACTGAGGCCAAGGGAAAAAAAACCCAACTCAAAGCCATAGTACACATCCCTCTTACAAGTATGTAAGAGGGAAACATCAAAGAACACAAATGACATGAAAGACATTAAAGCAGCGGATACAACCAGTTACTTCTACATACAGCTATG
The DNA here is from genome assembly GCF_033978795.1 of Nerophis ophidion. Lineage (NCBI taxonomy): Eukaryota > Metazoa > Chordata > Actinopteri > Syngnathiformes > Syngnathidae > Nerophis > Nerophis ophidion. Next base: position 54,204,885 of record NC_084612.1, on the reverse strand, counting down.
AATAAAAAGTAAAAGAAACATATGCACTGTGGTGTATATGTAGCGCTTCCCAGAGGGCAGCAGGTGGAACAGGTCAGAGCCAGGGTGGGTGCTGTCTTTGATGATGGCACTGGCTCTGTTGAGGCAACGGGAGGTGTAGATGTCCATCAGAGAGGGGAGAGGGCGACCGAAGATCTTCTGAGCCGCCTTGACTACTCTATGCAGCCTCTCCCTGTCTGCTGCAGTGCAGCTGCTGTACCATATTGTAATGCAGTAGGTCAGCAGGCTCTCGATGGACGAGCGGTAGGAGGTCAGCAGCAGGTCAGGCTTCAGGTTGCCAAGTCTCACATTCTGGGGTCGGCCCGTTAGGAAGTTCCTTATCCAGGCGCTTGTGAGAGGGGGGAGTCCAAGAGTGTCCAGTTTACTGCAGTCTGTCCGGGATTCTTGTATTGAAGGCAGAACTATAATCCACAGAGAGCTTCCGAACGTAGCTCTGTTGCTGCTCCAGGTGGTTCAGAGCAGAGTGGAGAGCAACAGCGATGGCGTCCCCTATGTCCTCTATATAGGATAGGATAGGATAGGTCTTTATTGTCATTGCACAAGTACAACAAAACTTTGTTTTCAGCAGAAACCTGTTCAAGATTAGACAAACAAACAGTGTACAGGGTTACAGAACAAGAACGCTGATGGGTCGCCATTAGGCGCCCCGTAAAAGATGGGAAAAAGGTAAACGCTGGGGAAGGATGAGTAAAAAAAAAATACAATCCAGACCGGGCTCCTAAGAGGGCCCAGTCTGGAGTGGGAAAAAAACCTCCATAGCAAAGCACACATACATATTACAACATAGATTTTGAGATATCTAGCAACAGAGGGAAGGTAGTTCAAGGTGATGGTGGTAGGTCACAGCTCTCAGGCGGTGACCAACCATTCATCACCCCTATGGGATTTTGCGTCGAGGGCGTTGGGTTGGGAGGGATGGGGTGTATATATGTGGCGTATATTTTTGTGGATGTGTGTGTGTGTAAGCCCGAAGTGTGTCTCTGTTCCGCAGCCTTGATGTATTGCAGTCGCTAGTCCAAAGTCAACAACAACAGGTGTGTGTCCATGAGAGACAAAAAGGGAGTTTGTTGTGTCTTCACTGCACTGTCCTTCGGGAGAGTCTCGAAGCCAGGGAAACAATCCAAGTTAGAATGTTTTTTATGTGGGTGAAAATAAAATTTGCTTTTCACTCTAAATTGTCTATGACTGGTCCTCAAAACTGCGGGGTAGACAGTCCGATGTAATCCACAGTTGTTCCCGCATCCTCCAATCATTTGTGGCGGCTTTGGGGTACTTTGAAGACTGCCAGCAACTTCCAATTTGTCGACAAACCAGAGCAACGCTTACTCCAATCAGCAGATGTCCTGTTGTCATTATTCCGAATAGGTGGATATCTTCACGTCCTCGACAAAAAAGGGTCGCCAGGCACGCGGTACTCCTTCTTCTCCCAAGAGTCCGCCATGTGTCCAGCAACAACCGCTTCGTCACGACAGCAGGTTCCCCCAAACCCAAGATCTTGTCAATTTTGTTGAGGCCAGTTAAATAGTTCCAATGTTTAGATCTGGAGAGCGGTGCAAAAAGAGGCAACAAGAAAGTTAAGACAAGACAAAACAAAGAAGCAAGCAGGAGAGATAAGGGAGAGGAAAGGGGAGCGTCCATCCTCGATGAGTTCTTTATTATGCATTTTCGGCCAATGCGACGAATACTCCGGAGTGATTTATAATCCGAAAAATACGATATATGCATTGTAGTTAATCTAGCGTTGTTGTGTTTTATGGTGTATTATTACTCTATATTAAAAGTGGATTTTACTGTAAAAAAATTACTGTAAAATGTTGACATGAACAGTTTGTTGGATTACTTGCTTTGTAATCATAAATCAAGCTGATATTTGGGTGTTTATCTTTATTTGAACAAAAACATTGTTTTGAAATGTATGATATAATATTTTGGTTTATTATTAGAGATGATTCAAGTGTAAATATATGTAATTGTACGCAGTAGATTTATTTTTGTCATACCTTTTTGTTAAGAAAGGATAAGGTACTTTTATTTACACATTATTTCCATGCTTTCCGGGGCCACACAAATTGACATGGCCCCCGGGCCTTGAGTATGACACCTGCGCTTAAAGAGGAACATTATCACAATTTCAGAAGGGTTAAAACCAATAAAAATCAGTTCCCAGTGGCTTATTTTATTTTTCGAAGTTTTTTACAAAATTTTACCCATCATGGAATATCCCGAAAAAAGGCTTTAAAGTGCCTGATTCTCGCTATCTGTAAATCCACCCGTCCATTTTCCTGTGACGCCAATACAAAAAAAACATGGCGGATAGAACAGCAAGCTATAGCGATATTAGCTCGGATTCAGACTCGAATTTCAGCGGTTTAAGCGATTCAACAGATTACGCATGTATTGAAACGGATGGTTGTAATGTGGAGGCAGATAGCGAAAACAAAATTGAAGAAGAAACTGAAGCTATTGAGCGAATAGCTATTGAAGCTATTTGGCGATCGCCTTCTAACCAACGATTGCATCTTTTAACCACTGGAGCAACTTAAATCCGTCGATCGGTAAGTGTTTGTTTGGCATTAAATGTGGGTGGAGGGAAAGGCTGGATGCAAATATAGCTACAAATGTACATACAGCTAGACTAAATAGCATGTTAGCATCGATTAGCTGGCAGTCATGCCGTGACCAAATATGTCTGATTAGCACATAAGTCAATAACATCAACAAAACTCACCTTTGTGATTTCGTTGACTTTATCGTTGGAAATGCATCTGCTTTGAGTGTCGCAGGATATCCACACATCGCTAACGTCGGTAAAATGTGCAGAACAAACGAGGGACTTTCGCATCGTTTGACACTGGTGCAACTTGAATCCGTCGATTGGTATGTGTTTGTTTGGCATTAAATGTGGGTGGAGAGAAAGGCTGGATGCAAATATAGCTACAAATGAGGCCTAACGATACAATATGTACAAACAGGTAGCCTAAATAGCATGTTAGCATCGATTAGCATGCCATGCTAATCGATGCACACTCCACGTAAGACAACTTGAATCCGTCCCTGATCGTGTTGTTACATCCTCCGACGAGGCATGATGTCTCCAAGGTATGGAAAACAGTCGAAAAAACGGAAAATAGCAGAGCTGATTTGACTTGCTGCGTGTGATGTGGTGGAGAAAATGGCGGATTGCTTCCCGTTGTAACGTCACGGGTGAAAGGTCATTGCTCCGACAGCGAACAATTGAAAGGCGTTTAAATCGCCAAATTCACCCTTTTAGAGTTCGGAAATCGGTTAAAAAAACATATGGTCTTTTTTCTGCACCATCAAGGTATATATTGACGCTTACATAGGTCTGGTGATAATGTTCCCCTTTAATTACATATTTCATGAGAAACATTTTGCATTGAAATGCTTTGAAATAAGTGTATTTTTCTTATCAAACTAGAGTGAAATGAAATGTATAAATGAAAACAATGTACTGTCCATTCATACAAATAAGATATAACAACAAAAAATGGTTTACTAAATTGTGACGTGTATGCAGCGGGGTTAAAAACAAAGTAAAGTTTAAAAAGTAGTCAACATGTTTGACACAAACATGGAAGTAGTTGAGTTGTACGTGGCTTATGAATAATGATAAAGCTGATGATTGTGTGACGTGCAGGAGTACGAGTGTAAGATGGTAAAGTGCTAACAAAGTCAACATGGCGACATAAACAGGACCTTCCCTCCCCCTCCCCCTCCCCTCCTAACTCCCCCCGCCCGCCCTGGCCGAGGCCCATAGCAACAGCAGCAGGCAGCGAATAGCGAGCTCCAACACTTGTCTCTAGGACCGGCTTAAAGCGCTGCAGGAAGCACCGGCAACACGTCACGCCTTCAGTGGCTGTTGCTGAGTAGTTCGCCACACTTGGACCAGAACCCATCACCAACCCCTCCCCCGCACCTCTGTCCTCGTCCTCATCCTGTCTGTTGACTCTCTTCAACACACCTTGTTTACAGCCAATGTTGCCTCATTTCCACGTGCACTCATTCATAATATTTATAATAATCACCCTTGTGGTTGTTGTTGTTGCCCGTTCTAGTCATCACAAGACTTCCATTCCATTTAAAGTCATTTGATTGTGTGAATTATCTTAAAAACAAGATATAACACTTTGTTACTTTACGGCAAAGAAGGAGTAATTTATTATAAATAGATTATATTCACAATTAGGAGTATAAACATTTGTTCAAACAAGTTTTTTTTTTTTTTAACATGATGAGCCCTTTTTACACTCTTTTAATCCTATCAACTGGAGGTAAACTTGTACTCATTCTTGTGAGAATCCTGCATGTGACTGAAGCTCAAACAAGCACCAGGAACGTCTGTGAGCAGATAATACTGTATTGTCTCTTTCCAAAGTGCATTCTTCACTCACGCTTTAAAGGATGTGCCAATAACTAACCCGGACCCTTTGTAATGATGCTGGAAAAATACTGAAAAATGAATGGTTTAGTCTCATTTGGGGGCCGATGCTATTGTTGTATTTCTATTTTTTGTTTATTTGACATTACTATGCTTGAAAATGCAAATTACAAATAATATGCTATCTATGTGTGTCTGTGTGTATGCATATAAATATATAAATGTGTGTGTGTATATGTATGTATGTGTGTATATATGTATATATACACACACACACACACAAATGTTTGTGTGTGTATATATATATATATATATATATATATATTCTGTATAAACATATGTATACATACATACCTATACACATACTGTATTTACACACATATATATATACATATATGTATATACACACACACATATATATCAATCAATCAATCAATGTTTACTTATATAGCCCTAAATCACTAGTGTCTCAAAGGGCTGCACAAACCACCACGACATCCTCGGTAGGCCCACATAAGGGCAAGGAAAACTCACACCCAGTGGGACATCGGTGACAATAATGATCCAGTGGGACGTCTGTGACAATAATGATTATGAGAACCTTAGAGAGGAGGAAAGCAATGGATGTCGAGCGGGTCTAACATGATACTGTGAAAGTTCAATCCACAATGGATCCAACACAGTCGCGAGAGTCCAGTCCAAAGCGGGTCCAACTCAGCAGCGAGAGTCCCGTTCACAGCGGAGCCAGCAGGAAACCATCCCAAGCGGAGGCGGATCAGCAGCGCAGAGATGTCGAGGCGGATCAGCAGCGCAGAGATGTCCCCAGCCGATACACAGGCAAGCAGTACATGGCCACCGGATCGGACCGGACCCCCTCCACAGGGGAGAGTGGGACATAGAAGAAAAAGAAAAGAAACAGCAGATCAACTGGTCTAAAAAGGGAGTCTATTTAAAGGCTACAGTATACAAATGAGTTTTAAGGTGAGACTTAAATGCTTCTACTGAGGTGGCATCTCGAACTGTTACCGGGAGGGCATTCCAGAGTACTGGAGCCCGAACGGAAAACGCTCTATAGCCCGCAGACTTTTTTTGGGCTTTGGGAATCACTAACAAGCCGGAATCCTTTGAACGCAGATTTCTTGCCGGGACATATGGTTCAATACAATCGGCAAGATAGGATGGAGCTAGACCGTGTAGTATTTTATACGTAAGTAGTAAAACCTTAAAGTCACATCTTAAGTGCAGAGGAAGCCAGTGCAGGTGAGCCAGTACAGGCGTAATGTGATCAAACTTTCTTGTTCTTGTCAAAAGTCTAGCAGCCGCATTTTGTACCAACTGTAATCTTTTAATGCTAGACATGGGGAGACCCGAAAATAATACGTTACAGTAGTCGAGGCGAGACGTAACAAACGCATGGATAATGATCTCAGCGTCCTTAGTGGACAGAATGGAGCGAATTTTAGCGATATTACGGAGATGAAAGAAGGCCGTTTTAGTAACGCTTTTAATGTGTGCCTCAAAGGAGAGAGTTGGGTCGAAGATAATACCCAGATTCTTTACCGTGTCGCCTTGTTTAATTGTTTGGTTGTCAAATGTTAGAGTTGTATTATTAAATAGAGTTCGGTGTCTAGCAGGACCGATAATCAGCATTTCCGTTTTTTTGGCATTGAGTTGCAAAAAGTTAGCGGACATCCATTGTTTAATTTCATTAAGACACGCCTCCAGCTGACTACAATCCGGCGTGTTGGTCAGCTTTAGGGGCATGTAGAGTTGGGTGTCATCAGCATAACAGTGAAAGCTAACACCGTATTTGCGTATGATGTCACCTAGCGGCAGCATGTAGATGCTGAAGAGTGCAGGGCCAAGGACCGAACCCTGGGGAACTCCACACGTTACCTTAACGTAGTCCGAGGTCACATTGTTATGGGAGACACACTGCATCCTATCAGTAAGATAAGAGTTAAACCAAGACAGGGCTAAGTCTGACATACCAATTCGTGTTTTGATACGTTCTAATAAAATATTATGATCGACGGTATCGAAAGCAGCGCTAAGATCGAGGAGCAGCAACATAGATGACGCATCAGAATCCATCGTTAGCAATAGATCATTAGTCATTTTTGCGAGGGCTGTCTCCGTCGAGTGATTTGCCCTGAAACCGGATTGAAAGGTTTCACATAGATTGTTAGACGCTAAGTGTTCATTTAACTGCTCCGCAACAATTTTTTCGAGGATTTTTGAAAGAAAGGGAAGGTGAGACACCGGTCGGTAGTTTACCATGAGGTCAGGATCGAGGTTAGGTCTTTTAAGAAGAGGATGAATAACCGCTTTTTTGAATGCTAGGGGAACAGTGCCCGAGGAAAGTGATAAGTTTATAATATTTAGCACTGATGGACCTAATAATACAAAGAGCTCCTTGATCAGTTTCCCAGGAAGAGGGTCAAGTAAACATGTTGTTTGTTTTATTCCATTTACACGTTGTAACAATTCCTCTAATGTTATTTCCTCAAAACGAGAGAAACTATTTTGGAGGGCAGTATCCGCCGTATATACAATCGTGTCAGTGTTAATAGAACCCCGTTGTAGCTGGGACGCATTGTCTTTAATCTCCTTTCTAATGACTTCAATTTTCTTACTAAAGAATTGCATAAAGTCATCAGCTGAGTGGGTGGAGCTACTGGAAGGAGTCCCTTGTTGGGTAAGCGATGCTACCGTACTAAACAAAAATTTAGGATCGTTTTTATTACGGTGGATGAGATTTGAGTAATAATTAGCTTTAGCTAAGGTAAGCATGCGTTTATAAGTTATTAAACCATCACTAAATGCTTGATGGTGCACCTCAAGTTTAGTCGTGCGCCATTTGCGTTCCAGCTTTCTGCATAATAATTTCTGAGCTCTAGTTTCTTCTGTAAACCACGGGGTGCGCTTTTTTGGAGCCTTTTTTAACTTTAGCGGTGCTATGTTATCAATGGTTTCGCGCAGGGCGTCGTTAAAGTTGTTAGTGAGGTTATCAATAGAGCCCACATACTTTGGGAATGGTGCCATTACCGAGGGCAGTAGGTCAGCAAGAGTTGTCGTTGTGGCTGTATTAATGTTGCGGCTGCTATAGCAGTTATTATTATTATTAGTTTGACGAACATGCGTCTGAACCTCGAATTTTATAAGGTAATGATCGGACAATACTTTAGTATACGGGAGTATCGTAACTTTGGAAGCGGTGATACCCCTGACAAGCACTAGGTCTATCGTATTACCGTTGCGATGCGTGGGTTCATTTATTATTTGTGTGAGACCACAGCTATCAATTATAGTCTGGAGCGCTACGCACGGTGGGTCCGATGGGGTATTCATATGGATATTAAAGTCCCCCATTATGATTATATTATCGGCGTGTGTCACTAGATCAGCAACGAACTCTGAGAATTCATTGATAAAGTCCGAACAGGGCCCTGGGGGGCGGTAGATAACAGCCAGGTGTAGAGGCAGCGGTGTGACAGACCTCATAGTAAGCACCTCAAACGATTTATATTTATTATTTATGTTAGGACTAAGGTTAAAGTTTTCGTTGTATATTAGTGCGACCCCCCCACCCCTTTTAAGCGGACGGGCAATATGCGCATGTGTAAAGTTAGGAGGACATGCCTCATTTAGCGCAAAAAAGTCGTTTGGTTTAAGCCAGGTTTCACTGAGACCGATGACGTTAAGATTGTTGTCTCTGATGATATCATTAACTAATAACGTTTTGGGAGACAATGATCTTATGTTTAAAAAACCTATATTATAGGTAGTGGGCTGTTTTAGGGAATTTTTGATCAAATTATCCGTAGTAGCAATATTAATAATGTTGTGTTTATTATGCCCAGTGCATTCAGTATAATTACGACCATATCTAGGAATTGATACGACGGGAATGTTCCGATTGTTTGTTTGTTGCTTTGATAAACTGCACGCATCATGGTTAGCCACCTCAGTAACGGGGATTTTCCGATTGTTTGTTTGTTGCTTTGATAAACTGCACGCATCATAGTTAGCCACCTCAGTAAAACACATGTCCAACTCTGAAACACTCAAAGCAGAAAAAACTTGTTCTAATTTAACAGACTCCTTACCCAGACCAATAGTCTCGCATTTTCCATCTAAATCCGTCTTCGGGATGGAGGAAAGTGGTGTTCTGTGGGGATTAGCCTTCTGCTTTGTTTTTAGCCCCGCTCGTGTATATACATACATATACACTGAAATATACACGTGTATATATAAATACAGTATGTGGATACACATTATATATGTATATACATATATATATGTATATATATATTTATACAGTATATATATATATATATATATATATATATATATAATGTGTCTCCACATACTGTATTTATATATACACATGAGTGTGTATTCCTGTGTAAATGTATGTATATACAGTATATATATGTGTGTGTATATATATATATGTGTGTGTGTGTGTGTGTGTAAATACAGAATGTGTATAGGTATGTATGTATACATATGTGTATATACAGAATATATATATATATATATCTATATGTATATATATATATATATATATATATATATATATATATATATATATATATATATATATATATACACACACACACTATATGATATAATACATGTTGGGACTTGAGGGTCAAATGTGATTTGAAGGAGGCTCCTGAGATCCCGCATGCTTGTTTGTCCTCTTTGATGGACATACATTTCACTTGTTCATGTTTCAAATGAATATTAATGAACACATGATGTACATTTCTCCTGTCCTCTGTTGACTTTGTCCATGTCTCTCATTTCATGTTTACAGTGTGAAGGCAGGGCAGCAGAGTGAAACCTGTGCTTGGGTTCCATCCGGGTTCACCGGCTTCCTCCCACCTCCTAAATGGTCCCTAGTGTGTGAATGTTGTCTATCTGTGTTGGCCCTGTGATGAGGTGGTGACTTGTCCAGGTGTACCCCGCCTTCCACCCAAATGTAGCTGGAATAGGCTCCAGCACCATCCGCCACCTCGAGAAGGACAAGCGGTAGGAAATGGATGGATGGATGGACGATGGATATGGTGGATGCAGGATTATTCCTAATGACTGATACTGTACCTAAGATGAATATGAAATACTGCAAAGTTGTATTGCCTTGATCCAAACAATGATGTCAAGCTAACACAAAATGCTGACTGTGCTTGTTTTCGAAGTGATGGGCGTGGTCCGAAACACCTCTTTATCTCCAATAGGGAAAGATGGCGGCGAATGTCTTCAGGTTTTTTTCGCCACAAGACCGACAAGCTCCTCGTCTGAGGAATTTCCATTCACACTGCCCTCAGCCGAGACCCCCCACACACACACACACTTGTATTCTTTACCGTCTTGAGACCGGCGAATAATGTCTCCCTCTTTAGGACCAGTATTTTTAGATATGTAACGATGTGTATTTACAACATTAATAATATATACATACTATGCAAATATAAAAAAGCTTGTTGTGAAAAAATAGTTGGAATTTCACAGGAAAAAGGTCATAAATTGTCACAAGAAAAACTTAGAACTTTGGCAGTGTTATAAAACGAGTCTTCATTTTACTCAATGCAAGTCAAAATGTTACAAGATTATGTTGATAGTATATATTTGTACCATGAATTGATTTACGTGGACCCTGACTTAAACAAGTTGAAAAACTTATTGGGGTGTTACCATTTAGTGGTCAATTGTACTGAATATGTACTGTACTGTAAAATCTACTAATAAAAGTTTCAATCAATCAATCAAAAAGAAAAACCAAACATTTGTGCAGTATTATGAAGTTGGAATTTTACTGCGATGAGGTGGCGACTTGTCCCGGGTGTACACCGCCTTCCGCCCGAATGCAGCTGAGATAGACTCCAGCGACCCCAAAAGGGACAAGCGGTAGAAAATGGATGGATGGAAGTTGTAATTTTACTCAATAACAGTTGCAATTTTACAAGAAAAGCTTGAAATGTTGGCAATTGTATGAAAAGAGTCATCATACTCGACAAGAGTCACAATTTCAGAAAATTTAAAAATGTTGGCAATACTATAAAAATAATCGGAAATTTACATGGCAAAATTATGACAAAAGTCATTTTACTCCAAAAATGTCACTATTTTACAAGAACAACAAAAAAATTGGCAATATTGTGATTCAAGTACATATGACACACATCACCATTTTGCATTAAAAATTAATCATTTTACATAAAGTAATAATTTTAACAGAAAATATTGCAATATTACAGAAACAGAAAGCATATGAAAAATTGTTCTCAATTTTATAAGAAAAAAGTGAACACATTGTGAGAGACTGCTTTGTTAAACCTTGTGTGGTGTTCAGGTCTGTGGGACCCGTTTTCATTTTTTATTAAAAGAAAAATGATACAATTAATTTTTCAAACTGAGACTCACTGACTTTGGCTCATTGTCTGTGAAGAACATATATCAGAATACATATTTAATGACCACACACCATACGACCCCCCTGCACATTTTTATTACATATAAGATGTCCGGGTCCACTGGACCCAGGGCTAATAGAAGTGTGGAAATTGATGTTCTGTGTACCACACGCAACCACCCACCCACTATGTACCAGGTAACAGTTACCAGCCATGTAAAGCACGCTCAACAAAACAGAAAGGGACAAGCGGTAGAAAATAGATGGATGAAACACCATCCTCCACACGACACCTCCGCTCCGGACAGGCTAACCTCCAACCTCCGAGGACAAAACTACGAACAATGGGAAACCGGGCTTGCTGCTCTGCCGCTTTAAGTCTGTAGAACGCTCTCCCTGACCACCTGAGGGCACCACAGACTGTGGATGCTTTTAAAAAAGGCTTAAAAACCCTTACTTTTTTAAAACTGACTAATACAAGTGGGAAAAATTATGTTTTGTGTACCACACACACACACACACACACACACACACACACACACAGCAGGCCTAGGCAGGAGGAGGACAGAGTGTAGGTACACAGAACATCAGACGGTCAAATGTGCAAGAAAATGAGAGCAGACAATGTTGACAAACAATGTTGCAACCTTGTGTGGGAACCGCAGGTGCAGAAACACCAAAGAAGAATCCCTGTGGGATGCAGAAACTGGCGGACAAATTTTCTGTGCAACGTTCATATTGTTGCTACTCACAATCAAACACTTTTATGTTACCATACTGAACAGAGGTTTATTAGGATAAGGTAAACATCTGTTCAGTATTTTAACATGAAAGTGTTTGATTGTGAGGCATTAAAAGCCACAAAATGCAACGGGACCATCAGACCCACAAACGCTGGCTGAGTAACAACAATATGAACATTATACATGGGTTAATATTTTTTATGTTTGTCTGTAATTGGTTTTAAATCTTCATTATTTACTTCAAATTATTACAACATGTCTCTATTTAGATATTTATTCTATTTTTTTAGTTAATTTTGGCCAAAAGGGGAAGCACTTCAACTTTTTACACACACTTGTTATTTCATATGTTGACCAGAGGGGGAGCACTTGTAAAAGCGACACACAGTCAATTTGAAAAATCCCTCATTATGATAGATGTCACCAGCAGGGATGCAAATGAGCTCTTTTTTTTTTGTTATTTGTAATGTGCTTAAGGCCAATGACAAAGGAGTCAGGGACCACAGATGGCCCCTGTGCCGCACTTTGGGCAACCCAACAGTAGAAACTAACTGTTAATGGCCACTATAGTCTTAGTAGCGTAGTGTATTTGTTCATCCTATACTCACATATGGGTTGTCTTACGTCAGCACAGGAAGTGGTAAAATCAGCTGTTCACCTAGCAGGGTTTTTTCAGCAATGAATAGGGAAGTCCTTCTTTGGCTGCCGTCTTGTTTTACCTTAAATGTTGCCTTTGCACCTGTCAATGTTTACTTTTGTATGCACATTAAATCAACAAAACATCCTGACTTTGGAGCAATGTTCACGGACTCTAGTATTTGGGTATTTGGCTCTCTGTTAGGTGCAATGTTATTGGGACCATGATTTATGTTATCACTAGTTGACACCTCATGTGGAAGATACTTTTCCTTGTTCATGTCTCAGGAAGGGTAGAAATACAACACACGCACACACACACACACACGGCAGCTGTCGGAAAGCATTCTCTGTGAGGCGAGCGCACTCATACAGCTGTTCATGTGCTGATAGTCTAAATCCTCTCCTCATGTCCTCTTTTCTTTTTGGACCACGTGCTTTAGAGTAGTCGGTGTACAACTTGCAGCCACTTTATTCTCTAAATAGTTGACGCCAAAAGCGAGTGCTTGTACAGTGGTAGTGTTAGCAGCACAATTTGGGGCATGCACGAGTGCTGCCATTAGTAGTGGAGCTGCGGTTCATCCAGGGAAGAAATGCATTTCCAGAGCAAATAGGCATGAAACAGTACAGTCATCATCGAGTGGTCAATACTAATTGATACCCGGGCGCGACCACTGCTGCTGCTCACTGCTCTCCTCGATTCCCCGGGGGGTGAACAAGGGGATGGGTCACATGCAGAGGACACATTTCACCACACCTAGTGTGTGTGTGTGTGTTTGTGTGAGACAATCATTGGTACTTTAACTTTAAGCGTTGGTATTTGTTGTTTAGTTCGACATTTTTATGTTTGAGAATGCTTCATTGAGGGCCAAAATGTTGTAAAATATTCTCCCAACTGTTTAACAAAACAAATGTTATCTGTGGTCAAGTCTGACAATATTTCAATGGTTTGATGTCGTAAAAAAAAACACACACACAAAAAAAACCTTTCATGACTGCACCTAAAAAAGTGTAACTTTATTTGGAAGGGGCTTTAATGTTTTCATAGTGCTTCTAAAATAAATACTGAGGAAAGTAGGTTGCTTTTTGACAGTAAAATAAAATCTGAGAAGTATAAACAGACTGTTGGATATGTCTGAATATTTAACTTTTAAATACATATATATTTTTAAAAATAAGCATATTTCACTTCAAGACCCATTGAAGTTGATGGTTCATCACTTCTTGTTGATGATGTCATCTAACTCAACACAGATGATCTACTGTACGTACAGTACACGCCCTCCTAAGTGGAACTAGGGAATATACTCTGTTTTGGATCCAAAGTTACATAACTAATCAAATATAAACGTGACAACGATATATACAGTATTGCCCGCAACCCCAAAGGGAATAAGCGGTAGAAAATGGATGGGTAGATGCCAAAAGTATTTGGCCACCTGCCTTGACTCACATATGAACTTGAAGTGCCATCCCATTCCTAACCCATAGGGTTCATTGTGATGTGGGTCCACCTTTTGCAACTATTGCAGCTTAAACTCTTCTGGGAAGGCTGTCCACAAGGTTGCAGAGTGTCTTTATAGGAATTTTCCACCATTCTTCCAAAAGTGCATTGGTGAAGTAAAACCACGAGAAGGCCTGGCTCTCAGTCTCCGGTCTAATTAATCCCAAAGGTGTTTTATCGGGTTCAGGTTAGGACTCTGTGCAGACCAGTCAAGTTCATCCACACCAGACTCTGTCATCCATGTCTTGGACCTTGCTTTGTGCACTGGTGCACAGTCATGTTGGAAGAGGAAGAGGCCCGCTCCAAACTGTTCCCACATGGAATTGTCCAAAATGTTTTGGTATCCTGGAGCATTCAAAATTCCTTTCACTGGAACTAAAAGTCCAAGCCCAACCCCGGAAAGACTACCCCATACCATATTTCATCCTCCACCAAATTTCACACTCCGCACAATGCAGTCCGAAATGCAGCGTTCTCCTGGCAACCTCCAAACCCAGACTGGTCCTTTAGATTGCCAGATGGAAACGTGTGATTCATCAGTCCAGAGAAGGCGTCTCCACTGCTCTAGAGTCCAGTAGCAACATGCTTTACACCACAGCATCCCACGCTTTGCATTGGATTTGGTGATGTATGGCTTAGATGCAGCTGCTCGGCCATGGAAACCCATTCATGAAGCTCTCTGCGTACTGTACGTGGGCTAATTGGAAGGTCATATGACGTTTGGAGCTCTGTAGCAACTGACTGTGCAGAAAGCCTTTGCACTATGCTGACCCCTCTCTGTCAGTTTACGTGGCCTACCACTTGGTGGCTGACTTGATGTTGTTCCCAAACTCTTCACTTTTCTTATAATAAAGTTGACTGGAATATTTAGGAGCGAGGAAATTTCACGACTGAATTTGTCGCACAGGCGGCATCCTATGAGTTCCACACTGGAAATCACTGAGAGTGGTGTATTCTTTCACAAATGTTTGCAGAAATGGTCTCCAATGCATAAGTGCTTGATTTGATACACCTGTGGCCGGGCCAAGTGATTAGGACACCTGATTCTCATCATTTGGATGGGTGGCCAAATACTTTTGGCAATAGTGTATGTATACTTATGCCAATAAGAAAACAGGAAGTGAACAATCAGCAGTTGCTGGGTTTTGGAGAAGAAGAGGTAACTTTGTTAAATATGTTTAAAAATGCACTTCATTATTACTGGTGTGACATGCTGTGCTGCCACCTGCTGGTTGTAAGTGGAAAATTACCAAGGATATTTTAGGGAATTTTGCCTATTCATTGATTGATTGAGACTTTTATTAGTAGATTGCACAGTACAGTACATATTCCGTACAATTGACCACTAAATGGTAACACCCCAATAAGTTTTTCAACTTGTTTAAGTCGGGGTCCACAATCAATTCATGGTAACCAATTCACAATTCCTATGTAAGAGAAGATCATGTTTTTACTTTTTTCAATGCATTCTAAGTGGTAAAATATGGCAAGTAGGAGGCAGCTAACAATGCACATCATCGTAGTACACTATTAAAGCTTTCTAAAAAAAAAAATACCAATACGTCATTTACCTCTCATTACTTGATTATTAACGAAGTACTCGCTATATTGTTACTATAATATACTGTGTACTATGGCTATGAGTTGTTGTATTTTTCCCTTGGCATTAGTCTGCACCCCCACTCCAGGGCCCAGGCTAAAACCGATTTATTTTTTATTTTAATCTTCTATTCTTTTCTCCCCCCCTCCCTCCCTTGTTTACCTGTATGTATTCTTTTTTGTAAGGGGCGCTGGAAGCCGGCAGACCCGTCAGCGATCCTGTTCTGTCTCCCTGTAATGTTTGTCTGATCTTGAATGGGATTGTGCTGAAAATTGTAATTTTCCTGAAGGAACTCTCTTGACGGAATAAATAAAGTACTATCTAATCTAATCTAATCTAATCTAATAAGCGCTATCACTGAGAAACTACTTTTAGCTGCACCGGGATCACAAAGAGCTAACTAGCTTATGTTGAGTTTTCTCAATATATTCTTGTTTTTGGTGCAGAAGATTTAAAAAATGTCCTCTTATTGGCACATCTACATCCACTTACTGAAAAAAAAATATATAGTCCCCTTGATTATTTTCATACAGTGTAGATTACTACTTTATTCATCTCAATGTTGGAGATGATTAATTTGCATGCAATATTTTTGTGAACAAAAGTATTTTATTCATAACAAAAATCTTCATTTATTTATTTGAAAACAATTCCATAAAATGTTTATTGTATTTGGTCTGAAAAGAACATTATTCAAAGGATAATGTTGCTAAAAGTAAGATGCAACGTAATTTCAATCTACCGGTACTAGTTTTTGATCAAATAAACAAAAAAAACATGCTTTGAATTATCTCTGTCATTTGCGTTCACTGGTTTCTTAAGTAAAAAAAAATATTTATATTTAAAAATATTTTTGCCAGTGAGCTGCTACATCGCCTCAGAGTTGGTGACAGTTAATTCTAGATCATATTTTCCCCTGCGTGAAAATGACTATTCATCTAAACAGGAAGACATGAGCATCCCATTGAGAGCAGACATTGTCCAGTGAGTGATTTATTTTAAATTTTTATGTCTGTATTTTGTATGTGTTGTTTAGCACTTAGCAATAGTGCTACTTGCTGGATGGGTTTAGAAGTTTCTTAAACTAGTAGCTCATCTGCCGTATATTCACACTGACCAATATAAGGTACTTGATCATCATTTGTCTTTTAGTAATTGTTTTTGAAGGGAATAGCCAAAGTTGTGATGCATCTGTGAAATTAATACTCCACTGTGTGCTTAAAAAGAGCAAAATATGTCAAAATTACAGGTTATGAATACTGCTACTACATTACATATATACTTAGTGTGTATATAAGTTTGAGATGCTTTTAGAGCGCTTTATGGGCAGAATAGAACGACTACCATTTACTATTTAGAATGCATAAAAAAGAAAAAGGTATTATTGTCTTACAAAAAGAATGGTGAACGATAGGCAAAATAAAAAAAAGTGGATAATTAAACGATACAATAAAGCAGGCTTGTGTTCATCAGATTTATTGATCATCTAGCAGTTGGGGTGTAGGCAATGAGGAAGCAGGTTGATATTCAACATAATATAAATACAAGTGAGCAAACATAAGGTCAAGTTATATTTACATTTATCATTCTGTATTTTCAGCCTTACAGAATCCATCCATCATTACAGGAAGCTTATTAATAAGACTAAAGTATGAATCCAGAGGAAACATATCGCAATTGTTTTAAACTTCTGTAGAATTGAAAGGAAAATGCTTTTATTCTTAGTGAAGAATGCAGAAAAGAAGTCAGTCCGTGACTGTCCAGCTTACTCTTCTCTTTATTTGTCCTGTCCATCTTTTTACACAGACACTTTTTTCATCCTCTCATTCAGTGCTGCAAAGTTCTCTTCGATGGCCACCAGGTTGTCCTTCATGGTCTGCTGGACCTGAGAGCCAGGCCAGGAGAAGATGAGGACACGCTAACAGGTCTGTGTTCAGTGTTAGGGTCTCACCTGAGTCAGCAGGGTGTTGTTGTCCTTCACAGAGTTGTTGATTGTCTGCTGAGTGGTGTCCAGATGTGTCAGCAGCTGGCCAAACTGCATAGCTGTGTGTGCAGAGCATGTTTACGTCACTTTAGTCTAGCCTGACTCCTCTGAGGACACAGCTGCAAAAGTGTCATAGAAGAGCAGTCCAGTCCTACCGCCACAATGCTTGACGGTAGGCATGGTGTTCATGTAAGCAAATACTGTATTAACATTGCTGTATGTATACTTTTGGCCCTTACTTTTTCAGTAGACCCATAATAAATTCAGAAAAGAGGCAAACTTCATGAATGTTTTTTGTGACCAACAAGTATGTGCTCCAATCACGGGAGGTGCTGGAGCCTATCTCAGCTGCATTCGGGCGGAAGGCACCGTACACCCTGGACAAGTCGCCCTCTCATCACAGGGCCAACACACTTAGTCAAAATAACATATTTAGTCAAAAATGTTATCAAAATAACATTTAGTCAAAATAACATATTTGGTCAAAAAAACATACTTAATCGAAATAACATATTTAGTCAAAAATGTTATCAAAATAACATTTAGTCAAAATAACACATGATCAAAAAAACATACTTAGTCGAAATAACATATTTAGTCAAAATAACAATATTTAGTCAAAAAGTTTGTCAAAATAACAATATTTAGTCAAAATAACATACTTAGTAGTGGGGGCCCTTAGGGAGATTTTAGGGTGTATTCGTTCACTTTTGTCTAATAGCGCCAAATTTGGCACAGGTGTAGCTCAGGGCATACTTAAATGATTTGGCACGTGACCTTTGGGGTCGCCACAGCGGTTGATCCAATATGGCCACCTCCTGAACACGCTTTTGCCTCTGCATTTGAACCAGATGAACTACAAATCCAAACTTGGAGTTAATTTCATGTTTTTTGACGATTAGAAATATGATGGAAAAATCATCTTTATGATTGGGTGTGTCTGGACACCTAATTAGCATATTTCCAAGATAGCAGCGATGTGAAAATTAGGTGTACCTTAACTTTTGGCAAACTATTTTAGGTTTTTTGAGCATCAGAAACATACTGGAATGATCAGATTTATGATCATTTATTTATTAGAGCACTTTAATTTCCATATTAACAACATAGCCATTTATTTACCAAAATGTATTACACATATATATCAAACTCAGATAGAATGTATAGCTACATATATATTTGATTGTAACATTAGTAAAAGTAGACAAAGTCAGTAGGCCAGTAGGTAAAGTGTTGTACCTGACAACTCTTGATGGTACAATCCATATAACACGTCACAGACAACGTCACGCTAACATCACGTGACACGTATGATGAAGGCTGCAGAAGCAAGGTAGCCAAAACTTGTCAGGTACAACACTTTACCTTACTAGCCTATAGAAATCAACCATTTATAAATAGTTAAATGTTGTTACCCACATACGAAAAACGAGCAGCACTCTTTGAATCAGTATGTGGGCATACTTTTATTTTGAAGTGTCTCGTTTGGTCTGTTGACGGATGTAAGGAAGCTACTTCCGGGTATGAGTACCCTTTTTTTTGATGTAATGAGAAGGGCGAAAGACTAAAAAGTGTCACAAGGACTTTAAGCTTTTGGGCTATAAGAGCCAGAAGATCACAATTTCCTCCTAAAAGAAGCATGCAGGCCAACGAGGTATTTGTTAGTCATTTGTTGGTATTTTATTTGGTAAAATGTTTGATCCACATGCTGTGCTTGTTATTATTTTTACGTTTGTTACGTGCCTTATTTATTACAGTTTTCACGGTGAATTTGAAGGGAAAGGAAGCCTTCAAATAAATCAGTTCAAGAAAGCCATTGTGTCTGTGCTATTTGGAGGGAGTTACACTTTCTAACCTCACTAGTGCCTTGCATCGTCTATATTAGATATATAACAATGAGCGGGTGGCGGGCGGTTGTGGCTTTGATTAAATGTTGGTTCGGGCAAATGGCGGGTGGATGACCACTTTAGTGATGCGGTTGCGGATGATATAATTACCTATCTGCATCTCTATGGCCTCCACATCATCTGAAACTAATAGTAGCAGCAGCAGCATCAATTGGGACTTATATTGTCTCTGCCAATTACAGTCTGATGACCCCTTGCAAACACCCAAAAGCAAAGGACTTTTGTCGCTAAAAAAGGATCTCAAAGATTTCATTGAAATTGCTAATGCTATTCCTTCATGTGTAAATGTACACTTGTATTAAATAAGGCCAAATACCACAAACGCTGCAGAAGCTACTGTAGTAGTTCTCGTGTTAAAAGGGCTCGAA
This sequence comes from Nerophis ophidion, assembly GCF_033978795.1. Lineage (NCBI taxonomy): Eukaryota > Metazoa > Chordata > Actinopteri > Syngnathiformes > Syngnathidae > Nerophis > Nerophis ophidion. Next base: position 54,185,284 of record NC_084612.1, on the reverse strand, counting down.
AGCATGAGGATGATGCCGTCCCCTCCTTATTAAGTCCTAAAAAGTTTCAATCAAGTCATCCCCAAACCAGTGGTTCATTGTGTGATATGTGAAGGGGAGGATACGAAAGATCTGCACAAGGCATTAACAAGTAATGTTGATTCCAAAATGAAAGGCTGGCCAGAATCTAGTATATATTTTAAACTTCTTGGGAGATTAGTTACTCAAGCGTCTGATGTGCACACAGCAGATGTGTACTATCATACCAAATGTCATCTGAACTTGAGATATGCAGCACAAGTTGCACAACATAAAACATTTTCCAGCATATCAGAAGAAGAAGCGTCTTCCAGTGAATCCAGGGATACCTTTGACACTCTGACTATAGCGCAAATTGTTGCCCTAGTTGAGGATTGATTGGTCCTTCACAATTTCAAATTTAAGGCAACGCTGGTCATGTCTCCAAATATCACTTTGGGGTCAGGTGAACATAGTAAATAAAAATGAGTATACTGCCAGCAGTTAATTATATAGTGAAAATGATGCCTGTCCTAATTAATACAAGTTGGTTTAAGAAAATACATACAATGATATCACTTTTTATATGGTGTGGAAAGAAGGCCAGATGCTCATACTTAAGGTTGTCTTGTACACAAGATAAAGGAGGACTACAATTACCAAACTTCTTACATTATTATATCTCTCTCGATTGTGAACAAGCAAGCCACTTATTTCATTCTTATGCAGATAAGGACTGGATCAACGTAGAAAAACATATGTTAATGAATTTGGACATTGATGTGGGGAGTTGATATTATATTAAAAATATACCTAATGAATTGAGGCAGAGCCCAATAGAAGCCACTTTTAACATTCTAAAACCGTGTCAGAAAATACTAGGAATCAACCCAATGACATCTGTAAATCAACCGCTTTGGTACAATCCTAATATCATAATTAATAAAAATGTGGTTAAATGGACAACATGGAAAGACTGAGGTATTACTTAACCTCATCACATTATTAATAAAAACTATTTTAAACCGTTCAATGATTTAGTTGATCAATATAATGCACCCAGAAATCATTTTTTAAATTTTATCTCTTTAAAACACGATGTAAATAAATGCATATCCTCTGAAAGTATGTCTTTAAATAGTCATGAACTGGAAGATGCACTTTTTAATCAAGATACATTTAAAAAATTAATGAAACTATTTTATGGAATAATAAATGAACACCACACTAGAAATGCAAATTATGCATGTGTTCGGAAATGGATGATGGACTTAAACATTTTAGATGAAAGAGACATATCATGGAATGATATTTGGAAAAATGCCAATAAGCCCTTTAGAAACATTAAAGATAAGCTGACTCAATTTAAGATATTGAAAAGATTGTATTTTACATCTTCTCAGCTGTTTAAAATTGGTGTAATAGTTAGCAAGTTATGTACGAAGTGTCGGGCAGCTGAGGGAACTCTTGTTCATTTATTGTGGGAATGTCAGAGAATAAAAGAGTTATGGTTGAAAACAACAAAACAAGCAATCACATTCCTCAATATAAACATCCCAATGACATTGCAAACTTGTATTCTTGGGGATCTCCATCAATTTAGTAACGTGTCATCAAAGAGTAAAAATGTGTTTCTTTCAATATGCATAATAACAAATCGGGTAATATTTAAAAAATGGATAGATGTTGATAGTCCAACTCATACTGACTGGTATACACAAGCTATGGAGAAGTTATCAGTAGAAAAAACTGCATTTAGTTTAGATAATAATGAGTCACATATTGGAATATGGGATCAATTATTGAAATTTGTTTTAAGTATTAAATTAACCAAAATATGACTTATTTCTTTTTGTAAAATATTGGACACTGTGTGTTATCAAGCTTATGAGATGCGATGCATTGTTAATTTTTTTAAAATTATTTTTTGTATTAATGTTTTTAATTATAATATCAATGAGGGATTTTTAATCACTGCTATTTTGAAATTGTTACTAATATTGATAATATAACTTTTTGTTTCACTACTTTTAGATATTACCGTGTCATGTTTGTGTGTCCTCAATTGCTCTGTTTATTGTTATTCTTAATGTTGCTGTGTCGGGTTTGGTTTTGGAATTTGATTGCATTATTATGTATTGTTTTGTTGGATTGATTAATAAATCGATTAAAAAAATAAATAAATAAATACAAATTTAAGGCAACTCTATAGAACCCTAATGAATGAACGTGGGCATGTCTGTAGTTATAATGAACAACAAGATTCAAGACACATCTCCTCTCTTTGCTACCTGACTGGACTGAACACCAGAAAGGGAGGGAGACGTACAATGCAAGCAAGCAAAAAGTGGCAGACAGTGTAGCTAGAGGCCATGATTCAAACCAGATTGATCAAGTTGAGGGAGTTTTGTTGACAAGGGCTGCCTTGGTTTTACACAAGTATTGTTTACAACCAGGACACAAATTTGATGGAACCTTACCTTCCAACTGTCTTACAGTATCTGTCCCTGAAACTTTAAGAGTATTCAATGACATTGTCCTGTAAGGACCAGGACTCCTCAAAGCCATGCACCAACAATGAGGGTCCAGCTAACTTAGACGTCTAATGTCTTCAGAATAGCAAAATGGCAATTGGAAATATGCAACTTAGGGGTCTAGAGAAACCCAAAAATAAAAATGAGCATTCCAACACGTTTGTAATTGTCAAAACACATGAAATAGACACCAAGTTTACATTTGTAGCTCATCTGTTTCAAATGTTGAAAACAAAAAGCTATTGCAAGTGGCGGCCATATTCCATTGGCTGCTGTGGCGACCCCAAAGGTCACCGGCGCGGGCGCCCAAGCTAAATCATTTAAGTATGCCCTGAGCATACTTTAAATAAAAATAAGTTTATTTTTACTCACAAAAGTTTGCATATTTTACATTTTTAAGTGCTGGTTTGGGCATGGCTTTTAAGGTATTGATTTGGTACTAGTATTGGTATTACCCATTTGTAATTTAGAGAAGCCGTGTTTACCGCCTGGAATGCACACATTTAATTATGTAACTTGCATGTGCACTTCCTGATCCAAAATGTATAAAAGCCGCGCTGTTGAAAACAAGAAATTCTTCAATAATTAATTGTGCACAGGTGTGGATCCCGCGATACATGTTGTACTTCTTTGTTACACGTTGCCTCAACACTTCACAACGAGCGAACTGACTTATAATACTGATAAGGACGTGCCCCTCCCCCACTAACCTACGTATTCTACATGTCAGTCCAACTCTCACGGGTGTCATTTCAAGGTTTCCATTTTTCTCTCCTCCTTTGAAAGATAAAATGGCATGCAAGTAATTTGGGGATATTGCGTGTGTGTGTGAGGTGGGAACAAAACAGCCAGACGTCAAGTTCAGTGTGTGTGTGTGTGTGTGTGTGTGTGTGTGTGTGTGTGTGTGTGTGCGTTCTTGTTTTTCTACCCTTATTGAGACATGAAGAAGGAAAAGTATCTTCGATATGAGGAGGTGTGAACAAGTGATGACATAAATCATGGTCCCAATAACATTGAATCTAATAGACAATGTCTCATTTGCACCCCTGCTGGTCAAAATAAGGGTGGTCCCAAAAAGGAGGGATTTTTCACATTGACTGTGTCGCTTTTACAAGTGCTACCCCTCTGGCCAACATATGAAATAACAAGTGTGTGTAAAAATTTGAAGTGCTCCCCCTCTGGCCAACATATTTGTAATAACACGTGTGTAAGACATTGAAATGCGCCCCCTCTGGCCAGAACACATTTAAAAAAATAAAAAAATTATGTATAGAGAGACTTACTGTAATAACCAAGTAAATAAAAAAACAAAATAATATTTTTTTTTTACTAAAAGCAGTCTTTTTCTGATAATGTGTTGACTTTTTTCTTTTAAAATTGAGAAAAAATTCTCATATACTTTCTGTTTCTGTAATATTACAATACTTTCCTGTAAAATTATTACTTTTATGTAAAATGGTGTCATTTTTCATATAAAATTGTGACTTATCAGAATATTGCCAATTTAATGTTGTTCTTGTAAAATAGGGACATCTTTTGAGTAAAATGATGACTTTTGTTATAATTTTGCCAAGTAAAATTTCGATTATTATTATAATAGTGCCAACATTTTAAAGTTTTCTTATAAAATTTTGACTTGTCGAGTAAAATTACGACTCTTTATAATAAAATTGCCAAAATTGTATTTTTTTCTTTTAAAATGCTGTAAGAGGAAAATTCCAACTTTTATCATAATATTTCACGTGTTCAGTTTTTCTTGTAAAATTTTGACTTGCATTGAGTAAAATGATGACTTTTATTACAATACCGCCAAAATTCTAAGTTTTTCTTGTAAAATTGTGACATTTTTCTTATGAAATTCCAACTCATTTTTCTCAACAAGCTTTTTATATATTTGCATAGTATGTATTAATGTTGTAAATACACATATTTATACATCTAGAAAGGGTGGTCCTAAAGAGGTAGGCCTTTTCCACAGGTCTCAAGAAGGTAACAAATACAAGAGTGTGTGTGTTTGTGTGTGTGTTACCTTGTTCGTGCAGCTCCTTGACTGCAACGAGCCTATGGACCACCTGAGGCACAGAGGTGGACATGGTCTCCCACTTCTGCACGGCGTCATAAAGCTGCGACAACTAAAAGGCAAACAAACACACACAAATCAGAATCATCTTTATTGGCCAAGTGTGTAACACACGGAATTTGACTGCTGTGCTGTCTTTGTTCAAAGAAAAACGCAACACATATGAAAAAGGCTGAGATTGACTTCAACCTTTGATGCTATCATTAGCATAGATGGAGGCCTCATTCGTAAAAGAACGTTTCTAGTTCAGAACAATAAAGTTTGGAATCATTTTAGGCTTTTATCCACGTGGCAAAGGTGTTCTGGGTGCGATGCAACCATTTTTGAGGAGGGCTTTAAGAGTGTAAATATCTAACAACCAGTACTTATTGAGAACAATGGTTACTCATTAGTTGATGTTTTTAAACAACAACATGAATGTATTTTAATTTACATGTAAAAAGAAAAAACACAGTTTTCTGCGCTCCATTCAAGTGTGAGCTGATTTTTAAAATAATATAATGTGGCTATATTGATTAAAAGAGGCTAAATCACTTTATATCGTGAATCAGTTTGGACAGAATGCGAATACCAGCATGTTGTTGTGTTTTTTAAATGGTGGTTTAACTAGGACATTGTGAAAGTATGGTGGAGACATGGCCTAAGAGCGGAGCACGTCCTTGCTTCGCTTACGCTTCAATCACATTAATGCACCGATGAGCGCCTTCATTCCATTTTCTGTCGACTCTCTTACAGTTACCACGCGCGTGGTAAACATACTTGGTGTACAAACTTTGTCTCGGTGTGCTAACGTTCGTTTGCATCACCGACCGGCAGCCAAAAACGTATCTTTAAAAAAAGCTATTTTACAAAAAAAATCTCTGTAGGTACCCTTTTTACCTTTAACGTTGTTATATTATACTTTATATTGTTTTTAATCACATTTCTCTTGTTTGTCTCTTTTCCCCTGTGTAGCACTTTATATGAGATTCTAGGAATCAACGAGCCTCTGATTTTTAATGTGTTCCTTGAGCATTCACTGAAGCACGTGTGGGCAACATAAGACTTACACATCTGTCTCAACACCTGACATAAGTTAAATTCCTTGTAATCGAATGACAGCAGTCATTTCCATGAGATTGTTTTCCAATATAAGTGATTTGGCTCACTTACAATGGAAATAAAACAAATATTGTTTGTCATGAGCGATGTAGTAGTATTGTATGTCTGGGTGGGGTCCTGCTTTGGAAATAATGTGTACCCATTTTACACAGATCACATTCAGTTCCCCTTAAAACATTGACATGTTGCACAATGAGTATGGACTATTGTGTTAATTCCTGTGACTTTCTGTCTTAAAATATATTTTTAATTAGTATTTAATTTATAATATTTCATAAAAGAACTATAGAGTAAGTACACATCTGATTGAGCCTGGCATTTACAGTTGGCATTTGTGTGGCCATAAAGGCATCAGCGGCTAAGTGTTGGTGCAAATGAGAGCCAGAGTGGCTGCTGTTGATATAACAGATGAGTAAATTTTGCTCCAAGGTTTCTGGTTGTTCCCATTGGGTTGACTTTTTTCTTGCCCTGATGTGGGATCGTTGTGGCTTGTGCAGCCCTTTGAGACACTTGTGATTAAGGCTATATAAATAAACTTTGATTGAAAATTGTAAATCGAGAAGCATTAGATTAAAGCCATCTTTTTTAACTTAAAGGAAAAATGTGTCTGGGGCCGGTGTGTCTGTTTTTAGGAACACTAATACAAAACCTTACAATAATGTCTGATTGAATGCTAAAGACCGCCTTAAAAAACAGAATGGAATTAAAATTGTTTTTACTGAATGAGACACCCCAGAATGTACATGTAAATAAAGAATGTGGGATTTACAATATTCACTATGAACGATAAAACACTGAATATTGACAACAGATGACATATTTTACAATCAAGCGAAAACACAACAGAAATGCAACAAACACAGCCAAATATGAACGCGAAGGGTAAAAAAACCCATCTACAATCTGATGTATCTGATACATCACTAAGCTTTAGAACTTTGTAATTAAAATCTACTTCCATGTCTGTCCCTGACATCCACATTTCAGGATCTGGAAACACGCAGTGGAAACGCTTCCAACCTAACTGCTTGGTGCCTTATTTCAGCTGCTGTGACTTAGATTACCATAGTATTATATTACTATAGTAACTAATTAGATGACCATAGTAACTAGTATATTATGCAAATGCACAGATTCCAAGCATTGAAAGACTTAGTATAGTTGAAGACTATACTAAGTCATTAGAAAACATCACTGCACATCATAATGGCAGCTACACTTTCCATCTTAGAGATCTAAAAAAAATATTTGGGAATGTCCGGCAGGCCAGATTGAAAAGCTTGAAGGGCCGCATGTGGCGCCCGGGCCTTCGTTTGCCCAGGTGTGCTCTAGCTGCTTAATGAGCATATTGCTGCCCTGTAGCGGCCACTCTGAAGTGTGAAGAGGTTAAAATATATATGAAGACACTAAATTTCACTGGACAAGATGAGACTGTTCTATTACAGTAACAATTGTATTGTATTCCAATAACTGGTCTTGAATGTGAGCTACTATTATTTATACTGACCTTGTTTTGTGTCTCAGCATCTTCAATAGCTGTTTTGTGTTTGGCAATCTCGTTCATCTTTCCGAGGACACTCTTAAATGAGTGATGGGAGATGAATTATGCAGTTAGTGAAAGTACATAACACCAAATGTCAACATTGTCATTGTTAGTCATGTTGTGCTTCTTTTTTTTGTATTGTCATTTACCGAGTCTCGGAAGTTGTTAATGTACCTGCAGCCTGGCTTCCACTTGATCTAAAGTAGCTGAGTCCAGCGCACTGACTCTCGCTTGCAGAAGTTCTAATGTATCCTGGAGTCAAAAGTTATCAAATAAAAAGAAATTTAAACAATGATGTAATCTTTGTGTACAAACCTCATTTTTGGGCAGAATATCAGATAGGAAAAGTTAGGTGTTTGACGGCTCACCATCAAACTGGCTCCTTGCATACCAGCACTCAGAGGTCCCTAAAATATTAATAGTAGTTAATTTAAAATGTGCATTTTCTATGTGTGTGTGAAAGAGAAAAGGAAACATATGAAAATAGTGTGAGGACACCAACACAGAAGGCGTACCTGCTTGTCAGATCCTGAGCCCACCGCCCCCTCCAGCTCTGCAAGACGCTTTTCCAGTTCTGCCATCTACAGGGTGAACAAAGTAATGCATGTAAAACCCATTATCTTCTCTGGTACACTTAATTATTTTTTTTTTTTTACCTTGGCAGACTCGTTAAACTTCTCTTGTTCGGGTCTGCTGTGCAGCTCGTACAGAACCACACCATCAGGGCCCTTAGCTGATGGCGGCATCTTGCCGTCTCCTACGGAGCAGCTGCGGCTGCTCTTTGCCGCCTCCAACTGTGTAAGCAGACGTCTGAGGGAGAAACAAATGGTCTTTGGTGGCCTCCTCTGACCTTCATCAACATGCTCACTGGACACTTCATTAGCTACAACTGCACTAATCTGTCAACTTTTACTTCTTTTCAGCAAACATAGCATCTCACGAGCCTTCACACTTCCCAAGGGACAATACTACGGTATTAGACTCGTCAGTGTACAAAATGGCTATTCAACAACATAATGAAGAGGGCCACAGTTTCAAGAGCCCAAGGGCTCTGGGGCAAGACATCAAAATGTGGATATTTGGTCAGAAAATGCCTCCACAGGTTATATTACTTTGAAACTGTGTTTACTTAATTGCAAAGTAAACCCATCAGCTTTCACACTGCACTGTCAATACATGTATTAATCAGCCCTCGCTACTCGTTTCCAGTGTGTGCAGCTAGTTAACAGTGTGAAGACAAATAAGCTCTTGTTTTTAATGAGGATTGATGTTACTTCTTTTGATTTATTTTCTTTCCTTAGTTTTATTTAATTACACTTCTTCCATTTAGGTCTATAAGACTGAAATTATAAACATAAAGTAAACATAACGTTGACTACGAACTTATTCACTGCTTGCCTGTCCTGTGTGTGATACCCCATGCCAGACAGCAGGCTTATACTACAGCGGGTATACTGCCTGCGTCGGAGCCAGTCAGAATCTGTCTCTCGTCTTGCTCATTTAAATGAAAAGGCATTCAACAAATAATAGCACAAACATGATAGCTTTTGAGTTAGTACCATTTGTATTTACGAAGATGACATGCTAATGTAACTGCTGCCGGGGTGAGATTGACATGGTTCATTTAGTTATTTCATGCTGCGTGTTCAAGTGTTTAAGCATATTGCTCATATATCTTCCACTTGATGAAATAACAATCTTGCAATTATTACAAGTAAGCGGTTGGAATCTTTTTTTTTGTAAAACGTAGTCAACTTTGGAACGATTGTTTCTCCCGGGTGCCGCTATTTTACTGTCTGACGCTACTATGCACGTTGCGTAATGACTTCATTACATCGTTAGGGAATCATTTGAAAAATTGGCAAGCGATTCCAAGGAATTGATACACTAAGCATTTTGATTCCTATACTGAGTCATGATATGTTTTGCAGCCTCTAGTGATAACAATATCAAGATACTTGGAACACTAGCATGATAATAGAACCATGTCAAAACGGGTTACAAAGTCTCCTAATATGGCTGCTGACATATTGCGTCATTTACGGTTGTATTATATTCCATCCATTTTCTACCACTCATCCCTTTCGGGGTCGCAGGGGGTGCTGGAGCCTATCTCAGCTACAATCGGGCGGAAGGCGGCGTACACCCTAACACAAGTCAGCACTTCATCACAGGGCCAACAGATAGACAGACAACATTCACACTCACATTCACACACTACGGCCCATTTAGTGTTGCCAGGTGCATGTCTTTGGAGGTGGGAGGAAGCCGGGGAGAACATGCAAACTGCACAGAAACATCCCGAGTGCAGGATCGAACCCAGGACCCAAGTATTGTGAGGCAGATGCACTTTGTCAACACTATTATTAATCTACTTGTTAATTTACTGTCAAATCTGGTTATTTTCTGTTGTACCATGCTTCAATCTCCACTTATGTTACATATACAGTAATTGGCACTTATTCTTCTCTTGCTTCAATACTTTACATTAGTTTTAGGTGATACTAAAAATTTGGGTACGGATCCAACACAAGTAGTTATATACAAGTCAGAGTCAGTATTGGTCATTGCAATACTGATACTCCACATTTTCAATATCCATGTATGATTACATTTTGATCACCATTGTAATCAGACAAAAATGCAGGATGTAAGAAGAACAACTAAATATTTTATTTATTTCCTACTATTGGGTCCGATTAAAATAGTTAAATTTTTCCTTAAAGCCCAATATAAAAACAACAAAAGATTTTGTGACACTAAAATATATCAATGTAACGGTAGTATCGACCTATACCAGGTATCGTTACTGTCAATATTTGTATCAATTTGCCCACCTCAGTTTACAATCAAAAACTTTATCGAGCAGTTGGCATAAGCCCTTACGTTGTGTGGTATAGCATGATTAGCTATTCCTCATCCTCCAGTGACGATATTTGTAAGAAAATTACATTTAATTGACTTAGAAGTGTTTTCGCACATTTGTTCGCTTGTTGTTGTCACATTTGCGGGACACAGCTAAAAGGTTGTCATAAACATGATAATAAAATCCAACATATATAATCTGTATTGTGAATCCATACTTTTGTACACTGACTACTAGGGGTGTGGGAAAAAAATCGATTCGAATCGCGATTCTCACATTGTGCGATTCAGAATCGATTCTCTTTTTTTTTTAATTTTTTTTTTTAATCGGTTTATTTTTATTTCATTTTATTATTTTAATCAATCCAACAAAACAGTACACAGCAATACCATAACAATGCAATCCAATTCCTGAACCAAACCTGACCCAGCAACACTCAGAACTGCAATAAACAGAGCAATTGAAAGGAGACTCAAACAAGAATGAATATTATCAACAGTATCAATATTAGTTATAATTTCAGCATAGCAGTGATTAAAAATCCCTCATTGACATTATCATTTAAAAAAAAAAATAAAATAAAAAACAACAATAGTGTCACAGTGGCTTACACTTGCATCGCATCTCATAAGCTTGACAACACACTGTCCAATGTTTTCACAAAGATAAAATAAGATGTATTTTTGGTTCGTTTAATAGTTAAAACAATTTTACATTATTGCAATCGGTTGATAAAACATTGTCCTTTACAATCATAAAAGCTTTTTTTTTTTTTTAAATCTACTACTCTGCTAGCATGTCAGCAGATTGGGGTAGATCCTGCTGAAATCCTATGTATTGAATGAATACAGAATCGTTTTGAATCGGAAAAATATCGTTTTTAAATCGAGAATTGCGTTGAATAGAGAAAAAAAACAAAAAACAAACATATATAATCGAATCGCGACCCCAAGAATCGGTATTGAATCGAATCGTGGAACACCCAAAGATTCGCAGCCCTACTGACTACTGTAAAGTATATTTAATTTTTCTTTTTACTGCATTGTTCTTTGGAAAGGTAGTAGGATGCTTGCTTATAATGTGAGCTGTAGGTTTATGTATCACCATCAGATGTACAGTATGATGGCAGCTCACCTGGCCAGTGCTCCATCTGGATCAGACAGGTTGATGTGCGCTTGGGGTCCAAGCAGTGAATCCAGGTGAGCAGAGACCAGCTGCTGTTTGAGCTGGGCCGCATGCTGGGCAAGCACCACAGGGGTCAGGCGCTCCTCTGCATTGCTTTCTTTTGTGGCAGTCTGTCAAATCGGTGGTGGGGTAATGCACGATAGACACTGTGAGTCAGTGGACACTTTTAATCAAACAAAAAGATGTGTGTGCAATAATGGCAGTCTTACCTGGATTGTGTCCACTTGTTGACAGAGTTCCTGGATCTCGTTTACTAAACGCTGGTACTTCTGTTGGGGAGTCTCCTTGACACCACAGCCCTCTCCTAGCTGTACAATGACCAGGTAAGAACACAGAACTACTAAGTAAAGGTAAAAAGGTCTCACAGCACCTCCATTATCACTGTCAGAGGAGTGATAACAAAAATGCTGTTTGCATCTCTCCAATAAAATATTTTATAATTTGCAGGAGTTGCGTGTAAAAACAAACCGTACTTACAATTTCAAATGTTCCAGACTCATAGCCCACTCTTCTGCTTTTACTGATTCTGTCTGAGAAGTCTATGCGAAGAAAACCAAGATAAAAGTCAAGCTAAGGTATCAGAATGAAGATTTATGTGAGATTATAGGTGCCTGAATAAATTAGAATTGCCTGTGAGAAACTGACCCAGTCCCTTGGTGCTGACATGCTTGTCTTTGAATTTGTCATAAGCAGCGTTAGGGTTGACCACGATCCTCTCCACGCTGTCACTGCACAGCTCCTCCTGGAAGTGGGGAAACACAAGTACATGTCAAATCTATTCCAAATAAGGAAATACGGTGTTTAAAAAGACAAGACAACAATGTCTTCAAACGGAGAACGCAGTGTTTCCCAACCTTTATTGAACCAAGGCAAGAGTAAAATATTGTGACAAAACATGCCATAACTTCCTCTGCTGTCTGACTCTAAATAGGTGGACACAACAGTTAATTTTCTACCACATTAGAGTAATTGTCACGACTATTGCATTCCTGGGACAAATCAGAAACAGAATCAAAAGTACTTCAATAATTCCCGAGGGGAAATTGAGATTTTCAGCAGAGATTGAAGTAAATTAACAAAGAGTACGACAAATTTTTACAACATAAATACAGTGGAACCCTGATTTACGAACGCCTCAATTTGTGAACTTTTCGATTTACGAACTTTTAGATCAAGTCAAATATGCCTACGTGTGCGAACGATGTCTTTGTGTACGAACGTTGCATTCATTAATTTTGTGTCAGGCCTACAGTCGAAAAGCAGAGCGCAGCATCTGAGTGATGAGATGGAGCCCTCCACGTCTCTTGCTGCACATTGGAGTACACTACCTGTCTCTCACTACTCAGTGCTTCAACATGTGTGCCTTTTCCCCCAGTTCTTTCACCTTTTGACAAGTGTTGTCCATTTTGCTAATTCAGTGAGCCCCAAAAACTAAACAAACAAGCGTGGAAAGGAGGAAGGAATCACTGTGGGGTTAAAGAAAATACTATTTGCAAGGAGTACATTGAGGATTTGTACTACAGCAAGTCTTAATTGTGATGAGACTTGACGTTTCTGAAAAAATATGCCAGAGCAGACTTATTTTACCGCGTAAAAAAGGCACTGCACACACGGCTCCCACACCCTTCCTTCTTTCTCCCAGTCTACTGCTTTCTCCCCTGCTCCTTTCCGATGTTAATGTGAGTGGATTTAACTTTTTAAGAATGTTTATTACTGTAGCAACATGGTTGTTAAAGTTAAGGACTTTTATGATTTCTGGTCTTTTGTAAAGGCACCATAGTGGTGTCTGTGTGTGTGCATGTGTTGCCAGAGCAGAGCATAAAGCTTGTTACTCAAGAGAAAGTCGCTCTGTCACCTCTCGTTATGTTTGTTTGATATGTATAGCACTTTGTAATGTGTTGAAAGTGTACAAACCTTCACTAAAATATGGACTTTTGTCAAGGTTGGAATCCATTATTCATATTTATATTGTATGTTGTGGAGAAATTTGCTTCACTATAGAAACGATTAACGAACTCTGTTCAAGAACCAATTAGGTTTGTAAATCGAAGTTCCACTGTAATCATTTTCGGACCCATTAATAAAAATTGGATATTTTCCCGTGGCACACATGATAATCAACTGGTTCATTACAGTGGTGGGGAATCACTGGATTCTGAGAGACCTAAAACTGTCAGGAAAAATGTATCTTGCCCCAATAATGACTTTAAAAGTTTAAATTACAGCATGAATGAATGATAACATAAAATGATGCAGATTAGTCTGAGTTAGATTAATTTGATGATTTCAATTTGATTAAAAAGGCTACTATGCATATTTAAAAACTCATTATGAAATCAAAGTCAGTGAATGGAGTAAGGAAACAAAAGCTTATGTTGTAAGACTTATAGACGGTTGATTTATTTTTATGAAGTCATTGATTACAAGACCATTGACAGACACATCAGTCCTGGTCTAAAGAACATAAAACAGACACTTGGGAGAAAGGTAAAGGACGACAAGGAGAGTTAGCCAGGCTCTTACCAGCTCCTTTGGTTTCCAAAGAGAGTTAGAAAATATTGGAAGAGCGGAGGGAGATAAAAAAGGGTTGCAGGTTGGGAGGAGAGAGAGACAACAAAGATTAATGTTGTTATCACATGGCACGCACACGTACACGCAGAGACAAACAGGATCAGCTGACTGGGAGAAGGAGATAAAGCAGTGGATGCTGAGAACCCTAAAAATTGTTTTATGATGTGTCTTCCTTAGTGGTTGGCAAGATGCTGAAGTGCCACAGTGAAGAAGAGTTCTCGACTACTTTATAAACTACAAATGAATAGTTGTGGACAACCAAAATGTCTCCCACACGATATTGTCAAAAGAGTAGCTAAAAGGTAGCTACACTCTAGTGGGGAAATGTCAATCTGGTCTATTAGACCATTCCAACGTATCATAATGGAATACCATTTATACAATCACATGATAAAGGTCCCCTATTATGCAAAATGGACTTTATAATAATTTAACGCTAATGTGCATACAAAGAGCCTGTTCTGAGTGAGAAAAATATCTCCCTCACTTGTTTGCTCCACCTAGCATATAGTTTATTATTCTGCTGTATAAATGTGAGTGAGAAGTTAGCACAAGCTTGTTGATAGGCAACCCCTTTGCATGTCTCATGACATGTTATCTCTATGTAGTATTGGCTGCATTTCTGACAGTAGTTTTTATGCCACGTTGTTCCAGACCACAGCAAATGTTACCCAGCTTTCATATATTGGGATGAATTCATTAGAAGACAGCCCACTGATTCCTTTAACTTGGACACACAAATCTATACCCTTGCCGTTCTAAGACCGCCATTTCCAGGAGTTATCTCACCCTCCGAGAAGCCTCCATATTACTAATGATTCCCAATGTTGTAAATATGTAAAATAAAGAATACAATTTAAACATTACTGTCAACAAAGATTAGCATCAGCCTGCGACACATAGTCATTTTGACAGGAGGATATTATAGCTAATATAGACACTTACTTCATGTGTTGCCGTCATCATAAGACATTTTGATGTTTCAGACAGACTTGTTTTTTGCATTTTTGGTCCGAACTGGCTTCTCATGTAGCAATGCCAATCTTTCTGTCCTGCCCTACTCCTTCTGCTACGTTGTTTTGTTGGACAAATGCAGTTACGGTGTATGTGTAAAAAGTGGCTAAAGTAGACAATAATAAATAGCAGAAATAGGTGCTTAAAACACAGTTCATTAGCATTGAAGCTACAAAAAATGCTGTGTTTTCAGTAAGGCTTACTAAAACACTTCAACTACATAACAGGATTAAGGCTAGATAGGTGATTACTAAAACACTTCAACGATATAACAGGTTTAAGGCTAGATTGGTGAATAATTTTGGATGTTTTATATTAAATTGTTGAAACATAATATGGGACCTTTAACTGCTGCATTGATCTGCGGATGCTGCATTTGGATTGTTATTGAACAGAAATATGATTGATTTGGTGAAATGAGTGGGTTAAGGACTACAACTGAGCTTCTGTGCAGGAATTAATTCAGAGCCAATTTTTATCACGAGTTATAACAATTCCATCAAGTGCCATGGTCTTGAAAACACTGTGAAATAATGCCATAACCAGTGATTAATCATTAATTTGAAGCATTTTTAAATTAGTAATGACTGTATTAAAAAAAGACTGTCACATGCAATAAAGTAGTGGCCTTTAAAACACCCAAGTGTTAGTTGGAGCAATGAGGTTAGCAATGGATCAGCTGCTAAAGCATGACAAGTTATATTACTACAAACAAAGATTTCTTTCTATGTGTACACAGACATACACAGTTCAACTCTTTCAAAGTTTGACAGATAAGAATAGTAAAAATGTCTTTCAATTATCAATACATGTGATGAAAAAGTAATTTTCTGATTTGGATATAGTCTTTTGATTCAAAACAGGAGGAACAAGTGAAAAGGTGATCATAAAAACCATGCATCAAAAAAGGAATAGCATTAAGCTCACTGGCTAGATGTAAAATGCAGCCGATCTTACTTGGACGAGCTAGGCTCCGAGGAGGGTGGGTTAGAGTCAAAACAAGGGAATGGGAAGAGGGTGGGCCAAATAAGGGAAACATGAAAGGGGAAAATTCCCATTAGCGTTTCAATCTGCTATGTTCAACATTTGACTTCTTGGCCACTAAAAACATTTTCATGAAAGAAAATTTACAAGTTTGACCCTTTTTTTAAATAAAAATGATACCACAGTGTTTCTTCTACGAGTGGCTTCTTCTCTATCAGATGCCATATAATCATAATGAAAGACGAGAGAAACACTTGTGGATGATTAGATAAAAAAAACATCTAGAGTACTACCTTCTGCCCACATTTGTGAAAAATACAGCACAAAGTCATTTTCATAAGAAATAAGGCAATTATGGATTGTATGTGGTAACCTAAATTTACACCTGCTTTTTGTGGATTGTTTGTAATTACTATCTGTGAGTATAAAATAAAATATTTTCATACTTAAATACCAGTGTTAGTAAAAAATAAAGTTGATTGCATCTCATGAGGCTCTTTTCCAATTAGCGCCAGTTTGCTTTTACATATGTGTGTCCAGTTTTGGCATAATTTGACACTGGCTTATTGTGGAATTTCTAGACTTCATTTAACTTAAATCAATGTTGACAAGTGTAAATCTTCAAGATGGCGCAACATAAATCTTCCCCTGTTCTTAAAAGGTAACTGCACTTTTATTTACTTATTTGCCAATCCTTCACAATCATTACAGGAGGCTAAATAACATGTCTTTTTTTATAAATCAGGATTTTAAAGATGATAGAAAAATGCTTGAAAGATGTGGCGAATGGGAGTCATTGTTGTAGCCTTCAAAGCCCACTAACAACTTAAAAAACTTACATCAACATTTTGTATACACACTGCAAGTGTAATGTAGTATCAAACACGTTATTAACAATATATAATATGTATAATATTTACCGTATTTTTGTTATTTCCAGGACTGACTTCTTCCGCGCATTGATTTGTTTCCATAGCAGCGCATGTCTAACTTCCTGTGTGTTCCTACTTCTGGATACAAAACGCTTGCGTGTCTTCTAATCACGGCAAACTTGGTAAACAACAAAGACAACTATTTTGGGACAAATGAGGATTCACATCTTTATCTTTTTTAATCTGAATGAACGGAGGTTGAACTGCTGCTTCTAGAAGCGAGCACGAAGAAGATGGTGAAAAGATAGAGCAGACGGCAGCCGATAGAGTAAGGTGAAATCGACTTGAAGCTGCTAATGTGGAACTTGGAGAGAAGCTATTTTGACATAAATGGGGTATTTACCCAAAATAAACCAGAAAAAACGTTCACATAAATATTGTGAATGATAGACAAAATTTCCCAAAAAAGTGCAGTTCCCGTAGCATCGGGCCAGTTTTTCTCTCAGGAAATAAGACACACTGGTCAATCCCAAGTTCTTTCGGATGACATATGTTGAGTAAGAAGGACCACCAAGACAGAATAGCAATATTATCAAGTTTTACTAAAGCTTTTGGAGACCAGCCCTCACAATGCTATAATAGCAGCATCAAGAAGCTGTCTGAAAATCAAACGGAAAGAGTCAGCTTATTTAATATGAAAATAGCCCCCTCATGCCCAGAAAGGAATACAGCCTTTTTGTTGTAAACTGAAAAGTTAAAGAGGGAGTACATTATACTCCCAATACACATTCCAGCGCTTTCAAGTTGAAACACAGAGTTTACTAGCGGACATAAGATACAAGCACAAAGTGTACACGTGAAAATACTAGCTGCTTTAAACATGATTGTTAATAAAGAAATAACACTTAAAACTATTTAATTCTCATATTCTCCTTTAAATCACTGTAGAAATTGTGGGATAATAATTAGGAATGCAGTAGAAAATGGATGGATGGATGGATGATGTTCAAAAACCGGTTTTCCCAATTGTTCGATAAGAAAAGAAAACGATTCCATGGATCTGAATCCTTTTTTGAGAAATGGTTCCCATTATCGAAGCCACTATAGTAAAGAAAAAGATCTGGTTCTTTATTTGAATACCTGGGAACGAATCCCATGTCACAGGAAATGTCCTGTGGCACGTCACAGGAAATGACGTAGCTCAGTCATTCGGCGGCAGATACAAAAGCAGCAACAATATATACGAGGAGGAAACAGCTATTTGCAATTTTTGCCAGGCTTTGCTTTAAGGGGAGCAGTACAACAAACATGTTGAAACATGTTCAGGCCGTACATAACCTGAAGGTTAGAGAAAGGTGTCGTGGAGAAGCAGCGACAGAGATGACGAAGCATGCACCTATTTCTCTGCTTCAACCTGCTGTTCCAGTGATAGTGCCGGTGAGTAACTAACGTTAACTGTTGCCGGTTCATTTCCATATCTGCTCACTTGTAGCCTTTAGGCTAAAATAACTTTACCTCTTATGTCAACCAGGACTGCAGTAATGTTAGCTAGACTAACGTTACCTAGGCATAGTCAGTGGCTAACGGTAACGTTAACGTTAGCCTTATTGTATTTGTCTGATAATGTTAACGGTATCTTGTAGCCTACACCACACCAGAGTTAAAGTTAAAGTTAAAGTACCAATGATTGTCACACACATACTAGATGTGGCGAAATTATTCTCTGCATTTGACCCATCACCAATGATCACCCCCTGGGAGGTGAGGCGGCAGGTCTGTCTAATAAATTAGTGCTTGCAAGATGTGAATGAAGATAATGTTAACGTTATCCTATTTCGGATGATGACATTCATGACAGCTAGAGTGACCAGGACCGTGTTTGTTAACCCATTTACCATGGCGAGGTATAACGTAACAACATTACTCGCAAGCTAACGAGAACGATGGTGAAAAATCTTCTCCCCTTCAACTTGGTGAACACAGACTAATACAAGTAGGTTAATAATTGTATTTTGCTGACATGTAATGGAGCAAAAAGTAAACAACACCATTACTCTGAGATTTGTTTCAAATGTAAAGTGCTGTACAATTCAAATGAATGCAGGATTTTCCCTGCATGGATAACAACAGTCAACATATATACACATATATATATATACATATATATATATATATATATATATATACATATATATATATACATACATGTATATATATATATATATACACATGTATATATATGTATATATATGTATATATATATATATATGTATATATATATATATATATATATATATTTTTTTTTTTTTTTTTTCTCAAAAAATAAATGTGAGCTTTCGTCAAACTGAGTATTGTGTGTTTTTTCCATATACAACAACCTATCTGGATTCAGTAAGAAAATCCAGATAAGAAGATTGATTGATTAAAACTTATTAGTAGATTGCACCTATTCCGTACAATTGACCCCTAAATGGTAACAACCGAATAAGTTTTTGAACTTGTTTATTAAGTCAGGGTCCATGTTAATCAATTCATGGTATGGATTCAATGATGGCATCAAAATCAATAATTTCTTAACAAACCCTAATAATAATTTAAATGCATTGTCATTTCAGTGTCCATTTAGATCAGGGGTCTCAAACATGCGGCCCGCGAGACTTTATTATGCAGCCCGCACTTTGATATGACAATTTAATGTTGGTGCTGCCCGCGAGTTTGATATGAACGGTGCTTGACAGCGTCATACTTGCCAACGTACCCAATTTTCCCGGGAGACCCCTGAATTTCAGGGCACCAATTCTCTCGAAGCCCCTGTCAATTTTTACCAGATCAACAATATTCAGGGGGTGCCATTATGGCACTGCCTTTAGCACCCCCTACATCCTGAACTCGCAGCGTGCAAGCCCAGTTATATGTTGCATCTGGCCAAACAAGACGCACTTATGTTGTTGCAAGATATATTTGATCAACAGCTACACAAGTCACACTGAGGGTGGCCGTAAAAAAACTTTTAACACTGTTACAAATATGTGCCAGACTGTGAACCCACACCAAACAAGAATAACAAACACATTTCGGGAGAACATCCGCATTGTAACACAACATAAACACACTAGAACAATTACCCAGAATCCCATGCAGACCTAACTCTTGCGGGCTAGAATATACACACTCCAGCTACCACCAACCCCCCACATCCCCACCTTCCCTACTTGCGTTGGTTGAGGTGTTGTATATTGTAGCCCTGCAAGGTGTTCTGGGTATTTGTTCTCTTGTGTTTAAGTTGTGTTAGGGTGCGGAAATTCTCCCAAAAAGGGTTTGTCATTTTTGTTTGGTGTGGGTTCACAGTGTGGCGCATATTTGTAACAGTATTAAAACATTTTTTACGGCCACCCTTAGTGTGACGTGTATTGCTGTTGAACAAGTACGTCTTGCGGCCACTAACGTTGTTCTGCTCAAGTTTCACACAACATGATACATAGCCGGCACATTGGTTGTGTGATATAAAAGCGTGCGCGATGACGTGTAGTGGAGCAGTAGTCTTCTTTTGGGGTTGCGTGGACCCCTGGAGGTACTTGAAGGTATGCCAAGGGACAAATGAGATTTATTAAAATCATTCCAAACATATGTTTATTGAATAATACTTCAATGAAGTATGAATGTAAGTTCATAAACTGTGGAAAAATAATACAACAATCTAACATTCAGTGTTGACAGCTAAACTTTTTGTAAATATTGATGTTAATGATTTATTTTTTTTGTAAAGAAATGTTTAGAATTAAGTTAATGAATCCAGATGGATCTCTATTTTAATCCCCAAAGAGGGCACTTTAAGTTGATGATTACTTCCATGTGTAGAAATCTTTTTTCAACAAGTGTTTTAGTTATTTTTATATCTTTTTTTCAAATAGTTAAAAAAAGACTACTAAAAATTAGCAATATTTTGCACTGTTATACAATTTAATAAATCAGAAACTGATGACACAGTGCTGTATTTTACTTCTTTATCTCTTTTTTTCAACCAAAAATGCTTTGCTCAGATTAGGGGGTACTTGAAATAAACAAAATGTTCACAGGGGGTACATCACTTAAAAAAGGTTGAGGACCACTGTTGTAGAGGACGTTAAAGGCAGTACAGTCACGGCAGCCCTTAATAATGTCGGCCGGGTGAAAATTGGGAAAAATTCGGGAGAATGGTTGCACCGATAGATTGTCGGGAGGTGCACTGAAATTCAGAAGTCTACCTGAAAAATCGTGAGGATTAGCAAGTATGTTGCTAGGGCGGGAAAGCCATTCGTAGAAGGTGAATTCATTAAAAAGTTCATGTTAGATTATTTTTCAGAAATATTTTCTTGCGGCCCAGCCTCACTCAGTTTCTGCATCCAGTGGCCCCCAGGTAAATTGAGTTTGAGATCCCTGATTTAGATTGAATTGATTTTAATTGTATACAATAAATACTGACCCTGGTTTTATGTTGTTGGTTATAAGTGGCTTCACAAGGTGATTTAGTGATGATAGTTTATTTGGCAGCATTTGTGATGATGAGACGAGTAGTCCAGGGTGTACATCACCTTCCGCCCGAAAGCAGCTGGGATAAGCCCCAGCACCCCACCCTCCCGCGACCCCGAAATGGACAAGCTTTAGAAAATGGATGGATGTACTTACCGACTCAAACTGGGCTTGGTCGTCTTCCGGTAGGTCACCTGTCTCGTACACATCCGGTTCGTTAAATGCCTGTTTTCCAAAACAATAAACAACAATAACATGTCATGTCTTAGAAGTTAGCCTGGCCAACGCCCCAGCTCATTCGAAGAGAAAGTTATCTCCCTGTGCAGAAAGACTGAAATGGCTGTTTGCACACTAAATTAAGTACAAAACCTAGCTGGTAAAAACACAAATATCAACAATAGCTCTTACGAACAATAAAACAGCTGAGTCAAAGATGCTAGCACTTATGCTAGGCTACTTGCTAGCGTTGGCCCACTTACAATTCCTGGCAAATTGGCGTATTTAGGGTCCGCCATTGTGCGCTAAATTAGATGCAGTAGCGACACGACGATAAAGAATAAATGTTAACTGGAGCTAATGGCGGCACAAGGCGACAAACTGAGTCTTCTTGTTAGCTGTGCTTGATTTGACAGCGTGTCTTGGATGCGCTGACTTTGCTCACAGCTGCTTCAGACGGGCGGTGATGCTGTAGTCTTGTCAAGAGGGAAACAGTCCACACGGTGTATCCCGGTGAGTAAAGAAAACAAACAAAGTCACGCATGCGCATTGTTTGAGCCCAAGCACGGAATTCGTTTTTTTCAATTTGTATTTATTTATTTTTTTAATTTTATAAACCTTTATTTATAATATACACCATCTAAATACAATCAACAAATCATAATAATCAAACCAAGTACAGAAATAGTACAAAAACAGTAAAAAACAGCACCAGGGGGTTGTAAACTCAACAAAGTAACTAAAATAGAATGCAATATATATATATATATATATATATATATATATATATATATATATATATATATATATATATATATATATATATATATATATATATATATGTGTGTGTATGTATGTTACTGCAGCATGGTTAGTGCATGTGCCTCACAATACGAAGGTCCTTAGTTCGATCCCGGGCTCGGGATCTTTGTGTGGAGTTTGCATGTTCTCTCCGTGACTGAATGGGTTCCCTCCGGGTACTCCGGCTTCCTCCCACATCCAAAGACATGCACCTTGGGGTAGGCTCCTCCCACCTCCAAAGACATGTACCTGGGGATAGGCCCCTCCCACCTCCAAAGACATGCCCCACGGGATAGGCCCCTCCCACCTCCAAAGACATGTACCTTGGGATAGGCCCCTCCCACCTCAAAAGACATGTGCCAGGGGATAGGCCCCACCCACCTCAAAAGACATGCACCTGGGGATAGGCCCCTCCCACCTCCAAAGACATGCACCTGGGGATAGGTTGATTGGCAACATTAAATGGTCCCTAGTGTGTGAATGTGAGTGTGAATGTTGTCTCTCTATCTGTGTTGGCCCTGCGATGATATAGCGACTTGTCCAGGGTGTACACCGCCTTTTCGCCCGGATGCAACTGAGATAGGATCCAGCACACCCGCCACCCAGAACGGGACAAGCGGTACAAAGTGGATGGATGGATATATATGTAACAAAATGTAAAGTAATTGGCTCACACAAGTTCCGTAAATAATCCAAATTGTACGCACAGCATCGTAGTTTTCACAGCTTTTTGGTTGTTAGAGATAGAAAATGTTTTAAAGTAGAGTTGTAATTATTTCTTTAACGGCAGAAAAAAACGGTGGGGTATTGAGAAACTTCCATTTATGAACATAAAACTTAGCCAGAATGCATGGAATTAGTTGTTAGGATTCTCACTGACAGTTTAGTTATGTTTTGTTTTTTTCTCTGCGTTTGTTTTATTTCCTGTCAGTGCTCTTATTTTGGTTCCTTTTCCTGCACGTCTCCCTGAGCTTTTGTTTCCCTCACCTGTGCCTGATTGGCAAGTCTGGCACACCTGGTGGCAATTGCCAATCAGGCTCCTATTTAGACCTGCCTCTCCCTCCAGTCAGTGCTGGGGTATTACTAGCTGTATGCCGTGGACTGTGAGCTGGTCTTGGATGCTGAACGCTTTTGACTGATTGCTGCCCCCAGTTTGCCTGTTTCCTGCTTCCTGTTTGCTGCCTCCAGTTTGCCTGTTTCCTGGTGTCTGAATCGTGTTTTCTTTGCATTTTTGGGACATTAAACTCATGTTTTCCTGCACCAATCCTGCGATCTCTGCATCTTGGGGTTCGTCACCACCACTTCCTAACATTAGTCGTATGTTTGGGATTTAGTCATTTGGGGTCCTTATTTGAGGAATGTGATTATGTAAGTGTGTGTGTATGTGATACTGTACATGTGTGTATGTAATGCTGTACATGTGTGTGTGTAATGCTGTACATGCGTACATGTGATACTATACATGTGATACTATACATGTGTACATGTGATACTGTACGTGTGTGTGATACTATAATGTGTATGTGTGATACTATACATGTGTATGTGTGTTACTATACATGCAAATGTGTGATACCATAATGTGTATGTGTGATACTATTCATGTGTATGTGTGATACTATACATGCAAATGTGTGATACTATACATGCAAATGTGTGATACTATACATGTGTATGTGTGATACTATACATGTGTATGTGTGATACTATACATGTGTATGTGTGATAATATATATGTGTATGTGTGATACTATACATGCAAATGTGTGATACTGTACGTGTGTGTGATACCATACATGTGTATGTATGATACTATACATGCAAATGTGTGATACTGTATGTGTGTGATACTATACATGTGTATGTATGATACTGTGTATGTGTGATACTATACATGCAAATTTGTGATACTCTATGATACTATACATGCAAATGTGTGATACTGTACGTGTGTGTGATACTATACATGTGTATGTGTGATACTATACATGTGTATACATGTGTGTGATACTATACATGCAAATTTGTGATACTGCAAATTTGTGATACTGTATGTGTGGGTGTGATACTATACGCATGTTTGTATGATACTACACATGTGTATACATGTGTGTGTGATACTATACATGCAAATGTGTGATACCGTATGTGTGGGTGTGATACTATACGTGTGTTTGCATGATACTATACATGTGTACATGTGTTACTGTATGTGTGTGTGATACTATACATGTGTATGCGTGATATATATACATCTGTATGTGTGATACTATACATGCAAATGTGTGATACTGTATGTGTGGGTGTGATACTATGCGTGTGTTTGTATGATACTGTACGTGTGTGTGATACTGTAAATGTGTACATGTGATAGTGTATATGTGTATGCGTGATACTATACATGTGTATGTGTTATACTATACATGCAAATGTGTGATACTGTATGTGTGGGTGTGATACTGTTCGTGTGTGTATGTGTGATATTGTACGTGTGTGTGTGTGATACTGTACATGTGTTTTGAGAGGAGATCAGACATTGGTTGAGAAACAAGGAATGTATAAAATTTGGTATTTTGATAAACGCATAACATAGAAATGTTTGTCAACATTATTATGCACCAGGCAAAATAAATTCGACATAAATGTCGGTTTATGAAAGTAAGGCCTACATTTTCTAATCGTCTCAATAAATTTACAATTGTCAATCCATTCTTGGAGGATGATTAAGTCTACAAAAGCCCTTAAATTGATATCTGTGTTAATATTTAAAGTGATTTAGGTAGCCCTTTTTGTTGTTCATATTTTTTATGGTTATTATTTATTATTACTCTATCTTTGCTTGGTTTTGTTTTCTTTCCTTGCCATGTTTTGCTGATGTTGAACGTGCCTGGACTTTAGTGTGCATTATAAATGTATGTTGGTCGTTCAATTAAAGAAAAAAAATGTCATGATGGACAGTACATTGTAATTTGTACGTGTATTCAAGTGATTTATTTTACTATTAATAAACAACTTACGTACGTTATTTTATTTTTTTTGTAGGCGTGGGATTTAACAGCCTTGCCAGGCGATGGCGCCCAAGATCCATGTTAACAATCAGGTTTCATTACCACCAGTTTTTTCCTTTATATTAGTTCTGTTACGATCCTATCGCCGCCAAATAGAACAGTTATGTTCAATTTGTTTATATTAGTACTTATTATTTTTCAAGTGTTTTGATGCAGACATCTGTATTAGATATTTGGTGTGAGCTCTGTTTTTGGCACCACACAAAGTCTAAACAAACAACATATTCCGTGGTAAATTTTGAGTAGCATCCAATTACTGACAAGGAGATTGTTGGCAGCTTAGTAGGGAGCCATGGCTGGACCTTCATCTTCAGTGGTGCTGATGAGAGTATCCCTGTAGCCCCGCCCACTCAGAAAGAGAGCGAGCGAGAGAGATAGCGATGCGAACATGCTGTTCGTCCAGACGCGACCGGACCAGTTTGGACTGTACTCTCTACTGCAACTCTCCATCTGTTCCCCACCAGATTTGCCCATTGGCTGATGAAAAAACAAACAAACCAAAAAAACAAAAACAAATCAAGAAGCTTTTATTTTGTGGAATTTTGCCAGTGATTGAGCTCATCCATGAACTGGGACACGGTGAAAGAACTCGTAGTATAGTCGACGTCTTGCAACTCCTATCTTTGACATGTGTGCATAGCCACAATCAGCCATTTGGCAACAGCTTGCACCGTAGGTGAATTTTTCCCGCCTTCTTTTTTTTTTGTTCTCTTAATTTTTTTGGGGTGCACATTTTTTTTTTTTTTTTTTTTTTTACATCAGCAATGGCTGACAGTAATGCAGAATGCAATATCAAGGTGTTGTGTCGTTTTCGTCCACTTAACCGTTCGGAAACACTCCGTGGAGATAAGTTTGTACCAATATTTCAAGGGGACGACACCGTCATCCTTGGGGTAAGTTATATTTTTTTTATTTAACATTTATCGAGCTTCCATGTCCAATGCATTTATGTGAAATAGTGACCACACGTTTAGCTCAAAAGCTCCAGAAGGCATGAATCAATATGCATAAAACACATGTGATGCATGCCGAACATGTCCTTTTAAAATTAAAGGTGAGTCCTGCACACACAAAAAGAGCTTTTGAGGTTTGTTAAAAAAAAAAAAAAAAGTCCGACCTTAAATGTCCAGCTTTTAAAATGCACTTAAAGAAGTCTTGTCGCTCATTATTATTGCAGCTTGTCGTCAGCATTGATCCCAGCACTTAACGAAAGGCAGATTGATGCTGATGCTGATGGAGCTCATAGTTGGCCTTCCATGCACACTTTGAATTATTAGCAAGTCTAATGAGAGTCATAATTACACGTGGCTTGTTTCTGTGGCTCGTACATATGAAGCTGCTTTATTCGTGTACCATGAAACTGATGCTAAGACCCAACTGCTTTGGTGGCATTGGAGAACATGACCAGCCTCTGGGCTGGAGGTGGAGAGTTTAATATGCAAATGTGGCTGCTGTTTGAAACCTGCACACCCATCTGGTCTCAGGACTGAATTGGAGTAATGAAGGAGACCGCAGGTGATCTACTGTATTCCAGAAGGCCTTCACAAAGCTATAGAATGGAAGTACACTTCACATCTCTGCAACATTTTCTTTTGGAACGTCTCCTCAACAAGGGGCTTTAAAGTTGTTATTGAGCAGCTTGTGCAGTGGAGATTTACTACATCCACTAAAGATGACTCAACAAACAGCCATTATTATCTTATTAACGAACAAGGCAGGAGCAAGATAATTGTATTGTGTTGCCAACGGTCAACATGGTGGCGTAGTAGCGTCATTGGCTTAGGGATGCATGAGTGCTCTGTCAAAATGAGCTGTTTCATTGAAAAAAGCTCCAGTTGTATCATTCGATGGGTGGGGGGATACAAAAAATGCTTGAAACACTGATGTTATGTGTACAGAGGGACAGACAACAGGGACATCGTATTTAGCTCTGATTTATGTATATATAAATACAATATAAATAAATAATAAATTAAGTGTGAAACTAACCCAAATGTGTGTGGTGTGAGACTACGCGTGGTGTTTAGTTGTAGAGTGTTACCAGTAGTGTTGGGTGAGAGGCGGGAGACCGAGAGGGACAAAGCAGCGCTCGGAGGTCCGTGAGAAGGCAGGAAGTCGGGGGCTGTAGCTTGGCGTCGAAGGTCTGTGTCCAGGCAGGAGGTGGAGATCCAAGGGGCAAACAGAGGGAACACGAGGGAGACGAGACACCCAGCAGGCACGTGGGAACGGAGGTCTGTGTACAGGATAGGTAGCTATGTTTTGGCGCGGGATAGCACAACAAATATGTAGATTACTGATTGATTGCAACCACCAGTTGCAGCAGGAGATGAGCACCCGTGGGCGTGTCCCGAGGCGTGCTCCGCGGAGCTTATTGAGGTATGCGCAGCGGCATGCGCTTGTGCCGTGACAGCCCATTTAGATATTGAATACACCTCTCAATGTAGAATGGCTATTTTGTAATTTATCTAGTGCATGTTTCTCACAATACGAAGGTCCTGGGTAGTCCTGAGTTCAATCCCGGGTTCGGGATCTTTCTGTGTGGCGTTGGCATGTTTTCCCCGTGACTGCGTGGGTTCCCTCCAGGTACTCTGGCTTCCTCCCACCTCCAAAGACATGCACCTGGGAATAGGCCTCTCCCACCTCCAAAGACATGCACCTGGGGCTAGGTCCCTCCCACCTCCAAATACATGCACCTGGGGATAGGTTGATTGGCAACGCTATATGGTTCCTAGTGTGTGAATGTGGGTGTGAATGTTGTCTGTCTATCTGTGTTGGCCCTGTGATGAGGTGGCGACTTGTCCAGGGTGTACCCTGCCTTCCGCCCGCATGCAGCTAAGATAGGCTCCAGCACCCCCTGTGACCCCAAAAGGGATGATCAGTAGAAAATGTATGGATGGATGGATGAATAGAGGTAGCACATTCCGACAGACATATTTATCCATCAGGTAATGCTCCCACTTCCACTATAATTGTCGTAGTGCCTCGATGCACACGCTGTAATGGTTTTGATTAGGGTTGTAGGTATACTGGTCCTAGTATAGTACCGCGAAACTAATAAATCATGAACAATACTATACCACTTCTAAAATGTACCGGTTCCTTTTTTTTTTTAATGGGCATGACAGCGCGCTGTTGTCACATCGTGAGATTGCTGGTTTTACGTGCAGACAAGCATGTTTGGCAGCGCACACACACTGAATACTTGCAAGCAGAAAGAGCGTGTAGACAGAAAAGGGAGAATGGACGCATTTTGGCTTAAAAAGAAAAGATAAAGGTGAAGTTACAACATTAAAAGACAGTTAGGTGCTTTGAACATGGAGAGCTAATGTCCATCCACAATGGGCAGTGTTTTAGCTACTTCTAAATCACTAATCCTCGTCTCCATAGCGGCAAATAAAATAAGTTTCTTACAAGCACCATTATCACTGCAGGACGAGAAACATGCTTCACTACACACCGTAGGAGGATACAGTAGCTCACCGGCGACATCGCTAACAAGCTGGCGCTTCACAGTGTAAACAAACATCATGGGTTGATCTACACCTGACATCCACTGTAATGATACCAAGTACAGGCACGTATCCAGTCAATACTACTATGATTACATACATTTTTTTTATTTAATCACAAAATCTTTTTTTCTTTTTAATGTATATTATTTTTATAAAGTTAGTAAATATGTCCCTTGGACACAGGAGGACTTAAATAATCACCAATGTGTGATCCTGTGACTACTTGTATCAGATCGATACCCAAATGTGTGGTATCATCCAAAACTAATATAAAGTATCAAAGAAGAGAAGAATAAGTGATTATTACATTTGAACAGAAATGTAGATAGAACATGTTAAAACAGAAAACACCTACCCTTTACATCAGTATTTCTTAACCATATTATTATTGGTTTATTAAATACTATATTTTATTGTACGATCCTGTAACTACTTGGTATTGGATCGATACCCAAATGTGTGGTATCATCCAAAACTAATGTATAGTATCAAAGAAGAGAAGAATAAGTGATTATTACATTTTAACAGAAGTGTAGATAAATCATGTTAAAACAGAAAAACATCAGATATTAACAGTATATGAACAAGTATATTTTCTACCACTTGTCATAATTTTAACAAAATAATAGAATACAAAATCAGAGTCGGAATCAGAATCAGACATACTTTATCAATCCCCAAGGGGAAATTAAAATGTTCAATACAATCCCATTCAAGGTCAGACAAACATTACAGGGAGACAGAACAGGATCGCTGACGGGTCTGCCAACTTGAGGCGCCCCTTAAAAAAAAGATGAGATACATACAGGTAAACAAGTGGGGGGAATGGGAGAAAAAAATAAAATAAAAAAATCGGTCTAAGCTCGGGCCCCAGGAGAGGGGGTCCAGACTGAGGCCAAGGTAAAAAACAACTCATAGCCATAGCACACATCCCCCTTACTTATGTATAAGAGGGAAACATCAAACATCAAAGAAGGCAAAGGACATTAAAGACATTAAAAGAGCCGAGCTGATGCAACCAGCCATTTCTACACACAGCTATGAACAAAAAGTAAAAGAAACATATACACTGTGGTGGCCTCTGCGGTGTTCCATCGTCTGCTGGGGTGGAGGGAGCATGGCCAGAGACAGGAGCAGACCCAACAAATTAACCAAGAGAGCCAACTCCACTCTCGGCCGCCCACCAACTCTCGACCAGTGTCCAGTCCGCATGGATAAGCGAGGACACGTCCATGGAGACAGAGGTGTCCGATACCTGCTTATTCAGCCAAGACACTGTGAAGCCTGTCTGTCCCGGCGGTCAGTGCTAGCTCTGCAACCCTGTCTCTTCATCTGCATCTCCTCCAGTCTCTCCAAACAGACTCTGGTGTGTCAGAGAGCCAGTAGCTGGTGTCCATGGCCAAAAGGCTCTTCGGGAGGCAGATCCAGAAATTACACAATATGTTACTGCATACGTCAGCAGACTAATTAGCAGCCTTTGTTTGTTTACTTACTACTAAAAGACAAGTTGGCTAGTATGGTCACTACTTTATTTAAGGACTTAATTGTTCTTGGATTACAATAAGAAACATACAGTATTTTTTTGTTAAAATAAAGCCAATAATGCCATTTTTTGTAGTCCCTTTTTATTTAGAAATGTATCGACAAGTATCAAAATGCATTTTGGTACCAGTACCAAAATGTCGGTATCGGTACAATGTTGATTGTCCCAATATTGTTATTGGGACAACCCAAAGCTTACTGGTCAGAAATACATTTGAAAATAATGACTTACTGTTATTGTAGCGCCAGTGACAAAGGCAACTCTTTATCCACTCAAGGTTGCTCATTTTGACAGCACTCCAGCACTAGGAGGAAACATGAATTCCAACATTTGCCGCGAGTTACACTCCCTTGTTACACAACACTGCAGAAAGTCAAGTTTGAAATACTAAAGTAGTCAATGTATAATTTATATGCTGTCGATCCGCTGAAAATTAGTCACCACAGCCATGTGCGTAATGCAGAATTATTCTGTCTTGCCTACAGTCAAGCATGATGGCGGTAGCATCATGATTTGGGGCTGCACGAGTGCTGCCTGCACCACTGAAAGAGCTATGGTTCCATACTTGCCAACCTTGAGAACTCCGATTTCGGGAGGTGGGGGGTGGTTGTTTGAGACAACAAGAAAACCTCAAGTGACAATTAGAAATTTACGACACACAATAACTTGAGACTTCCAAAGGGGGTGAGGGTGTTAACCAGCCCAAAGCAAAGCCATTGGGACGCTGCTCCATAATCCATCATACCCTAGGGGAGGAGTGGGATGGGGGTGGGTTGTATGTGTGCATATCTGCATATCTGTGTAATAGTAGTCAATGGGTGCGTAGTTGTCCGTAGGCCTGGAAGTCGCTTCATTCGGCACCATGGAACAGAATCGACATTCCAGGTGTCTTTAAAGAAGGTGGAAGGAATTTTGGAACGTCTTTCGCTGCAAGGGTTTACTGGGAGTGTTTACTGCATGACCCTGCTAAGGCCAATGGAGAGGGAGCCACATTTTAGATAAAGATTGTTTTGCTTAGAGCGAGCAAACACATTCCAATGGTTTGTCTGCTCTAGTCTGTTCTGGGTCACAAATTGATCATAATGTTGCCTTGCAGAGTGGAAAGCTTCTCCCAGATGTTATTCAGTTTGCCATTTTAGTCCACAGCTCTGGCCTTCCTTCAATCATTTGTGGCAGCTTCGGAGTACTAAGAACGGCTGCCAGCATCTTCCGATTTGTCAACACTCCAGGGCAACGCTTACTCCAATCAGTAGATGTTATAATTATTTCCAAGTAGATAGATGTTTTCAATGGAAACAATCCCCAGGCACATGACACTCCACTTCTCCCAAGGCACCATCATTTATCGAGCAACAAACGTCCTGTCAGGACAGGCAGGTTCTCTCAAATTCAAGTTTTTCCTCAAGTTGATTTTGTCAATTTCGTTGAGAGGGCAGTTGATAAATTCCATTGTTTACATTTTGGAGAGCAGAACATAAAGAGGCTCCAAGAAAGTTAGGGCAAGACAAAACAAATAGGTAAAGCAGGAGAGGTAAGGGGGAGGGAAAGGAAAGTGAGAGCCAGATAGAAAATTTGACCTTTTAATCCAAAAAGCTTCTTCAAATCTAATTTGAACAAATGCAGTCTCCCCAAACTTGCCAACCTTGAGACCTCCGATTTCGGCAGGTGGGGGGTGGGTAGGGCGATGTCGGGGGAGGGCGGAGGCGTGGTTTGGGGGCGTGGTTGGGGTGGAGGCGTGGTTAAGAGGAGAGTATATTTACAGCCAATATTTTTATAATGGCTGTAATGAATATATATATATATATATATATATATATATATATATATATATATATATATATATATATATATATATGTGTATATATGTATGAAATACTTAACTTTCAGTGAATTCTAGCTATATATATTTATTTTATTATATATATATATATATATATATATATATATATATATATATATATATATATATATATATATATATATATATATATATAAATAAAATAAATAGTTGAATTTCAGATGGCACCTATCAAATACACAGTAATAAAAACACAGTTGTTCTACTAACTGTACTGTGCTTGCTGGGTACTAAAAAAAAACAACACTTACCTTTCACTATTTGAGTAATGTCACTTCCGAGTTTCCAGAAGATGACGCCAGTATGTGCTTTGCCCTGCCGTCTCTCGCTGTCAGCTCTGTGTCAGGCCCGACCTGGATTAGCTGCGCCCTTGGACGTGCTGGCCCCCTCCAGGTTCGGTCTTGTGAACGCAAGATCTTTGACAAACAAAACGTTTATCCTGAAGGATTTCTTCACTTCCCGCGGGCGGCGGACTTGACTTCCTCTGTGTGACGGAAACATGGCTGAGAGCTGGTGAGTCCGTCTCTCTTAATGAACTTCTGCCTCGGAGTGTTCCTACTTTAATTCTCTGCGGTCGTCCGGACGAAAAGGAGGAGGAATAGAGTCGTTTTGAAAAATGACTTTAAATGCCGTCAGATCCGCCTGCAATCCTCCTTTTCAAGCTTCGAACTGTGCATGTTTGAGCTGGAGGGGGCGTGGCCTCCAGCTGCAGCTGAATTTCGGGAGATTTTCGGGAGAACATTTCTTCCGAAAGGTTTTCGGGAGAGGCACTGAATTTCGGGGGTCTCCCGGAAAATCCGTTAGGGTTGGCAAGTATGAGTCTCCTTATTTGTCACTGCACAATAGTGTTGTTGTAACCATCATTGGGATGGGGGTCAGGATCCGACGCACAAGTTGCATCTAAAAAACAGAAGCTTCTAAAATCCCCACCTCTCTATTCATGCTGGGATTGACAAAAGCATCTGGATTGACTTTATATTTGTTCTTCTAACGACCTAGGTGAGAAGTACTTAGTTGTGCAACAACCTCAACATTCTCTTCAACTGCAACCTTTACAATAATTGATAGCAAAAAAAAAAGACCTCAGTTTCCCCCCGAGAGCGTGAAATGATATCAAATTGGATCAGGATAAAAAAACACTGCAGCGATACTTTTAATCTGAATTTGTTTCCACATGTGCAGCATGTAGAGAGCGCTTCTCAGTAGTTTCCATGCAGAGGCAGAGATTGAAGCTGTTGAGAGGGATCCTGTTTGTTGTTGTTGTTGTGCTCCAAATTGATGGAACATCTCCTGGGAGTGAAGAGAGGCTCGGAACATGAGGAAGTGGTGATGCTTGACTGATAAGAGGCGATACACACTATCAACTGTACACACTGACTGAGATGACATGAATAAGATCACCAAAATATTAGAAGATGCAGTACTTTTGTACACAACAGAAAGCATAAAAGCACAAAGATACTCTCCACTAATCTCTTCAGGATTTTGAAGTGTATTTGCACGCAAAGGTTGAACCATCATCACCGATAAACAGCCTTGCTTCATGTTTCTTCACACATGAATGTCTTTTTTGCAACACTTAACGTGTCATGCAGAAATACTCACAGCTTTTGATAGGAGCCGGCAACCCAAAATGTTGATAGAGGCATGTCAGACCACAAATATAAAACAGTAATCGGTCTGGAGCCGCAAAAAATGTAGTGTCTTATATAAGTGTTATGGTAAATGGGTTGTACTTGTATAGCACTTTTCTACCCCTTTTTAAGGAGCCCAAAGTGCTTTGACAGTATTTCCACATTCGCCCATTCACACACACATTCACACACTGATGGCGGGAGCTGCCATGCAAGGCGCTCACCAGGACCCATCAGGAGCAAGGGTGAAGTGTCTTGCCCAAGGACACAACGGACATGACTAGGATGGTAAAAGGTGGGGATTGAACCAGTAACCATCAGATTGCTGGCACAGTCACTCTACCAACATCGCCACGCTGTACCCATCATAATGAAGACAACACATGATGTAAGTGTCTATATTAGCTATAATAGCCTACTATCAAAATGACTTTATAAGTGTCCTAATGAAGGCAACAAATGATTTAAGTGTCCATATTAACTATATTAGCCTACTATCAGAATTACTTTAAAAGTCTTATTTAAATGTATTAATGAAGACAACACATGATGAAAGTGTCTATATTAGTTATATTAGCCTACAATCAAAATTACTTTGAAAGTCTTATATAAGTGTTATAATGAAGACAACACTTGATGTAAGTGAAAGTGTCTATATTAGCCTACAATCAAAATGACTTTAAAATTCTTATATATAAGTGTTATAATGAAGACAACACATGATGTGTCTATACTAGCCATATTAGCCTACTATCAAAATGACTTTAAAAACCTTATTTAAGTGTTATAATGAAGGCAACACCTGATGTAAGTGTCTATATTAACTATATTAACCTAGTATCAAAATTAATGAAAAAGTCTTATATAAGTGTATTAATGAAGGCAACACATGATGTGTCTTTATTAGCTATATTAGCCTACTATCAAAATTACTTTAAAAGCCTTATGTAAGTGTTATAATGAAGGCAACACATGAAGTAAGTGTCTACATTAGCTATATCAGCTTAC
This sequence comes from Nerophis ophidion, assembly GCF_033978795.1. Lineage (NCBI taxonomy): Eukaryota > Metazoa > Chordata > Actinopteri > Syngnathiformes > Syngnathidae > Nerophis > Nerophis ophidion. The sequence goes on along the minus strand of NC_084612.1, from coordinate 54,150,388 downwards.
TATCAAAATGACTGTGTCGCAGGCTAACGTAAATCTTCGGTGACAGAAATGTTGAAATGTAATATTAATCCACACATTTTTACAACACTGGAAACCATTAGTAAAAAACTTCTCAGAGGGTGAAATAACCCCCGGAAATGACTGACTTAGACTGGCCAAAGGTATAGATGTGTGTGTCCAAGTTAAAGGTAACGGCAGGCTGTCTTCTTCTAATGGGTTTATTACAATCTTTGCAAGCTGGGTAACGTTTGCTGTGGTCTGGAACACATCCTAAACTTAAAAAAAAACATGATCAGGGCAGCGTATCATCACAACATGCATACGTTTAACGAAAACCGGAAATGATGCAATGCCTTACAAAATACCTCAGCAGCCAAGGGAGGAGTCTGTTTTGAAATGGATATTGTCGCGGCGCTTGCACAATCCCTCATGCCTTCTGCTGCAAGCTTGGCTGACACCTTCGCTGGAAGCGCGCCAGGACACGCCCCTGTTCGCTCTCCACGTGCCAGCAAAGCTGCTGGCAATCTGTAATCAACACACCTGGGATTAATGAGGGCATACAGCATGAACACCAACGGACCCGAAGATTCCGTGCCGGAACGTAGTTCACTCTCGCAGTCACCATCCCGTCTCTGGCTTCCTTCCCGTGTACTTGCTCTTTCGCTGTGCCTTCCCTGTTCCCGTGGCTTATGTCCTTTGTGTCTCCCGACCGCTTGCCTGCCCACGGAATGCCTTCTCGCCATGCCCCTTTGGTCTGACGAAGGATTCACTCGACACGCACATACAACAACCTCTGGTAACATTCCCATGGTTAATTCTACACATCGTTTTGCACCTATCACTTAAAGCAGCATATACATCCCACATACTCATCAAGTTCAATAGAGCCATTGAACTGACTCCTGCCGTGGTGTCGTCACCTTACCCCGACGTACATAACAGATATATTATAATTTTTCATGTATCTTGATATTCATCGTTAATGCAAGAGGCTGTAATTTATTTCACAATATTGCTCAATAAGTGACTTAAAACCTTAACCGTGCAATTGAAGGTGATGGTGATAACGATGGTGCCTGGACTGATTATTCCTTGGGTTCCTATAGGAAAATATAATCTTCCTGCTCAGCTGTGGTCTGGAGGTGTACCTAATGGTGCGGCAGTTGAGTTTATATCTCCAGTGCGCTGACACTAGCTTTGGAGGATCTTGTCTTTTCATTACTGAGGGGACTAACCTCGGCGGGACCTCGGAGCTCAGCTCGCCTGCTCGCCTCGAAACCATTTGCAGCGTCTTGCATTCAAGTTGACGGGACTTTTTAGTTCCAGCGTGGCTGAACATTTTTAAAGTACGCAGTTACACACTGGCAGTACAAAAAACAACTCTCAGCCAATGTGAACAACAATCCCTTAATTGGTAAATAACCGTCATGAAGACACACTATTTAAGACCCAGCAACACTGAAGAGACATTTTTATTCTTTGCTTCCGACGTAACCTTTGGGTATGACTGCCTTGTTCAATATGGATTGACATTTAGCAGCCACTTATTATCTTGCACATATCCAACCAGCTTCTGCATGGCGGATGTTATTGAAACTGATGATATGTTGGAGTGTGTATGCTACTCTAAGTGAATGGTGTAAGACAATGTGTAGAATTAGCAATGTGAATGTCCTCAATCCCAGAGGGTGATCAAGGGTGATGGGTCAAATGCAGGGAATAATTTCGCCACACCTAGTGCGTGTGTGTGTGTAACAATCATTGGTACTTTAACTTTAACCAGCGGGTGTTGTAAGCGCGTGCTGGATGAATCCGTCAACAGTCCATAGTGGCAAGGCAAGAAGGTGGGACGTCGAGGCGCACAACTCGATCACAGGAAACACATAGTCAGGTTCAAACACTGATGCAATCTATTAAACATAAAAGAAGTAAGGAATCATGCAGAGACAGAGTTCAATTTGGTTCAATGAGGAGAGACGTTTTGAGCTGTTCTTTAGTTACAGAAACAACCTACGCTCCAAAGTCCAGCCCACATGCTCCTCTATTTATTTGGGAGGTCTCTAGTTACATCACTGAGACGGGATGCTTACTACGAGGAGTGAACTACATTCCGGCATTGGATCTTCGGGTCCACTGGCCTTTATGCCGTCTGCCCCCATCATGACCAGGTGTGCTGATTGATGATTGCCCGCAGCCGTGCAGGCGCATGGCCGCCATGCGAGAAGAGCTAGCAGGGGCGTGTCACAAATGACATGCGGGATTGCGCATGTGCCGTGACAGTGTTTTTTACTGATATGTGATACCATGAATATAAAACAGATACATTCAACTTTTTATGATCTTTATTCAGGTGTACTGGAGAGGAGGCTACGCCGGATAGTCGAACCTCGGATTCAGGAGGAACAGTGTGGTTTTCGTCCTGGTCGTGGAACTGTGGACCAGCTCTATACTCTCCGCAGGGTTCTTGAGGGTGCATGTGAGTTTGCCCGACCAGTCCACATGTGCTTTGTGGACTTGGAGAAGGCATTCGACCGTGTCCCTCGGGAAGTCCTGTGGGGAGTGCTCAGAGAGTATGGGGTATTGGACTGTCTTATTGTGGCGGTCCGCTCCCTGTACGATCAGTGCCAGAGCTTGGTCCGCATTGCCGGCAGTAAGTCGAACACATTTCCAGTGAGAGTTGGACTCCGCCAAGGCTGTCCTTTCTCACCGATTCTGTTCATAACTTTTATGGACAGAATTTCTAGGCGCAGTCAAGGCGTTGAGGGGTTCCGGTTTGGTGACCGCAGGATTAGGTCTCTGCTTTTTGCAGATGATGTGGTCCTGATGGCTTCATCTGACCGGGACCTTCAGCTCTTACTGGATCGGTTTGCAGCCGAGTGTGAAGCGACCGGAATGAGAATCCGCACCTCCAAGTCCGAGTCCATGGTTCTCGCCCGGAAAAGGGTGGAATGCCATCTCCGGGTTGGGGAGGAGACCCTGCCCCAAGTGGAGGAGTTCAAATACCTAGGAGTCTTGTTCACGAGTGAGGGAAGAGTGGATCGTGAGATCGACAGGCGGATCGGTGCGGCGTCTTCAGTAATGCGGACGTTGTACCGATCCGTTGTGGTGAAGAAGGAGCTGAGCCGGAAGGCAAAACTCTCAATTTACCGGTCTATCTACGTTCCCATCCTCACCTATGGTCATGAGCTTTGGGTCATGACCGAAAGGATAAGATCACGGGTACAAGCGGCCGAAATGAGTTTCCTCCGCCGTGTGGCGGGGCTCTCCCTTAGAGATAGGGTGAGAAGCTCTGCCATCCGGTAGGAACTCAAAGTAAAGCTGCTGCTCCTTCACATCGAGAGGAGCCAGATGAGGTGGTTCGGGCATCTGGTCAGGATGCCACCCGAACGCCTCCCTAGGGAGGTGTTTAGGGCACGTCAAACCGTTAGGAGGCCACGGGGAAGACCCAGGACACGTTGGGAAGACTATGTCTCCCGGCTGGCCTGGGAACGCCTCGGGATCCCCCGGGAAGAGCTAGACAAAGTGGCTGGGGAAAGGGAAGTCTGGGTTTCCCTGCTTAGGTTGTTGCCCCCGCGACCCGACCTCGGATAAGCGGAAGAAGATGGATGGATGGATAGATTATTATAATATTTAGTCGCTAATCATCATGCCCTTGCAAAGACGTTTTGCTCGATGTTTTTTGACTAAGTTTATTCAAATTTTACACACATATGCTTGTCCGTCCCCTAAAAGTGTACCAAATGTTGATAATTATGCTTAACACCTTATAGTTACTGTAGAATAGATGTTCTGTAGAGCAGTGTTCTGTTACGTGTACAAGGTAAGAAAATGGCACGGACAGCAGGGATGTCGTTTAACTCTATATTTATTATCCAAACAAGGGAAATGAGGCGTGTAATTAATCCAAACTATGTATGGTGTGTGACTGTGTGTGGAAATTAACTGATGAGTGTTACCAGGAGTGTTGAGCAAGAGGCGGAAGTCCAAGAGGGGCCAGGCAGGCTCAGAGGTCCGTGAGCAGACATGAGGTCAAGGGCAGGAAAGAGGCGTCAAATGTCCGTGTCCAGGCGAGGGGTCGAGATCCAAAAGGCAGCCAAGGAACCATGGGGATTTAGGGGGGACGAGACACACAGCTCGTGACACGGGAACGGATGAATGCTGCGGCATGACCACAAGTAAAACACGAGACAAATGAACACGGCGGGGGAGGAACACACACAGAGAGAGAGAGCGTGCACAGAGCTTGATATGATTGCTTACTGTAGGGGAACATGCCGCTACGTTCTGGCCCGGAACGCAGGTTTGCATTGGCTTAAGAAGGCGAGAAAGCTCATCAGCGACAGGTGTATAGAGTGCTGATTGAGCCGATTGATTGCAGCCGTCTGCTGCAGCCGGAGTGGCATGTGCCGGAGTGGCGTGCGCCGGCGCGCGCTTTTAGGTGCACCCAGGCCGGGACATGTTCTTCTTCTCCTTAGGTCGCGAGCGCCCCCTAGAGGGCTGCCAAAAAATATCTATTTTCTCTGCTGTCGTCCATAAGGACCGCATGGTACTAAGTTGTAACACACTTCTCTACCAATTGTAGCAGTAATGGTAATCTCAAATATACAGAAGAAGTCTGGAGCTTAAAGTAATTGACTAAACAATATGACTGAAGTGATGAAGCTGTATTTTCATTTGCACTTTGATTTTGTTAACAATTTAGTTAAACATATTCATTATCATATTATTTTAGCCAAACATAATTGGATGTAACTTTATATTTTGTTAGTTTTTTACAGTTTGACTCTTATTAGGCAGTATATTTGTTTAGTTCGTATTTTTCCAATCAGCCTGACCCAAGGTTTATGTGTTAAATAAATACAAATCTTTGTGTTATGCACAGGGGGGGGAGACGGCACAAACAAGGGCTTAGTATTTAGCACTACATAATATATATATATATATATATATATATATATATATATATATATGTAGCTCGTAGATCCGAGAGATAGGCAAGAAGTCGGGGGCGAAACACTATTGTACTTGGTATCATTACAGTGGATGTCAGGTGTAGATCCACCCGTAGCGTTTGTTCACATTGTGATGCTGGTGAGCTATTGTATTCTCCTACGGTGTGTAGTGAACCATGTTTAGCTATTCCTCTTCCTCCAGTGATAATGAATCTGTAAAAAAAAAACTTACTGTATTCGTCGCCAAGGATTAGTGATTTAGAAGTAGCTAAAACACTGTGGATGGATGTTAGTCTCTAGCTAGCTAGACATGTCTTAAAGCACCTCTTCCTGAGGCTGTTTCAGTGTTATAACTTCACCTTTTATCTTTACTTTTTACACCAAAAATGTCAAGAAATGATGACGATGCGCGGTCATGACTTTAAGAAAAAAAAAAAATATGCGTAGCCGGTACTTTCTCAAACAGAGTATAGTACTGTTTTTCATTCATTAGTACCGCGATGCTACACTAGTACTTGTATATCGTACAAGCCTAGTAGAAATTCACCCAAAGTGCTTTGGGCGTTTCTGCCATTGTAGACCGACGTTGTAGTCAATAAGCGCCTGCTCTTTCTCTATACTCGTGCTTTTGGGGTACACAGTAGCGTATAGTTCTTACTTAATCAGTCAGTGGGCTCACTATGGAAGCGCCATAAACTACAGCAAAGATGGCTGGAAGAAGACTCAGTCGAAGTGGAGGCACGTACATAAAACGGCGCAGTCAAAAAATGATTTGTAAAACATGATCTATGCAACATTTTGATTAAAGAACCACCATTACAAGTTATGTAGACCACCAGGATGTGTTTTAGATGTAGGAAATATCATAATATGAACCCTTTAAAGACAATTTTGTTATCAAGGTATTTCTGTATGTCTTTTTCTTGTGAAATGATATTGTATTTTCTTTGACTTTCTTAATATTGACTTTCTTTCTTTGGAAAAACGATCAATATGGCCCTTTTAATTTACTTAGTTGGACCTTTTTTTTGCACTTATTTGCAGCTTTCTTGCCACACAATTTGTTCATTTTGCTGACACCCCAGTGTGTGTGTGTGTGTGTGTGTGTGTGTGTGTGTGTGCGTGCGTGTGTGTGTGCGTGTGTGTGTGTTCTTGTATTTCTACCCTTCTTGAAACGTACCTTCCATCTGAGAAGGTTGTGAACAAGTGATGACATAAATCATGGTGCCAATAGCATTGCATCTAATAGACAATGTCTCATTTGCACCCCTTTTGGTGACATACATCCAAATGAGGGTGGTTCGGAAAAGAAAGGAATTTTTCAAATTGACTGTGTTTCTGGTCAACATATGAAATAACAAGTGTGTGTAAAAAAAAGTGCTCCCCTTTGGCTCAAATTAATTAAAACAAAAAACAAAAAAACATGTATATACAGATACACTGTAATAACTTGAAGAAAATAAAAAATAAAAACATGAAAAAATTAAAAAAATAACTGTGGACTTTTTTCTCATAAAATTGGGAACAATTTTTCATATTCTTTCTGTTTCAGTAATATTGTAATATTTCCTCGTGTAATTGTGACATTTATCACAATATTGCCAAATTTTTTTGTTGTTCTTGTAAAAATAGTGACATTTTTTGGAGTAAAATTATGACCATTTGTCATAATTTTGCCAAGTAAAATTCCGATTCCAACATTTCCAACATTCTAAGGTTTTCTTATTAATTGTGAATTTTGTCGAGTAAAATGACGACTATTTTCATAAAATTGCCAATATTTTAAAGGGGAACATTATCACAATTTCTGAAGGGTTAAAACCCCCCCAAAAAATCAGTTCCCAGTGGCTAATTTTTTTTCCCGAAGTTTTTCTCAAAATTTTACCCATCACGCAATATCCCGAAAAACGGCTTCAAAGTGCCTGATTTAACCGTCGTTATATCCACCCGTGGCTTCACGGTGGCAGAGGGGTTAGTGCGTCTGCCTCACAATACGAAGTTCCTGCAGTCCTGGGTTCAAATCCAGGCTCGGGATCTTTCTGTGTGGAGTTTGCATGTTCTCCCCGTGAATGCGTGGGTTCCCTCCGGGTACTCCGGCTTCCTCCCACTTCCAAAGACATGCACCTGGGGATAGGTTGATTGGCAACACTAAATTGGCCCTAGTGTGTGAATGTGAGTGTGAATGTTGTCTGTCTATCTGTGTTGGCCCTGTGATGAGGTGGCGACTTGTCCAGGGTGTACCCCGCCTTCCGCCCGATTGTAGCTGAGATAGGCGCCAGCGCCCCCCGCGACCCCGAAAGGGAATAAGCGGTAGAAAATGGATGGATGGATATATCCACCCGTCCATTATCCTGTGATGTCACAGCGTGACCACACAGAAACAAACATGGCGGATAGCACAAAAAGATATAGCGATATTAGCTCGGATTCAGACTCGGATTTCATTGCCGTAAGCGATTCAACAGATTACGCATGTATTGAAACTGATGGTTGGAGTGTGGAGGCAGGTGCCGAAAACGAAATTAAAGAAGAAACAGAAGCTTTTTGAGCCATATCACGACAGACAGCGGTACGGGAGGAATCGCGGACGATTTTGGCGATCGCCTTCTAACCAACGATTGGTATGTGTTTGTTTGGCATTAAATGTGAGTGGAGGAAAAGGCTGGAAGCAAATATAGCTACAAACGAGGCATAGTGATGCAATATGTACATACAGCTGGCCTAAATAGCATGTTAGCATCGATAAGCTTACAGTCATGCCGTGACCAAATGTGTCTGATTAGCATGTCAATAACATCAACAAAAGTCACCTTTGTGATTTTGTTGACTTCATCGTTGGAAAAGCTTCTGCTTTGAGTGTCGCAGGATATCCACACATTCTTGCCATCTCTGTCGTAGCATAGCTGTCGTTGGTACAGTGTGCAGAACAAACGAGGGACTTTCGCATCTTTTGACCACTGGTGCAACTTGAATCCCTCTCTGTTCGTGTTGTTACACCCTCCGACAACACACCGACGAGGCATGATGTCTTCCAGGCACCGGAAAACAGTCGAAAAAACGGAAAATAACAGAGCTGATTTGACTTGGTGTGTAATGTGTTTGAGAAAATGGCGGGTCGCTTCACAATGTGACGTCACGGGTGTCATTGCTTCGACAGGCAAACAATTGAAAGGCATTTAAATCGCCAAATTCACCCTTTTAGAGTTCGGAAATCGGATAAAAAAACATATGGTTTTTTTTGCAACATCAAGGTATATATTGACGCTTACATAGGTCTGGTGATAATGTTCCCCTTTAAGCTTTTCTTGTAAAATTGTAATCAACTTTTATCATAATATTGCACAAAAGTTCAGTTTTTCTTGTAAAATTTGGGCTTGCGTTGAGTAAAATGATTAATTTTATTATAATACTGCCAAAAATTAAAAAAATGTTTTGGTGAAATTTTGACCTTTTTCTTGTGAAACTCCAACTCAAGATTTGTTATACTTGCATAGTGTATACATATTATTAATGTTAAAAATACACATCTTTATATATCTAGAAAGGGTGGTCCTAAAGAGGTAGGCATTTTTCAGAAGAAGGTAGCAATTATAAGTGTGTGTGTGTTTGTGTGTGTGTGTGTGTGTGTGTTTGTGTGTTTGTGTGTGTTTGTGTGCATGTTCTTGTATTTCTACCCTTCTTGAGTCATCAAAGGCCGAAATCCATCCATTTCTACCGCTTATTCCCTTTGGGGTCGCGAGGGGAGCTGACGCCTATCTCAGCTACAATCATGATCCCAATACGGAAAAACATTGCATCTAATAGAGAGCCAATTACTAGAGTCTGTGAACATTGCTCCAAAGTCAGATTTTTTTGTTGTGTGGTCCTAAAGAGGTAGGCATTTTTCACGAAGTTAATAAATACAAGAACGTGTGTGTGTGTGTGTGTGTGTGTGTGTGTGTGTGCGTGTGCATGTGTGTGTGTGAGAGACAAAAAAAAAACAATCAATGGATGTTCCTACTATGATTATTTTTTTCTTTCATCTCCTGTGTGTGGAGCAGTAAGTTGAAATAATAATAACTGCATGGCCCGCAGGCTGGGCCTTTGTTTTGTAACGACACAGCTGGCAGCGTCTACAATGATGTCGCATCACACAGAGTTCCCCAATGCTGGCTATGATGACACACCTTTCACGTTCATAGCTTGGTCTAAATAAATACTAGTTTTGATTGTGATGATGCATGACTTGCTCAAGCTTACTGCCATTTTAGCTGTCCCCGATTAAAAAGGAGTGCATGCATCACACCTGCATGAATATGGGATGGAGGGATGAGAGTGCCTCGCTGTTGTTTATCATCAATCGTGTCTCTGGAGAAGAACACTACATCTCGGTTTCCTCTCCAGGCTTCATTCCTTTCCTCTGTCCTCCCAACAAAAAGAGAAGGCAATGGTTCATATGGTCGGCAGATTTGGTTGAGTATACCCGTGCACAAGGAAGGTCTGCATCGTTTGTCAATACTTTAGAAGACTAAGTGGGGATGTTTATACTGTACTTTATTCCAAGGGATACAGGGACACATCTTCACTGATCGCCCCTTTAAAATGTAGGTCACTGGCTATATGGAGCTTTCATTTACCGCAGCTACGGGCAATTACCTTTTCAATTTACTGCATCATTTTTAACGCACTCGTGCCCCAGAGGACTAACCCTTAGAAATGATCCTCCATAGAACCACATTCATACACTTGTACGTTTTGTTTCTTGTTTTTCTTATCAAAAGTCAGCAAAATAACTACCTTAGTTAAAAGTACCAATGATAGTCACACACACACAAGGTGTGGTGAAATTTGTCCTCTGCATTTGACCCATCCCCTCGTTCGCCCCCTGGGAGGTGAGGGGATCAGTGAGCAGTAGCGGTGGCCGCGCCCGGGAATCCTTTTGGTGATTTAACCCCCAATTCCAACCCTTGATACTGAGTGCCAAGCAGGGAGGTAACGGGTCCTATTTTTATAGTCTTTGGTATGACTCACAACCTACCGATCTCAGGTCGGAAACTCTATTTTCCGGACCATAGGGCGCACCGGATCAAAAGGCGCGCTGCCGATGAGCGGGTCTAGTCAGGTCTGTTTTCATACAAAAGGCGCACCGGATTATAGGGCGCATTAAAGGGGTCATATTATTATTATTTTTTTCTAAATGTAAAAGACTTCCTAATGGTGGTTCTTTACCCAAAATGTTGCATAGATGATGTTTTAAAGACCATTTTCAAGCTAATTTCTGACAGTCGTTTCAGGATGCGCCGTTTTGTGGGCGGTCTTATTTACGTGCCTCTACTTGGACAGCAGCTTCTCCCCGCCATCTTTGTTGTAGCGGTGTAGCGTGCAAGGACGGGAGTGGAGCTAACTGTTTTTAATGACATTCACACTTTACTTCAATCAATAATAGAGTAGCATCTCTTCATTCGTGGCTCACTAGTGCAACATCAACGCCTGAAATGTGTCCCGTGAAAAACCCTCTGACTGGAACTCTCTAATAACTAAAGTTATCTGGGTGAATAATGTAAACTCACTTCACCGGTATGTTTTGCCGCTTTCATGGCGAGTTTACTGAAAGATATAAGAAAGAACTCCACACTACTTTATATTAGAAATGGCAACAGTGGAGGATGAATGTCACATAACAAGATAGAGAAAAAGCTTATCGACTACTGTGTAGTCACAGACTACAAAAACGGACACGCGCACACTTTCAGGACTCATGCAGATCTCAAATACAGTTCAGCAAGTACCAGAAGGTAAGAAAAGTTGCTTTTGCATGATATTGTGGAAAAAAAACACCAGATAATGTCTTACCTTATACACACATCATAATAATACTCCTATGTTAAAGCACAGTACAATCCATCATGCGGTGTGGCTTCATAGCCTACCAAAGTCCTACTAAAACATGTTGATGGATTTTTGAGCACCGTGTGTTCAATGGAACATATACAATTTTGGTGTTGTTTACTTGAGTCATATTGCAGTCTACATGTATCTCTAATGTGTGACTGCTATCATATGGCAGTCTACGCGTGTCTCTTATGTGTGACTGCCATCTACTGGTCACACTTATCATTTCTCGATATGCCAAATGAAATTGTTTCGAGGTTGGTTAGCACGACCAGAATCATTCCGTACATTTTCCTGAGGGAACTCTCCTGAAGCAATCAATATATCTATCTGTCTATCTATCCATCTATCTATTAGGCTCACTGTCGAGCTTTGAGAAAATGAAAGCATTTTAAGTGTGCCTTATGGTCTGAAAAATACGGTAAGAATGTGGCTGATTGTTTTTTAACTTTATTTTGACATGGCTAACTTACGAGAAACAAACATGTGGTATGGTTATAGTGATATAGTTAGTTTATTTGGAACATGCAGTTTCTCAGTACAGTATGGCGGAAAAGGAGTAGGAAAGAGCAGAGTTTATTTAATCCTACCCCTTTTTGTAACACATCTGTTACGATTCATTCTCTAACAGGACAATGAACAAATAAATACATTACTATATAGATAAATAAATAGTGGGTAAGTAAATAACTATTGAATATATACAGAACAATAAATTAGGTTTCCATAAATAAATAGTTTAATCATTTATGGTCCACATTATGAGATGAATAAGATTATCTCCTTTTTAATTAAGGTTCAAGATATTTATCAGGATTCTTCTTCTTTGTACTTTGTGAACACATTTTATGTTCGAACTGTTTATCAAGATAAATTATATGAGTACTTTGATTTATTTGCTTAATACCTTCCACAATTTAGTTCCACATACTGATACGGTAAAGGTCTTAAGTGTTGTACGTGTGTACAAATGTTTCAAATTTGATTTTTCTCTAAGGTTATATTTCTCCGCTTTTGTTTAGAAGAAATGTTGTATATTTTGGGGTTTTTGGTATGGTGTTTAGTTTTTTTTTGGTATAGTATGGTATGGTATGGTATTCATAGGCGCTGATCCCGTGGGTGCCACGGGGCCTGAGCACCCACGGACAATGCCAAGCACCCACGTGGGATTGATGGCAGCTTTCAATCTTTAAAGTAATTTTTGTTAAAACAATCCTGTTGTTGTTAATTTTGTGGCGCTTCATTCAGTCAGTTTTATTTAATAAAAAAGACACACATCATACAGTCCAAATTTAACGAATCCTAAACTATATTTTATTGTGCCGGATAATGAACGAATGACACAATCATCTTGATGTCGAACACACTGCACATGAGCGAATGAAGTTCATACTTATTCAACAGCCATACATGTCACACTAAGGGTGGCAGTATGAACAATGCCAACACTGTCATAAACATGTGCCATATAGTGAAACAACATTAAACAACACTGTCATAATCCTGTGCTATTTAGTGAAACTACACTAAACAACACTGTCAAAAAGATGTGCTATATAGTGAAACCACAATAAACAACTGTCATAAATATGTGCCATATAGTGAAACCACACTAAACAACCACAACAAACACATTTTGTAAGAATATTTGCACCACAACACAACATAAACACTACAGAACAAATTCCCAAAATTCCCTGTAGCACCAACTCTTCCGGGACGCTACAATATAAACAAACACCATTGGTGGATCTACACCTAACGTCCACTGTAATGATACCACGTTCTATATCGTATCTAGTCGATACTATTGTCATTACATCGATATTTTTTTGCCATCACAAAAGCTTTTTTTAGATGTATATTATTTTTATAGAGTAAGTAAATATGTCCCTGGACACATGAGGACTTTGAATATGACCAATGCATGATCCTGTAACTACTTAGTATCGGACTGATACCCAAATTTGTGATATCATCCAACACTAATGTAAAGTATCAAAGAAGAGAAGAATATGTGATTATTACATTTTAACATAGGTGTAGATAGAACATGTCAAAACAGAAAGTAAGCAGATATTAACAGTAATTGAACAAGTAGATTAATAATCCGTTTTCTACCACTTATCCATAGTAATGTGGACAAAATAATAGGTAGATAAATGACACAATATGTTACTGCATATGTCAGCAGACTAATTAGGAGTCTTTGTTTGTTTACTTACTACTAAAAGACAAGTTGTCCTGTATGCTCACTATTTTCTTTGTTGAAATAAAGCCAATAATGACAATTTTTGTGATCCCCTTACATTTAGAAATAGTACCGAAATACTTTTGGTACCGGTACCAAAATATTGGTATAGGGACAACACTAATACACACACCGAGCACCCACTGGCAGAAATGTAGATGGGCACCTATGATGGTATTTATTTCAGGCATACTTTCAAGGGAGGGAACATTACGTGTTTACATTTGCACACTGGCACATGTCCGAAAAGGAGAAAGAACAAGTAGATATTTTTTATTATTACCCCATCTCCTTATCTATTACTGATAATTCCTTCACATCACATCATTTTGCTGTCATGTCAACACACATGAAACACATGAGATTGTTACGTACGGCGGGGGAAGGAGACGACACAACGGCATAAATCAGTTCAATAGGTTTATTGAAACTGATGCTGATGATGTGTTGGGGTGGGTATGCCACTAAAGGTGAATGGTGCAAGACAATGTGTTACCAGAGTTTGTTGTAAGTGCGTGTTGGGTGAATCCTTCGTCAGACCAAAGTGACAAGGTGAGAAGGCAGTCCGTGGACAAGCGAGAGGTCGGGGGCTGGAGAGAGGCAACAAGGTCCGTGTCCAAGCAGGGTCGAGGATCGAGGGAGGCAGTCCAGAATCCAGTGGGAAGTCGAGGCACATAGCTGGATCACGGGACACAGGGGGAACACTGCGGGGAACACAGAGAGCATAAGACAAGGGTACAAGGGAAGGCACAGAGAGAACAAGTATGCAGAGGGAAGCCAGAGACGGGATGCTTACAACGAGGAGTGAACTACGTTCCGGCACTGGATATTCAGGTCCGCTGGTCTTTATGCTGTCTGCCCTCATCCCGGCCAGGTGCGCTGATTGGTAATTGCGGGAAGAGCAAGCAGGGGCGTGTCTTCTGTGTTTGCAGCAGATGACATGTGGGATTGCACAAAATTTAGTGCCTGAATTCAAAGATTTATTCTACTGAGTACCACAAGAACAATAATATAAATATAATGATTGACATAAAATAGGATATAAATAGAGTATGAATGTAGCTGAGATTGGCTCCAGCACCCCCCACGACTCCGAAAGGGATAAGCGGTAGGAAATGGATGGATGTTATAAATACCATAGGTTAATAGGATTAAATGATCTATATAATATAATACATTTAAAAAATAGTTTTTGATTCTGTAGTGCAAATATAATGTCAAAACAATGACAGAAAACCAAACCAAAAAAAACCAAACACTGACAAGTCAAAGTAATGTGGAAACTGTTCAGCTCATTATTTTGAAGAAAGAAATCAATTTTGTAGTTTTTTCGCACACTTGTCTTTGAGGCAACCGTTTCGATGTGTGAGTGAATGTAGGCAGTCAGCAAGCTCGCCGGAGGAGGGGGAAGGGCAGATTACAGGCACGGCTCCACGGAGATAAGTAAAAAAGGTAATTAGTTTTTAGTGTTTGCAAGGAGGGGCTCAATTTCCCCGGGACATATTCCTTCTCCTCAAGATGAAACTATTTCAGTCACATTATGTCGATTTCTGCGAATTTCCACTTGTAATAATAGATTCCGTTTTTTAATTAGCCAATTTTTGAGATTCCAACTGCTATTCCGTGAACACGGAAATCATCAGTCCGGTTGCAAACTGCACCGACTCAAGCACTTTGCTGGGAAACAAGCAGTCGAGCATTCAGAGCAAACTCAGCCAGACTGTTTGTAGGTAATGTTACAGTTTTCCATGCCAACAAATCAAAAAGAAGGCTCTCAAAAGTACAATACGGCTCCACTTTTCAAAATGCACTTGCTAGATGCTAATTTACATTGGATTTACCATAGAAGTGCTACTGATTATGCATTAGCAATTTCATATGGCGATTTTAACACCTCCAAATGTGGTAATGAAAACTAAGGCCATATCTATACCAAGTCGTTCACCAATAAATGAATAATTATTTAGCCTAAGCCCCGTTTCAGTCGCACTAAACCAGTGTTTAAGGTCCCCCTCCTCGAACAATTATTTACACGGGTAAGTGCGCTGTGTATTTCTTGAATCTGTGGCTCTTAGCTTTGTATGGACTCTTTGATCTTTTACAAACTGAGTTCAGAGAGGAAGTGATGCCAGAAAGACTAAGCTGGCTTCCAGGGTTGGCCGACATGGTCTCAGAAGATGTAGTTTCTCTTTAAATATCCTTCTTGAAAATGGCCTTGCAAATATATATCTGCCACCTCGTCAACGTTTTGTTCTTCATCTTTGTGGGTTCAAAAAGTGAGTAGCCGGGATTTCTCTGCTAACTAGGGCGCAACACTTCCTTCTTGAGTAAATTGCAACTTGTGATTGGATACTAATTTTGGAGTGACAAGTGAATATCCAGGCCCTGCGATGAGGCTCAGATGATCTGCATAGCACCGCTGCGGCTCAATCCAGTGAGTATCGGTTCCGGGCAGAGTTGCTCAGTGGCCTTGTGGTTAGAGTTTCCGCCCTGAGATGGGTAGGTTGTGAGTTCAAACCCCGGCCGAGTCATACCAAACACTATAAAAATGGTACCCATCACCTCCCTGCTTGGCACTCAGCATCAAGGGTTGGAATTGGGGGTTAAATCACCAAAAATTATTCCCGGGCGCGGCCACCGCTGCCACTCACTGCTCCCCTCACCTCCCAGGTGGTGATCAAGGGTGATGGGTCAAATGCAGAGGACATATTTCAACACACCTAGTGAGTGTGTGAGACATTCATTGGTACATTAACTTAACTTATTTCGGTATAATATAGCTGAATTCTGATTGGATAAAAACTCTAACCTAAAAACAACAGCACTGGAAGAAGCATCATATGACATGAAGAGAATATGAATACTTTTAGATATTTAGGGAAAGTAAATTAAAAATGACTTTTATCTGAAATTATGGTCATGATTCTTGGTTATGTTAGGCCAGCAGAGAAGGCCCTGCTGGCCCTGACGCCACACCACTGCTTACTTCCATCCATACATCTGTACATTTTCTATTGCTTGTCCCGTTCGGGGTTGCGGGGGGTGCTAGAGCCTATCCCAGCTGCATTCAGGCAGTAGGCGGGGTACACAATGGACAAGTCACCACCTCACCACATGGCTGCTTAATACTTAAAACAGAAAATGTTTTAATGTTCCAGTTCCATTCACACATTTAAAAAACACTTTAAGACCAATGTCTTTAAAAAAAATATCACTCTTGAATCAACAAAGTAGTTAATACTATGATCGATGTTAATTACAAACTAAATGTGGGATATAAATAATAATGGAAGTATAATTGTTTGTATATAGTATATAATTGGTACAAGGTTTAACTAACATGTGTACAAGGATATTTCACATGTCTTTACTGTGTATATAATTGAACTAAATAATGTTGAGTGCAGAGTGTATTTATAATGAGTTGTGCAAAGGAAATTTCATAATTTTTGGAAATTCATCTTGTCTTTGCCATCATTTATGGGGTTAGGCGCAATAGGTGTTCAACTTCAGCTTAAACCTTTTCGCTCTGCAAAATTTTCAATTTATGAATGTACAACTGTTTGTTTATGTAAAACTGTTTTTTTTATTTTGTTGACCACTGACCAAAACAATAATACACTGATTAACTAATTAATCAAATACTTCATTAATTAAAAATAATAAATGAGTCCCTTTGTTCAAGAGTCCTGGCAAAACTAAATTTTTGACACGATTGGCCAAAAAACAGAATATATTGAGTTATCCCATTAGGAACTGATCAAGGTGTTGACCCCAGGATGTAGGGATGAGAGGCAAGGGTGAATTACAAAAGGGAAAAATTTAATAAGTCCAAAAAGTGTAACAAGAGGCGATGGGGCAGAAGCGCAAACCATGAATAACAAACAAAAACAGGTTCCTCAGTGGTCGGCAGGGGAAAAGGCCATGGCGCATTGAACACGGCAAAAAGTCCAACACAGAATCCTCTTTACCTCAGGGAGGCTAGGAAACAAACACAATGAGGTAAGGGATTACAGGAGTAAGAAGAGAAAACGTACCAGGACTGACGAGGTGAAGCAGGCACATGAACGTGGGAAATTCAGGAGACAATAACCGGCAATACCAAGCTGTCAGTGACAAGCTTAAATACTCTTGGGTTAAAATTGGTTACGGGTGTGCCTTAGTGTCCGCCCCTCCCTGAGGACTAATGAACTGAAGAAAACAGACATCACAATAAAGGAGAAGACTGGCAAATTAGATAGATAGATAGATAGATAGATAGATAGATAGATAGATAGATAGATAGATAGATAGATAGATAGATAGATAGATAGATAGATGGATGGATGGATAGATAAATGGATAGATAGTGTCAACGTTTGTTATTGACGAACCCCAAGATGCAGAGAAGGAGTCAGGCATGGAGTGAGAAAACACGGTTTTAATATAAACAACTAGAACAAAACCAAACAAAGGGTTCAAACCAAAAACGTGCTCGTGGGCGGATAACAAACAAAAGGCCTAGCGTGGAAGCTAACAGGTATCTAACAGGAAACAGAAAAACTGGAAACAGTTAATGGCTAACAAGAAAACACGAAACCAAAAAGCTTGGAGAAAACAAACTACAAATAGCTAACAGGAACAACTTACCGCTACGACAACAAGGACAAATAGTAGCACGACAGGTAGAAGCTATAATGATGACATTGACAAATCACGACAGGTAGCACGACACAAGAGCAACAATAATCCAGCACTGACTGGAGGAACAAAGGAGGTAAAATAGGAGCTGGCTGATTTCAGGTGTGGCCAGGTGCCAATCAGCCACAGCTGAGGGGAAACAAAGCACTCAGGGAGACAAACCGGAAGCTGAACTAAAATGAGAGTGCTGAAAGGAACCAAGGACAGGAAATACTAAACACACAGAGGAGAAATTAAAACACAAACAAACTGTCAGTGGCAAGCCTGACAGTAGCCCCCCCCATAATGGATACCCCCCCTCGCCCCCTAGAAAAAAAAAACAGTTCAAAGTCAAGGGAGGGTGGAGGGAGGAGTGTCCCTGCACCCAGCGGGGAAGAGTCAAGTGGCGACGACGAATAGAACGCCGCTGCAATATGCGAGGCGGTCGCCCATGAAACGACCACCTCTGTGGCCGACAAGAGTATGGTGGTGCACCCTGCTGGCCCACCGGACAGGGTGGTGGTGGCATACCCCTGCTGCTGGCCCACCGGAAAGGATGGTGGTGGCGCCCCATGCTGCTGGCCCACCGGAGAGGATGGTGGTGGCGCCCCCTGCTGCTGGCCCACCAGGGTGCGTGGCGGAGTTTGCTGGCTCACCGGCGTGTGTGGTGTAGTCTGCTGGCTCACCGGCGTGCGTGGTGGAGTCTGCTGGCCCACCGAAGTGCGTGGTGGCGCCATAGGTACCAGACCCTACGGAGATGATGGTGGCGTCTGCTGGCCCACCGGAGATGATAGTGGCGTCTGTTGCAGACCCTCTTGAGATGATGGCGCCGTCTGTTGCAGACCCTCTTGAGATGATGGCGCCGTCTGTTGCAGACCCTCTTGAGATGATGGCGCCGTCTGTTGCTGACCCACTCGAGATGATGGCGCCGTCTGTTGCAGACCAACTGGGACGAGAAGTAACTTTGCCTCCCCAGCTACACAGCTACTCCTAGCCCCCCCTCAAGGGACGGATCCCAGACGTCCCCCGAGAAGCCAACATAGGCCAGGGATGGGTGGGAGGCATTGCAAACTGAGGCAAAGTGTTTCCTCGATTTGGCCATCGATTCTAAAACCTTGTTAAGTCTCTCTGCCTTAGATAACTCTGCGGGGTTCGAATTTGGCTTGATTATTCTGTCAAAGTTTGTTGTTGACGAACCCCAAGATGCAGAGAAGGAGGCAGGCATGGAGTGAGAAAACATGGTTTTAATATTAACAACTAGAACAAAACCAAACAAAGGGTTCAATCGAAAAGCGCGCACGTGGGCGGATAACAAACAAAAGGCCTAGCGTGGAAGCTAACAGATATCTAGCAGGAAACAGAAACACTGGAAACAGCTAATGGCTAACAAGAAAACACGAGACTAAAAAGCTAGGAGAAAATAAACTACGAAGAGCTAACAGGAACAGCTTACCGCTACGACGACAAGGACAAATAATAGCACGACAGGTAGTAGCTGTAATGATGACATTGACAAATCACGACAGGTAGCACAACACAAGAGCGACAATAATCCAGCAATGACTGGAGGAACAAAGCAGGTAAAACAGGAGCTGGCCGATTGACATCAGGTGTGGCCAGGTGCCAATCAGCCACAGCTGAGGGGAAACAAAGAACTCAGGGAGACAAACAGGAAGCTGAACCAAGAGTGCTGACAGGAACTAAGGACACGAAATACTAAACACACAGAGGAGAAACTAAAACACAAACAAACTGTCAGTGGCAAGCCTGACAGATAGTACTTTATTGATTCCTTCAGGAGAGTTCCCTCAGGAAAAATAAAATTCCAGCAGCAGTGTACAGAATTGAGATCAAATTTAAAAAGTAAATAATAGGATGTATAAATGGAAACAAAATAGAAAAAATATTACAATAAGAATACAATTAAAAAGCAACAATGGGAATAAAAATATAGCTGTAAAATAAGAATATAGCAAGAGAAACTCGGCAGTAGTGACCGTGTTATGAAAAAGTATTGCACTGTTATTGTTTTGTATCCCCTGCCATCCTAGTATCCCCCGTCCCCCTCCCCAGAGAGGGCTTGTACAATCTAAATATAAAACACAACATATCCAGGATATACGTAGCAAATTTGTACATTTCAAACAAAATCACTATGAACACATTTGTGTTCATAGTGATTTTGAAGATATATTGAGTGAAATAATTTTTTGGTACAGAACTATGTTTTGGGACGGTAGAGCTCGGTTGGTAGAGCGGCCGTGCTAGCAACTTAAGGGGCCCAGGTTCGATCCCCGCTTCCGCCATCCCAGTCACTGCCGTTGTGTCCTTAGGCAAGACACTTTACCCACATGCTCCCAGTGCCACCCACGCTGCTTTAAATGTAACTTAGATATTGAGTTTCACTATGTAAAAGTGCTTTGAGTCACTAGAGAAAAGTGCTTTATAAATATATAATTCACATTAATCCGCAGTTTTCCTTTTAAGTGAAGTG
This sequence comes from Nerophis ophidion, assembly GCF_033978795.1. Taxonomy (NCBI): domain Eukaryota; kingdom Metazoa; phylum Chordata; class Actinopteri; order Syngnathiformes; family Syngnathidae; genus Nerophis; species Nerophis ophidion. Next base: position 54,130,161 of record NC_084612.1, on the reverse strand, counting down.
AATTATATTTATACAGCACTTTTTCTCTAGTGACGCAAAGCGCTTTACATAGTGAAACCCAACATCTAAGTTACATTTAAAGCAGTGTGGGTGGCACTGGGAGCAGGTGGATAAAGTGTCTTGCCCAAGGACACAACGGCAGTGACTAGGATGGCGGAAACGGGGATCGAACCTGCAACCCTCTAGTTGCTGGCACTGCCGATCTACCAACCGAGCTATACCGCAGAACAGGACAGATTACGAGGCACTGCCAAATTGTTTGCGGTGAATTTGCTACCTTAGCAGGTCCAGTTGCACAATGGAGAGCTATTGATCCACTATTTTCGACCAACACTCAACAGTATTTTTTTTTTTTTTTTATGTTTTTGTGTGTTAAAATGTATTAATGCAACTGTGCTGTCCAGTTGTTGTTGTTTTGGTTTTGGGCTAATGCTACCAACATTGGTACTTATTTGTGAAGTGAAGTGAATTATATATTTAGATAGCGCTTTTCTCTAGTGACTCAAAGCACTTTTACTTAGTGAAACCCAATATCTAAGTTACATTCAAAGCACTGGGAGCAAGTGGGTAAAGTGTCTTGCCCAAAGACACAACGGCAGTGATCGAACCTGGAACCCACAAGTTGCTGGCACGGCCGCTCTACCAACCGAGCTATACCGCCCCAATTCATAGTTCTGGACCAAAAAATGATATCTACAAGTAAAATTCCCCCAGAATAATGTCTCGATACAAATATTTTGGTACCGGTACCAAAAAGTATTTTCATACTTTGTGATACTTTTCTCCATAAAACAAATTGCATTATTGGCTTTATTTTAACAATAAATCTTAGGGTACATTAAATATATGTTTATAATTGTAACTGAAGAACAATTCAATCAATCAATCAATCAATGTTTACTTATATAGCCCTAAATCACTAGTGTCTCAAAGGGCTGAGTCTTTAAATAAAATAGTGAACATAATAGACAACTTGTCTTTTAGTAGAAAGTATACAAACAAAGACTCCTAATTAGTCTGCTGACGTATTTAGTAACATATTGTGTCATTTATCTAACTATCATTTTGTACACATTATGATGGACAAACTGTAAAAAATAATTATCAATTCACTTGTTCATTAACTGTTAATATCTGCTTATTTTCAGTTTTAAAATGTTCTTTCTACATTCTTGTTAAAATGTAATAATCACTTATTTTTCTCTTCTTTGGTACTTTACATTAGTTTTGGACTTGCCAACCTTGAGACCGCCAATTTCGGGAGGTGGGTGGTGGGGAGCGTGGTCGGGGGTGGTGCAGAGGTGTGGTTTGGGGGCGTGGTTGGGGCAGGGGACGTGGTTAAGAGGAGAATATATTTACAGCCAATTCACCAACTCGAGTATTTCATACATGTATAAATATATTAATATATATATATATGTATGAAATACTTCACTTTCAGTCAATTCTAGCTATATATATTTATTTTATTATGTATATAAATAAAATAAATAGTTGAATTTCAGACGGCACCTATCAAATACACAGTAATAAAAACACAATTGTTCTACTAACTGCACTGTGCTTGCTGGTTACTAAAAAAAACACAACACCACTTACCTTTCACTATTTAAGTAACGTCACTTCCGAGTTACCAGAAGATGGCGCCAGTATGTGCTTTGCCCTGCCGTCTCTCGCTGCCAGCTCTGTTCGTTTTTGTGTTGTTTGCGTCTATTTTCGTCTCTGTCAGCTCACTGCTTGTGTATGACCGCCAAACACTGTTTCACCTGGCCGGATTCCTGCCTTCCTTTCCCGCCTCGTGGCTCCTCTCCCCCGCCACCTGCGGGCTGTGTCGGGCCCCACCTGGATTAGCTGCGCCCTTGGACGTGCTGGCCCCCGACAAGTTCGGTCTTGTGAACGCAAGATCTTTGACAAACTAAACGTTTATCCTGAAAGATTTCTTCACTTCCCGCAGACTTGACTTCCTCTGTGTGACGGAAACATGGCTGAGAGCCGGTGAGTCCGCCCCTCTTAATGAACTTCTGCTTCCGGGGTGTTCCTACTTTAATTCTCCGTGGTCGTCCATTCGAAAAAGGAGGAGGATTAGCAGTCGTTTTTTAAAAGGACTTTAAATGCCGTCAGATCCACCTGCAAGCCTCCCCTTTAAGCTTTGTATTATGCATGTGGCCTCCAGCTCCAGGTGAATTTTGGGAGATTTTCGGAAGAAAACTTCTTCCGGGAGGTTTTCGGGAGGGGCGCTGAATTTCGGGAGTCTCTCACGGAAAATCCGGGAGGGTTGGCAAGTATGGTTTTGGATGATACCACTCGTTTAGGTATTGATCTGATACCAAGTAGTTACAGGATCATACATTGGTCATAGTCAAAGTCCTCATGTGTCCATTCTGAGTTTATAAACATAATATGAATTCAAAAACAGGAAAAATATTGATGTAATCATATTAGTAACGACTAGATACGCTCTTTTACTGGGAAATCATTGCTGTCGATGTCAGGTGTAGCTCCACCCATGGCATTTGTTTACATTGTGACGCCTGTGAGTTATTGTATCCTCCTAAAGTGTGTAGTGAAGCATGTTTAGCTATTCCTCATCCTGCAGTGATAATAATACTTGTAAGAATCTTACTTTATTTGTCGCTTTGAAGACCAGGATTAGTGATTTAAAAGTAGTGAGCCATGTTTTAAAACACCTCTTCCTGAGGGCGTTTCAGTGTTATAGCTTCACCTTTATTCCCCCTTTTCTGTCTACACACTGTGTCTGCTTGTACAGTAAGTACTCTCTGATTGTGCGCTGCCGAACATGCTCCTCTGCTCGTAAAAAACAGCAATGTCACGACGTGACCTGCTGTCATGCTCGGGGACCGGTATTTTTCTAGTATAGTACCGTTTTGGATTAATTTGTACCACGATACAATACTAGCACCGGTATACCGTAAAACCCTAGTAGCGAGTTTCAGCACATGTTGGAACACCCACTTTTAGCTCCAAAATGTGGACGGGCCTACATCAGCCAGCTGATGTCACCTACAGAAGACTGGGGGAAATGTTTTATGGTGTGTTTTGGTGGCATCCTCATACCGGATTATGTTATTTTAATGTAGAATTTAAAGGAATGATCAAATATGTCAGCCAGATACGTTGTTGCAGCCTGTAGCAAAACGACTAGAGAAGTGGTCAGCCTGCATACATTTCCTAATCAATCAATCAATCAATCAACCAATCAATCAATCAATCAATCAATCAATCAATAAATCAATCAATCAAGCCACAACGACATCCTCGTTTCATATCCCACATCAGAGCAAGGAAAAACTCAACCCAATGGGACAATGAGAAACCTTGGAGGGGACCGCAGATGTGGGGACCTCTCCCTATTGGGCGACCAATGGACGTCGAGTGGGTCTAGCATAATATTGTGAGAGTCCAGTCCATAGTGGATTTAACATAATAGTGAGAGTCAAGTCCATAGTGGATTCAACATTATAGTGAGAGTCCAGCCCATAGTGGAGCTAAAATAATAGTGAAAGAGTCCAGTCCATAGTGGATATAACATAATAGTGTGAGAATCCAGTCCAAAGTGGATCTAGCATAATATTGTGAGAGTCCAGTCTATAGTGGATCTAGCATAATATTGTGAGAGTCCAGTCTATAGTGTATCTAACATAATAGTGTCCAGTCCATTGTGGATCTAACATTATAGTGAGAGTCCAGTCCATAGTGGATCTGACATTATAATGAGAGTCCAGTCCATAGTGGATCTAACATAATAGTGACAGTCAGGTCCATAGTGGGACCAGCAGGAGACCATCCCGAGTGGAGACAGGATCTAGATCATAGTGTGAGAGTCCAGCTCATAGTGGGGTCAGTCAGAGATCGTCTTGGGTGGAGACAGGTCAGCAGTGAAGAGATGTCCCCAACCGATGCACAGACGAGTGGTCCACCCCGGGTCCCGACCCTGGACAACCAGCGCTTCATCCATGGCCACCAAACCTGTGCCCCCCCCCTCCACAAAAGAGAGGGGGGCAGAGTGGAAAAGAAACGGCTGATCAACTGGTCTAAAAGGGGGGTCTATTTAAAGGCTAGAGTATACAAATGAGTTTTAAGATGGGACTTAAATGCTTCTACTGAGATAGCATCTTTAACTGTTACCAGGAGGGCATTCTACAGTACAGGAGGCCCAATGAAAAACGTTTTATAGCCAGCAGACTTTTTTTGGGGCTCTGGGAATCACAATGATGGAATATGAGCAAAGTATGGACCGCTCCTGTCGAATCGACGCACACAAAATGGGAGGGACCAAGCAGGAGAAATGTCAATTGCAGCAATCATTTGAATAATTCTGACTTTAAAGGAGATTATGGTTGGAGTTCCAATGGAATTTTTAAAAAGGACTTTAGCCAAACGCGATCCCTGTAAAATCAGGAACCCCCTTGAGGGGAGAAAGACTGATTCAGAACCTGCGGAAAAAGGTAAAAATAAGAGCAGACTCAGCACTCAAACGAGAGAAAACAAAGGCAAGCCGCTATTATTTTATTTCTTGTCCTTTTCTACTGATGTTTTTCTAAAGATGCTTAAACGCTATAAGAGCATGAGGAAACACAGACTACAGTGTCAATGGATGAGGAGGAGACGAAATGTCTGGAAATGGCGATTCTTTTCTATTTATTTTTTGCTTATACCCAGCAGGCACAATACATTGATACAACTTTGATTCTACATTTATGTTTCTTAAAACTGACTTCTAAACAATCTCAGAGCAGTCAATCGATCACAACTGTACTGTTTGGCTTGTCTTAGAAGATGTTTTGCCTCTCACCCCAGTAGACTTCATCAGTTCATGCTCTTTAGAGATGTCCAATAATGGCTTTTTTGCCCTAATCAGATATTCCGATATTGTCCAACTCTTAATTACCGATACCGATATCAACTGATACTTGTTGATATTGATACACATGTTTATGCCTAATTTTGTTGTGATGCCCCGCTGGATGCATTAAACAATGTAACAAGGTTTTTCCAAAACAAATCAACTCAAGTTATGGAAACAAATGCCATATTTATTATTGAAGTCACAAAGTGCATAATTTTTTTTAACATGCCTCAAAAAAGCGGCTTGGAATTTGGGACATGCTCTCTCTGAGAGAGCATGAGGAGGTTGAGGTGGGCAGGGTTGAGGTGGGGGAGTAAGGGGTCGCGGGGGTGTATATTGTAGCGTACCGGTTCTGGGTATTTGTTCTGTTGTGTTTATGTTGTGTTACGGTGCAGATGTTCTCCCAAAATGTGTTTGTCATTCTTGTTTGGTGGGTGTTCACTGTGTGGCGCATATTTGTAACAGTGTTAAAGTTGTTTATATGGCCACCCTCAGTGTGACCTGCATGGCTGTTGACCAAGTATGGCTTGCATTCACTTGTGTGTGTGAAAAGCGGTAGACACTTTGTACCTGGGCCGGCACGCAAAGACAGTGCCTTTAAGGTTTATTGGTGCTCTGTTCTTCTCCCTACGTCCGTGTACACAGCAGAGTTTTAAAAAGTCATACATTTTACTTTTTTAAAAATCGATACCGATAATTTTGAAACCGATACCGATAATTTACGATATAAAATTTTAAAGCATTTATCGACCGATATTATCGGACATCTCTAATACTCATTGACTTGGATTGGTCAGATCTCGTCTTAGACTTAGATTGGTCAGATGTAGTCCAGAGGCTGGTGCAAAAACCCCAAATATTTATACTCCAATACCAGGAAGGTGTGTCTGGGCAAGGAAGGTTGTGAGAAAAACAACTGTTAAGATGCAAACAAGCAATCCTACTATCAATGACGACAGTCTTTGAAGTTTAATTTCCCCACGTTAGCATATTATTTGGCAGACGATTGCTGCGGCCCGGCCACTTACTGCCTAAAATAGTTGGAATCACCCACGTTAGCATTCCATTCATTTGTAAAAAAAAAAAAATGGCACAAAGGAGCATCTGTGACCAGAATGTTTCTAGCTCCTGTTATTTGTTGGAAGCCAAATTGCAGAGTCTTTTAGGAATGGTTAAAAGGCAGTGTTGCATGTGGGAGATAGGTTGTGTTGCAGACCACCTCCTCTGTTCAGGGATGGTTTTTCAACCTGACATCGATGGCTTCCCTCACACCTCTTTCCACAGGCACAACCCTCCTGATATTGGATTACAAATATTTGGGGTTTTGGCACCAGCCGCTAGACTTGATCTGGGCAATCCAAGTCTAAGACTAATCAGACCAATTGAGGTCTCTGAGCATGAACTGATTAAGACCACTTGGATTAGAGACGAAACGTCAAAGACAAACCAATCAGTCCAGTTGCAATCGACTGACGGCCCTGAGATTACAATGACCTGATGAATGGGAATTTCCATAGACATGAAATTGAAAGATGACAATGAAAGACATGACTTTTAAACAATGTTGCAAAACACCTGTATTTGTAAATTGAGACAACGTTGATGACTATCGTTGGATCCACGTAGTTGGTTAGGAAATGATCAAATTTCAAAAGTCCATCCATCCATCCATTTTCTACCGCTTATTCCCTTTTGGGGTCGCGGGAGGCGCTGGCGCCTATCTCAGCTACAATCGGGCAGAAGGCGGGGTACACCCTGGACAAGTCGCCACCTCATCGCAGGGCCAACACAGATAGACAGACAACATTCACACTCACATTCACACACTAGTCCAATCAACGCCATAACCTGACATTGAATAAATGTTATAAAAAAGCATGTTGTTTTAATGTTGTATTTGTAATTGTATTAAAATAGTGGTTGAGAAATGACCAACATTCAATGGTTAAATCAAAGTCAGAACCCAACATTGATTAAAAATTGTCAAAAACTATGTTGTTCCAACATTAGGTTTGAGTTGCTCAACATCAGGACCATCCATCCATTTTCTACCGCTTCTCCCTTTTTATGGTCACGGGGGGTGCTGGAGCCTATCTTAGCTACAATCGGGCGGAAGGCGGTGTACACCCTGGACAAGTCGCCCCCTCATCACAGGGCCAACAGAGATAGACAGAAAACATTCACACTCACATTCACACACATTTTGATTGATTGATTGATACTTTTATTAGTAGATTGCACAGTACAGTACATATTCCGTACAATCGACCACTAAATGGTAACACCCGTATAAGTTTTTCGACTTGTTTAAGTCGGGGTCCACGTTAATCAATTCATGGTACAAATATATACTATCTGCATAATACAGACAATCACACAGGTTAATCATCATAGTATATACATTGAATTATTTACATTATTTACAATCACGGGGTGGGATGAGGAGCTTTGGTTGATATCAGTACTTCAGTCATCAACAATTGCATCAACAGAGAAATGGACTTTGAAACAGTGTAGGTCTTACTTAGTAGGATATGTACAGCCAGCAGAGAACATACTGAGTTCAGATAGCAGAAGAGCAAGTAAATACATTAGAAGTACATTTGATTATTTACATTAGGTTATTTATAATCCGCACAAGACAAGGCAATACCACAAACACTACACACAGGTAAACAGCAAAAAGGTCCAAATAAGTCAGGGTGTGATGTGACAGGTGGTGACAGTACACCTACTTTGAGACAAGAGCTATATTGATGCATGCTTGGTTATGCTTTAAAGTCATATCCAACATGTGCGGCAATGACTTTCTACTGTCAACTGAGTTTGGTTTTTTAATGATTTCTGCTGGTGGTGTGCCTCTGCATTTTTTCAACGCAAAAAATGTGCTTTGGCTCAAAAAAGGTTGAAAAAAAATGGCTTAAAGGACCCTTTTAATAAACATTCTTAATGATCTAGCAGTGACTCATTTAAAAAATGTTGTAAAGATAAACTCTAGCAGGAATAAAGTCGGAAATTAGCCATGGGCAACAATCTCATATAACCTTCATGTCAAATATTGTTATTCGAGAAATACGATCCTAGTATATAAGATGTACTGTATAAACTTAGTAGAATCCCAAATGGAGGGTCAGGGGGGTTGTCTCCTAGCCTCTACCAATGTGCACGGATAAAAGCTCTAATGCTCTCACTACGCTGGCCACAGATGATCCAATTAGTGCACCCTAATGGGATTCCTGTGGTGGGTCAAGATCTGAGCTCATTTCTGCTGTTGGATGGCGCCACCGCTTGGCATCGCGACTAATCCGCTGTTTCCTCCTGAGGTCCCGCATTGTAATCTCACTCTCCAAACACGTACGTCGCCTTTGTGTCCCCAAGAGAATGTAAGAGAAGCACGTCCGTCTTCTCCAGAAGTCTAGTCCGACCAGGCTTTAATGCTTCCAACTGCTGCCCATCAGGGGTCTGATTGTTCACTGTGGTGACATTTTCTTCAATATCAGTCACTTTCCCACCAAAAGTAACTATACTTCCTGGAACTAAAATGTTCCCTTGGCAAATAGAATAGTGAATATTTGATGTGACTGACTTTCCTTCCACTAATTTACTACTTCACGATTAGGGTTGTGGAGTTTTTATTAGCTGTTTGCCAGTGTATCATTACCCAAAGTATTAAGAAATACGTGTGAGAGATAATGTACCTCCAAAAAAGGGATCATATTAATATAATATTGTTTTATGACCAGAAGTAAGGGTGATTTATGACCTCCGCCCCCCTCCAGGAAGTGGGCGTGGCTTCCACATACCTTTACAAAAGGGGGGCCAGCGGAAGGGGGACGAGGGGTGATTGATTAATGACCCTAGGAAGTGGGAATGGCCTAAACCGGAAACAGAAGTATACATCATTTTGATTATGTAGTTTCTTTAAGCTGTCCGTTATCTTGGATGTAGTCCATCAGTCATAATGATTTATGATCCCTACAGACTGAAAAGGGTATTAAAGGCATCGTGGAATGAGATTTTCTTATTTAAACGGGGATAGCAGGTCCATTCTATGTGTCATACTTGACCATTTCGCGATATTGCCATATTTTTGCTGAAAGGATTTAGTAGAGAAAGTTCGCAACTTTTGGTCGCTCTTAAAAAAGCCCTGCCTTTCCTGGGAGTAGTGCGCGTGACCTCACAGATTGTCGGACTACTCACATCCACCCATTGATTATAATTATGGACGCCAGCAGCGCGAGCGATTATGACCGAGAAAATCGACAATTTCCTCATTTAATGGAGCGAGGATGAAAGATTCGTGTTTGAGGATATTGATAGCGATGGACTAGAAAAAAAAAAGAAAAAAAAAGCGAGAGCTCCGGGCGACGGCAGTGTGAGCGTTTCAGATGTTATTAGACACATGTACTAGGATAATTCTGGAAGATCCCTTATCTGCTTATTGTTTTAATAGTGTTTTAGTGAGATTATAAAGATTGTAATGTAAAGATTGTAAAGACATACCTCGAGGTCAGATGCCTGCGTTGAACACACTGTGTCTCAGAGAGAAGCCGAGGAGCCAAGCTCACACCTGCTGCAGAACGACGAATAATCCACGGATGTCTTCGGTAAGATATATATCACAATTTCCCCATCCAAAAACATGCTGGTTGACGTAGAGAAAACATGTTCGCTTCACCGCTCGGCTTTCACCACAAACAAAGAAACGCAGGCTGGGTCTCGGTGCTAAAGACAGCTGGAATCCACCACTTTCCACAAACAGCATTGTTCTTTATAGGCTCCAATATTGAATGAACAAATTGCAAAAGATTCAGCAACAGAGATGTCCAAAATACTGTATAATTATGCGGTTAAAGCAGACGACTTTTAGCTGTGTGTGTGCGCAGTGCTAATATTTCCTCACAGTCCGTGACATCACGCGTATACGTCATCATTCCGCAACGTTTTTAACAAGAAACTCCCGGGAATTTTAAAATTGCAATTTAGTAATCTAAAAAGGCCTTATTGGCATATGTTGCAAGGTTAATATTTCATCATTGATATATAAACTATCAGACTGGTGGTCAGTAGTAGTGGGTTTCAGTAGGCCTTTAAAACTTATAGTTTTTTAAGCTGCCCGCCGTCTTGGATGTAGTCCATAAGTCTTAATGATTTCTGATCCCTACAGGCATAAATGGGTATTACAATTTGTAATTTTTAGCATGTAAGTAACTATCTTGGTTGGAGTCCAATATGTGCTTAATAAAACTACAAAATGAAAATGATTTATACTTCCTGTTTACGGTTTAAGCCATACCCACTTCCCGGGGTCATAAATCAATACCCCACTGCCCCCGCCCCCCACCCCACTCCTTCCCTTTTTTTTTGGAGGTACATTATCTCGCTTACATCTTTGAAATATTCCACTGTGTTTGTAGTCGAGGTGGAACACGTCACAAAATCCGGATCTGGGATTTAGATCTTGACACGGTACTTTCAGGGTTTCCTCTACATATACTCGATTTTGGCGGTCCACCAAGGCAAAATAAAAGCCGCCACACCTTAAAAATTGAGTCTTTTTTTTAACGTGAAAACAAAAGTAATATAATGTACCAATGGATATGTATTAGGGGTCTGAATCTTTGGGGCACCTAACGATCTGATTCCAATTCCTGGGGTGACAATAGGAGTCGGAATAAATTAAAAGCCATCAAAGCCGTCAACATGCAAAGCTGTTTCAGCATTGTGGGAAAGCAACTAGTGTTCGTCTAATAATCCATCCATCCATCCATCCATTTTCTACCGCTTATTCCCTTTGGGGTCGCGGGGGGCGCTTTTGCCTATATCAGCTACAATCGGGTGGAAGGCGGGTACACCCTGGACAAGTCGCCACCTCATTGCAGGGCCAACACAGATAGACGGACAACATTCACACTCACATCTACACACTAGGGCCAAATTAGTGTTCCCAATCAACCTATCCCCAGGTGCATGTCTTTGGAAGTGGGAGGAAGCCGGAGTACCCGCAGGGAACCCACACATTCACGGGGAGGACATGCAAACTCTAGACAGAAAGATCCAGAGCCCAGGATTGAACCCTGACTACTCAGGACCTTCGTTTTGTGAGGCAGACGCACTAACCCCTCTGCCACTGTGAAGGCCTGTCTAATAATATATCTGATTAATAATATATCTAATAATATATCTGATTAAAATTTAATTATTGTTACTTTCATACTAAAAAGGGCAGATAAAAAAATGTACTTTGGACATCTTTACTCTACACAAAAACATCCATTCTTGCTCATCAGTGATTTAATTAGTGCATAAATCTGCGAAACTGAATCGACAGACTTTAAGATTTAAGGACTAGTGCAGGTAATCTATAACAAAGAGTGCAAAGAGTTGTGTTTGAAATTGAAAAAAAAAGAGAATATGAGTGAGTGTGTGTGTGTGCTTGTGCGTGTGTGTGTGTGTGTGTGTGTGTGTGTGTGTGTGTGTGTGTGTGTGTGGGTGTGTGAGTGTCATACTTGCCAACCCTCCCAAATTTTCCAGGAGACTCCCGAATTTCAGTTCCTCTCCCGAAAATCTCCTGGGACAACCATTCTCCCGAATTTCTCCCGTTTTCCAGTCGAACCTGAGTGAGGACAGCCTGTCGACACATCCGCTTTTTTAGCGTGCCGGTCCAGTCACGTCATAAATCTACAGCTTTTGGAGCTCAGTGCGCAACTGCACACACAAGAAGGAGACCATTATATATGTCTCTATTATTCATAGGTTTATCTATAACCTATAAAGTAGGTATGCACAGAGTTATTGCTCAACGTGTGTTTATTCCCCCCCCCCCAATTTCCTGAATTCGGAGGTCTCAAGGTTGGCAAGTATGGTGAGTGTGTGTGTGTGTGCGTGTGTGTGTGTGTGTGTGTGTGTGTGTGTGTGTGTGTGTGTGTGTGTGTGTGTGTGCTCCTGCCACACATATGGTGTAAATGTCAGCTGAAGCCTTGGAGAAAAAGATGCATTCAAGCTGCATTGTTCTATTATGTGGCAATTCATTATTAATATAACGAGCATCAAAAGCCATAGGGGCAATGCAATATATGCAATTACGTCAAAAACCTTTTAGGCGGATTTTCATAGGCAAGGTAATCCAAGAACAAATCCTGAGGGCTAAATTCCCCTCCTTGAGTATTCTTCTGGAGTGTAACAATTCTTTGTTATTCAACTAAATCACTGAATCGTGAAGCGAGGTAATTTGTATTATAACAGGCCTCCGGGAGGCAAAAGAAATATGCGCAGCTTTTGTGAAATTAGCATAAATGGAATTAATTAGCTTGGGAGAAACGAAGGAGGTCCTTTTGATTGAATTGCAGAAAAATATGCTGCTATTATTTGGGGAAATAAGACTTTGAGTGTGTCTGTGTGACGTTTTCTCACTGCTGTCTTTTCAAACAAGATTCAGATTGTGACATTTTTATGTCAGCAGGACTTCAGGCACGGGGGGGGGGGGCAGAAAGCATGCGGCTCTTTAGCACTGCCCTAGTGGCTCCCTGTAACTTTTTCAAAAATGTAAAAAGATGGGGTGAAATATATATATTTGTTGTTTTAATAATGTTTCTGTAGGAGGACAAACATGAAACAAACTTTCCTAATTGTTAGGCATCCCACTTTTTAATGATTGTGTTCATGCTTCTCTGATGACAGTATTTGGCCAGCGCCGTTTTCCATCCATCCATCCATCCATTTTTTACCGTTTGTCCCTTTTGGGGTAGCGGGGGTGCTGGAGCCTATCTCAGCTGCTTGGAGTTATTTTTATGAAGAGCAATTTATTTTTTTAGGTTATAAGGGTATTATTTCAACTACATTTCTGTTTTTTTTTTTAAACTATGAACCATTTTTGGGCTATTTTTCAATGAGTAACGCATTTTGGGGTAAAAGGCTTTGTTTTGTTGGGCAGCACGGTGATACAGGGGGTAGTGCATGTGCCTCACAATACGAAGGTCCTTTGTTCAATTCCGGGCTCGGGATCTTTCTGTATGGAGTTTGCATGTTCTCCCGTGACTGCGTGGGTTCCCTCTGGGTACTCCCGCTTCCTAGCTCTCACTTCCAAAGACATGCACCTGGGAATAAGTTTATTGGCAACACTAAATGGTCCCTAGTGTGTGAATGTGAGTGTGAATGTTGGTTGTCTATCTGTGTTGGCCAGCGCCCTTTTGTCCTATTAATTTTGGGGGTCCTCAAACTCACCGTAGTTTGTTTACAACTTTACATGTACAACTTTCTCTGGCGCCGCCACAAAAAACGTGTTTTATGCCACCACTCCTTTATTTCATTTTGTCCACCAAACATTTTATAATGTGCGTGAATGCACGAAGGTGAGTTTTGTTGATGTTATTGACTTGCGTGGAGTGCTAATAATCCAAGCTAACATGTTATTTGCAGTATATGTAAGTATTGCATCATTATGCCTTTCTGTGTGGAGTTTGCATGTTCTCTCCGTGACAGCGTGAGTTCCAGGTACTCCGGCATCCTTCCACCTCCAAAGACATGCACCTGGGGATAGGCCCCTCCCACCTCCAAAGACATGCGCCTGGGGAAAAGCCCCTCCCACCTCCAAAGACATGCACCTGGGGATAGGTTGATTGGCAACACTAAATGGTCCCTAGTGTGTGAATGTGAGTGTGAATGTCGTCTGTCTATCTGTGTTGGCCCTGTGATGAGGTGGCGAGTTGTCCGGGGTGTACGCCGCCTTCCGCCCGAATGCAGTGGAGATAGGCTCCAGCACCCCCCGCGACTCCGAAAGGGACAAGCGATAGAAAATGGATGGATGGATGGATGTCTCGTTTGTAGGTATATTTGAGTTCATTTAATTTCGTTTACTTATGTGCTCTGTGTATATGATTTATATTTGCACGTCTCATGACATATTTTCTGTATGTAATATTGGCTGCATTTCTGATTTTGTACCATGTTGTTCCAGACCACAGCAAACGTTACCATGTTGTTCCAGACCACAGCAAAGTTTACCGAGCTTGCAAAGGTTGTATTAAATCCATTAGAAGAAGACAGCCTGTTCTTTCCTTTACCTGAGGCACACACATATATACCTTTGGCAGTTTTAAATCAATAATTTCCAGGAGTTATCTCACCCTCTGAGACCTTTATTTAATGTGTTGCCTTCATTATAACACTTACATAAGGCTTTTAACTTTTTGCGGCTCCAGACAGATGAGTTTTTTCTATTTTTGGTCCAATATGGCTCATTAAACATGCTGGGTTGCCGACCCCTGCCCTAACATGTTCTCTTTATGACTGTTTTGCTATTGAAAATAATCCGTCAGTCATTTCCCATAATGTCAGTTAGTTGTTGGGCAATGGGCAGGTAACTACCTGTATTTTGAACACCCCCTTTCCATCGCCAGACTTGATAAATTAATCAATGTTCCTTGATTTATTGATCAATATATTCAAAGTAGTGTTGTAATGATACCAATATTTTGGTACCGGTAGGTACTAAAATGTTTTCGGTACTTTTTGGTACTTTTATAAATAAAGAGGACCACTAAAAATTGCATTATTGGCTTTATTTTAACAAAAGTACTTATGGTACACGAAACATATGTTTATCATTGTAATTTAGTCCTTAAATAAACTAGTGAACATACTAGACAACTTGGCTTTTAGATAGATGGATAGATAGATAGATAGATAGATAGATGGATAGATAGATAGATAGATGGATAGATAGATAGATAGATAGATAGATAGATAGATAGATAGATAGATAGATAGATAGATAGATGGATAGATGGATAGATAGATAGATAGATAGATAGATAGATAGATAGATAGATAGATAGATAGATAGATAGATAGATAGATAGATAGATGGATGGATCGAGATTTTAGTAGTAAGTAAACAAACAAAGACTCCTAATTAATCTGCTGACATTTGCAGTAACATATTGTGTCATTTATCATTATTTATCATTTAACATATGGCATCATTTATTCTATTATATTTATTTATTCTATGATTTTGTCAACATTATTAAGGACTTGTTCATTTACTGTTAATATCGGCTTATTTTCTGTTTTAACATGTTCTATCTACACTTCTTTTAAAATGTAATAATCACTTATTCTTCTCTTCTTTGATGCTTTAACATTAGTTTTGGATGATACCGCACATTTGGGTATCAATCAGATAGCAAGTAGTTACAGGATCATACATTGGTCATACTCAAAGTCCTCATGTGTCGAGGGACATATTTCCTGACTTTATAAACATAATATACATTTTAAAAAAACAAAAGAAGATTTGATGCAAAAAAATATCAACGTACTCACAATAGTACCAACTAGATACCTGCCTGTACTTGGTATCATTACAGTGGATGTCAGGTGTAAATCCACCAATGGCGTTTGTTTACATTGTGACGCCGGTGAGCTATTGCATCCTCCTACAGTGTGTAGTGAAGCATGTTTAGCTATTCCTCGTCCTGCAGTGATAATAAAACTTGTAAGAAAATTACTTTATTTGTCGCCATGGAGACCAGGATTAGTGATTTAGAAGTAGCTAAAACATTGTGGATGGACGTTAGCCGCTAGCTAGCTAGCCATGTATTAAAGCACCTCTTCAGTGCTTTAATACATGGTTTCAGTGTTATTAGATTAGATTAGATTAGATGGATTAGATAGGAGTTTGTTTATTCCTTCAGTAGAGTTCCTTCAGGAAAATAAAATTTTTAAGCACAATCACATTCAAATCACGTTGGGAAGACTGTGTCTCCCGGCTGGCCTGGGAACGCCTCGGGAACCCCCGGGAAGAGCTAGACGAAGTGGCTGGGAAGAGGGAAATCTGGGCTTCCCTGCTTATGCTGCTGCCCCCGCGACCCGACCTCGGATAAGCGGAAGGTGATGGATGGATGGATGGACATTCAAGATCAGACAAACATTACAGGGACACAACTTCACCTTTATATTTACTCTTTACACCAAAATGTGTCCGTTTTCCCTTTTCTGTCTACACACTGTGTCTGCTTGTAAGTACTCTGTGTGTGTGTGCGTTGCCGAACATGCTCCTCTGCTCGTAAAAAAAACAGCAATGACTCGATGTGACTTTGACGCGGGACCGTTACGTTTCACAGACGGTATCGTACGAAAAATGATTCATAAGTATCACGGTACTATACTAGTACTGGTATAGTGTACAACCCTAATTCAGAGGTCCACTTTAAGGCTATAATTAGCATAAAATGGAATTATTCACATAGGAAACACATGGGGGGGCCTAAACCGAACCTGTGTAGATACTGAATTCCACATGGTGCCGTAACAAGTCAGCATCAAGACACTGCAGCCTGGAGGAGTGCAGACTGGGACCAATTGTGTGGATCGTGCAGAGATTAGAATAAGTAAGGCATGAATGGTGTTAGCCTAAGTCAAAAAAGGACGGGGGGGGGACGGGGGGACTCATGTGTGATCATTATGGAGCTAATGTAAAACACGTACATGCTGGCCTTTCTCCTGTCACTTCGGATGCAGCGCCTCCAGACGGCGAGGGCGAGTGCGGTGACACGGGTGCCGCATCAGGACACGTCGCAGGAGCGTGGCTAATGAAGAGAGGATGCTGCATTCATGCTCCCCCAGGCCAAAGCCTGCTAGTCATGCCCTCTTCTGTCGCCATGGCGAGAGAGAGAGAGAGACGTGCTGGGAGGACCAATGGCGTCAAACTGGCCAGCATGTGTGTGGCGGAAAAAACACAATATTTTTCATGTTGAAATAATATTTAAAAAATAGCTGGCCACCTACTTGGATAAGTATGATGGGTTAGGATGTCTTCTTCTTTGAAGTACCGGTACATTGGCTTCATTTGTACTTCTTTTCAGTACTGTCAGGTAGCTCTGAAAAGACAACCACTTTTTAAACTTAAATAAATGGCTTTAAATAGGAGCATTGTCACTTTTGTGCCGTTTTTGTTCAATTTACAATCTTAATCTTTATCTCTTAGTACAGGCAAGGCCAGGCAAGGCAACTTTATTTATATAGCACATTTACAACATTTTTTAAATTGAACCAAATAGCTTTACAGGTTAAAAAGCATACACAATAAATGAGCTAAACAAGATAGTGCAAAAGCAATATGGTAGAAGGAGTCGAATAAAAAAATAAAATATAATAATAATAATAATAATAATAATAATAATAATCAGGTGGCAGACAAAATAATAATAATAAAAAAATAAAAAATAAATAAAAATAACACAGTTTGTCCATAACAAACACCATGTTCAAACATAAGGGTGTCCATATGTGATCTTGGCACCAGGACACCCTAGGCCGCAGTTCAATGATCGACTTTTTAGTTGTGTCATCGGATTTGCGGCTTCATTTTTTTGACACTCGGGTTAAGAGAGGGTTGGAGCTTTCTACCGATCATCACCTGGTGGTGAGTTGGCTGCGATGGTGGGGGAGGATGCCGTACAGACCTGGCAGGCCCAAAAGCATTGTAAGGGTTTGCTGGGAACGTCTGGCAGTGTCTCCTGTCAGAGAAAGTTTCAATTCCCACCTCCGGAAGAACTTTGGACATGTCACGAGGGAGGTGCTGGACATTGAGTCCGGGTGGACCATGATCCGCACCTCTATTGTCGAGGCGGCTGATTGGAGCAGTGGCCACAAGGTAGTTGGTGCCTGTCAGGGCGGTAATCCTAAAACCTGTTGGTGGACACCAGTGGTGAGGAATGCCGTTAAACTGAAGGAGTCCTGTCGGGTTCTTTTGCCTCATAAGACTCTGGAGGCAGTGGATAGGTGTGCAGCTTCAGCGGTCGCGTAGGCAAAAACTCGAACATGAGAGGAGTTCGGGGAAGCCATGGAAAACGACTTCAGGAGGGCTTCGAAGCGATTCTGGACCACCATCCGCCACCTCAGGAAGGGGAAGCAGTACACTGTCAACACCGTGTATGGTGCGGATGGTGTTCTGCTGACCTCAACTGCGGATGTTGTGGATCGGTGGAAGGAATACTTCGGAGACCTCCTCAATCCCACCAACATGTCTTCCTATGAAGAAACAGTGCCTGGGGAATCTGTGGTAGGCTCTCCTATTTCTGGGGCTGAAGTTGCTGAGGTAGTTAAAAAGCTCCTCGGTGGCAAGGCCCCGGGCGTTTCTAAAGGCTCTGGATGTTGTGGGGGCTGTCTTTGTTGACAAGACTCTGCAGCATCGCGTGGACATCGGAGGCGGTGCCTCTGGATTGGCAGACAGGGGTGGTGGCCCATCTCTTTAAGAAGGGGGACCGGAGGGTGTGTTCCAACTATCGTGGGATCACACTCCTCAGCCTCCCCGGTAAGGTTTATTCAGGTGTACTATCGAGGAGGCTACGCCGGATAGTCGAACCTCGGATTCAGGAGGAACAATGTGGTTTTCTCCTGGTCGTGGAACTGTGGACCAGCTCTGTACTCTCGGCAGGGTTCTTTAGGGTGCGTGGGAGTTTGCCCAACCAGTCTACATGTACTTTGTGGACTTAGAGAAGGCATTCGACCGTGTCCCTCGGGAAGTCCTGTGGGGAGTGCTCAGAGAGTATGGGGTATCGGACTGTCTGATTGTGGCAGTTCGCTCCCTGTACGATCAGTGTCAGAGCTTGGTCCGCATTGCCGGCAGTAAGTCGAACACTTTTCCAGTGAGGGTTGGACTCCGCCAAGGCTGTCCTCTGACATCGATTCTGTTCATAACTTTTATGGACAGAATTTCTAGGTGCAGTCAAGGAGTTGAGGGGTTCCTGTTTGGTGGCTGCGGAATTAGGTCTCTGCTTTTTGCAGATAATTTGGTCCTGATGGCTTCATCTGACCGGGATCTTCAGCTCTCACTGGATTGGTTCACAGCTGAGTGTGAAGCGACCGGAATGAGAATCAGCACCTCAAAGGCCGAGTCCATGGTTCTGGCCCGGAAAAGGGTGGAGTGCCATCACCGGGTTGGGGAGGAGACCCTGCCCCAATTGGAGGAATTCAAGTACCTAGGAGTCTTGTTCACGAGAGAGGGAAGAGTGGATCGTGAGATCGACAGACGGATCGGTGCGGTGTCTTCAATAATGCAGACTATTTACCGATCCATTGTGGTGAAGAGGGAGCTGAGCCGGAAGGCAAAGCTCTCAATTTACCGGTCGATCTACGTTCCCATCCTCACCTATGGTTATGAGCTTTGGGTTATGACCGAAAGGATAAGATCACGGGTACAAGTGGCCGAAATGAGTTTCCTCCGCCGGGTGGCGGGGCTCTCCCTTAGAGATAGGGTGAGAAGCTCTGCCATCCGGGAGGAGCTCAGAGTAAAGCCGCTGTTCCTCCACATCGAGAGGAGCCAGATGAGGTGGTTTGGGCATCTGGTCAGGATGCCACCCGAACGCCTTCCCTAGGGAGTTGTTTAGGGCACGTCCAACCGGTAGGAGGCCACGGGGAAGACCCAGGACACGTTGAGAAGATCATGTCTCCCTGCTGGCCTGGGAACGCCTCGGGATCCCCCGGGAAGAGCTGGACGAAGTGGCTGGGGAGGGGAAAGTCTGGGCTTCCCTGCTTAGGCTGCTGCCCCCGCGACCCAACCTCGGATAAGCAGTAGAAGATGGATTGATGGATGGATAATAATTACGCAGGGCAGCACGGTGGACCAGAGGTTAATGCATCTGCCTCACAATAGGAAGGTCCTGATAGTAGGGATCTTTCTTTGTGGAGTTTGCATGTTCTCCCCGTGACTGCGTGGGTTCCCTCCGGGTACTCCCGCTTTTTTTTTTTTTTGAGCACACTATTCTTGAACAGGCTGAATATTTTGAAGTTGGAACGGTTTGGGAGTTGTGGAACTTTGAAATATGTCCTATTCTTTTCAATGGGAATTTCATGAAAGTTTGGGGACTTTGGGAAAAGAAAGATTTTTTGGAAAATGCAACAAAATGGAATGTTCTGAACGAGTTAAAATTGTTGGTGTTGGAATTTTTCAAATCCGTCGAGAAATGTTGAAGTAGAACATTTTTTAATTGAGAAATGGTATTAATGAATTCCTGGAATTTTGGGAAAACCAGGACTTTTTCCAAGCAAAAAACAACTTAGTTTTTTCGTCCTGATTAAGAGGAATGTTTGGACGGTAGAATGGTTGAAGTGGGTTGAAAAAAGTGGAAGGAGTAGTCGCCAGAAAAAAGGGTCAAAAAAGGGTTTGCAAATAATGGAATTATGTGAATTCCTGGATTTTTTTTTAAAATTAAACAAATAATTGTTTGAATGTCCAGGATGAGTGGAATATGTTGAAGGTGATACAGTTCGAATAGGTTGAACAATGTGGAAATGGTGGAAGTTTGAAAAATGGCCAATTCATTTTGAATGGGAACAATGTTCTGGAAAACCTGTAATTCTGGAAAATCTGGGAATTTGGGGAATCTATCAAGGGAAAGCCCATGATTGGAATGGTTTGAATCGGACGAAAACAGTGGAAGGTAGATTGCACCAAAATCTGGAGAACAAGAAAAAGAAGAAGTTGAATAAAAA
The DNA here is from genome assembly GCF_033978795.1 of Nerophis ophidion. Classification (NCBI taxonomy): domain Eukaryota; kingdom Metazoa; phylum Chordata; class Actinopteri; order Syngnathiformes; family Syngnathidae; genus Nerophis; species Nerophis ophidion. The sequence continues at coordinate 54,109,796 of NC_084612.1, read as the reverse complement.
ATAGATTCATTTTGTTGTAGAAAACCATATTATTGTGTGAATGCTTTGGAGAAATTAATGTTGATGTGCGGCCCGGTAGCAAATGCGTCACGGACCGTTACCGGTCTTCATGTCCGGAGGTTGGGGACCACTGTCTTAGTGGATAAATATTGAAATTTTGATCTACTAAATCTGAAGTCTGCCTTCAAATATCCAACAGTGTTTGAAGTCAGACTCTTCTGATGGCAATGCGTCAAAGAAAAGGAAAGTAAAATTAGACATCTTAAAGGGGAACATTATCACCAGACCTATGTAAGCGTCAACCTTGATGTTGCAGAAAAAACAAAACATGTTTTTTAAACCGACTTGCGAACTCTAAAAGGGTGAATTTGGCGATTTAAAAACCTTTCAATTGATAGCCTGTCAAGCGATGACCTTTCACCCGTGACGTCACAACATGAAGCAATCCGCCATTTTCTTAATCTTATTACACGCACCAAGTCAAATCAGCTCAGTTTTTTTTCCCGATATCCACACAAGAATGTGTGGATATCCTGCAACACTCAAAGTGCACTTTATCGTTGGAAATGCAGATGCATTTCCAACGATAAAGTCAACAAAATCTGCAATATTGGAAAATAGACGACCACTGAATCTGCTCGAGTGCGAGCTATTCAGGGACAACGGCAGTCTCTTCCCGCAGACGAGCGACGTAAACCCCCTGGATATGATTTATGCCACTTCTTTTTCTGTCTCATTGTCCACCAAACTTATAAGGTTGTGCATGAATGCACAAAGGTGAGTTTTGTTGATGTTATTGACTTATGTGGCGTGTGCTAATCAGACATATTTGGTCACGGCATGACTGCAAGCTAATCGATGCTAACATGCTATTTAGGCTAGCTTTATGTACATATTGCATCATTATGCCTCATTTGTAGCTATATTTGCATCCTGCCTTTCCCTCCACCCACATTTAATGCCAAACAAACACATACCAATCGTTGGTTAGAAGCGATCGCCAAATTTGTCCTCGCTTCCTCCCGTGCTGCTGTCTGTCCTGATATGGCTCAATAGCTTCAGTTTCTTCTTCAATTTCGTTTTGGCTACCTGCCTCCATACTCCAACCATCCGTTTCAATACATGCGTAATCTGTTGAATCGCTTACGGCGCTGAAATCCGAGTCTGAATCCGAGCTAATATTGCTATACCTTTCTGTGCAATTCCGCCATGTTTGTTTCCGTGTGATCACGCTGTGACGTCACAGGATAATGGACGGGTGGATATAACGACGTTTAAAATCAGGCACTTTGAAGCCGTTTTTCGAGATATTGCATGATGGGTAAAATTTTGCGAAAAACTTCGAAAAATAAAATAAGCCACTGGGAACTGATTTTTATTGGTTTTAACCCTTCAGAAATTGTGATAATGTTCCCCTTTAAAATGCTCTGAAAAGAAGCAATGCCAGCCAATATCAATATTAGATCGGAACATTGCTAATATTAATGGTCATAATAGTAATTTATGCTGATTTCTCAGCATTGAGTCTTGTATTTTCGCTGTTTCGTGCACAGGCGGCCAACTGAATCCATCCTTAGAACACATTGTTCAGCCCAGTACTCATGGGAGTATGTAAATTGTCCCTAGCAGCACAGTGTTCTAAATTTCTTTGGCACTGAAACTGCATTGGAGTTTGTCCGGTTGCTTTTGGAATCCTTTCTAAATGGTTCCTAAAGCTTCAATTACTGTTGGCATGACTCAATATTTTGTGTCCGACATGCACTTGGCTTTTATGTCAAGATCTTTGTACTTTATTATCAGTTATTTACACAGAAATATCTTGTTAATACCTTAATAGTTTCCAAACGGTGTCTGTAACACGGCAGTAAAACAGCTGATCAAACAAAACAGAAGTCATTGTCGTGGACCCACTGGCTGCGCAAGCTAGCCTTCCAATCAGCAAAACAGACGCCGTAACACCACTGTGACGTTTTAGTGAATTTACTGAGGAATTTGTTTAACTGAAATAATACAAAAATAAGGCCACCTGCTCAGTGGTAGGTCGTGAGTTCAAACCCCGGCCGAGTCATACCAAAGACTATAAAAATGGGAGCCATTACCTCCCTGCTTGGCACTCAGCCTCAAGGGTTGGAATTGGTGGTTAAATCACCAAAAATTAGTCCCGGGTGCGGCCACCGCTGCTGCCCGCTGCTCCCCTCACCTCCCAGGGGTGAAAAAGAGGGATGGCTTGAACTGCAGAGGACAGATTTAATTTCACCTAGTAGACAATCATTGGTACTTTAACTTTTAACTTGATAATGCCATTGTAAGTTAATAAAACTAACACAGACACTCGTAAAGGTGTTAGCATGTTAACTAATGCTAACAATGCTAGCTTCATTACATTGCAATAGCACGTGCAAATATGTATGCAAACAATTTTACAGACATCACACCTGGGACTGTTTAGTGAGTATGGACTGTTTTAGTTACATTGTGAAACTTGAATGAAGAATGCTTTCGAGCAGAAACGCTGTCGACGGTTCTACTTTCGGTTCAAGACAAAACAGGAAGTACATTTTCAACTCACAGCACCTGCAGTGAGCAAACTCGTTCAAAAGATGACGCCATTGCACAAATGGTAACACACCATTTCAGTTCTTTGCATGGGTTTAATGCCAAATATTAAACACAAGACATAATGCCACTTGGGTGGGGTGAGGGGGTGGGGAATCCACAAATTAGCCGCACTGTTTTATAGGGAGGAGGGTTCAAAGTGTAGGAAAAAAGTAGCGTTTTATAGTCCTGAATTTACGGTATATACTCACTTGTTTTCAGATACCCTCGGGGGTAGCAGTTTGCAACTAGAGACAATATGACTGATGGTCTCCTCTGCTTCCACACACACACACACCCACACACACACAAACACACACCCACACACACACACACACACACACACACACACACACACACACACACACACACACACACACACACACACACACAGACAGCATGTGCTGCTGACCTACATCCTGTCACATTCTTCTTGTGGCAGCGAGTGTTTAGCGCTTGTTGTTGTACATATTGTAGGTACTGCAAAGTACCTTTCTGCTTTGAATGCATGAGTGATTGTGTGTTTAATGTTTGTGTAATGGAGGCCAGCCAGTGTGACTAAGCCATATGTCCCGCTGGCAAACCCCACTCACTTGGAATCCCTGAGAGCTGGTACTGGACACTGAATTGACAACTCTGGCTTTTAGTTTGGAGCTAACATGCTCATTTCTCTTGCCGAAGAACCTAGGCATGAGTCCCGCAAGGACTGAACCCGTGGTGCCGTGACCCGGATGATAGTGAGGTTTTAGGGATGAGTTTAATGGAGGCCAGCCAGTGTGGCTGGGCCATGTGTACGTTGGTATGTCTCACTCCTTGGAGGATCCAGGCAGACTAGAGGCAGGGACTGAACGCAGCGGATTACACTTGGCGACATTGTTGTATTCTTCTCGCTATGATACTGGTCTTCAACATCAGCCTGGTTTTTGCAGGACCTCTGTTTCATATTTTGGCGCTTTGTACCTGTTTCTGATCTTTGATCTGCTCAAGCCGCCCATCAGCCTGCTCCAGCCAACCACAAAGCTCTGCTATTGATTTAGTGCAGTGGTTCTTAACCCGGGATCGATCGAACCCTAGGGGTTCGGTGAGTTGGCCTCAGTTCGGTCAAGGTCAAGACCCACCCGACTTATTGTGTAAATAACAACTTCTCCTATCGGCGTATGAAGGATACGGCAACAACAGAAGTCACACTGATTTGCAGGTGTGTAATTTGTTTTGAGTTCATGCACTGTGTTGGTTCTGTTCTTTGAACAAGGTGATGTTCATGCACGCTTCATTTTGTGCACCAATAAAAAAACACATAACTTTGTCTTGAATTTGAACAATTTTATTTTTCACTAATGAAGGGTTCGGTAACTGCGCATATCCACCAACAAGGTTAAGAACTACTGCTTTGGTGGAAATCAACATCAAAATGCGTTCTTGGGTATAGATGACCAGCCGTTTCCTAGTCCTGTAGCCCAGTGGTTCTCAAATGGGGGTACGTGTACCCCTGGGGGTACTTAAGGGTATCCCAAGGGGTACGTGACATTTTTTTTTTAATATTCTAAAAATAGCAACAATTCAAAAATCCTTTATTAATGTATTTATTGAATAATACTTTGACAAAATATAAATGTAAGTTCATAAACTGTGAACAGAAATGCAACAATGCAGTATTCAGTGTTGACAGCCAGATTTTTGTGGACATGTTCCATAAATATTGATGTTAAAGATTTCTTTTTTTGTGAAGACATTTTTAGAATTAAGTTCATGAATCCAGATGGATCTCTATTACAATCCCCAAAGAGGGCACTTTAAATTGATGATTACTTCTATGTGTAGAAATCTTTATTTATAAATGAACCACTTGTTTATTTTTCCACAAGTTTTTAGTTATTTTTATATCTTTTTTTCCAAATAGTTCAAGAAAGACCACAACAAATGAGCAATATTTTGCACTGTTATAAAATTTAATAAATCAGAAACTGATGACATAGTGCTGTATTTTACTTCTTCATCCCTTTTTTTCAACCAAAAATGCTCTGATTAGGGGGTACTTGAATTAAAAAAAATTTCACAGGGGGTACATCACTGAAAAAAGGTTGAGAACCACTGTTGTAGCCCATACACTTGATATCCTGCTTGGTCTTTAGGAGTATACCAAAGCCTTAGGCAACAACTGGCCCTGGTAAGCTGTTCATCATCACAATCTTGTTCTCAGAGTTCAGCTTTAATTTGAGAACTGTTTTGATACGACGGTAATATTTCTTCCAGGTTTTGGCTTGCATGGACTTGTGCTTGAATAAATCACTGTCATCTACAAGCAGGTAACTGTACATACTTCCAGCATGGTTCAGGCTTTTGATGGTTTCTTTGTGGCTGAAAGTGGCATCAGTGCCTCGGCCTATGTCTATACTAAGCTGAATAACCCCTTAAATTAATAATGATTTAGTCTAAGCCCCGTTTCAGCCACGCTAAACTAGCGTTTAAAGTCCCCCTCCTCGGACAAATTATTACATGGGTAAGTGCACCATGTATTTCTTGAATCTCCAGCTCTTAGCTTTGTATGGACTGAAAGATCCTTTAAAAACTGAATTCGGAGAGGAAGTGACACCAGAAAGACTGTGCCCCACACAGGAAGTGACGCCAGAAAGAACGTGCCACAGCCAGCTTCATAATAAAGCGGTTTTGTAACTCAGAGATAATCACTGGAAATATGGAGGCGAGTCATCCAGACATGCCCATGTTTCTCCTTCTTCTACATGTACAGACACTTGTGGAAATCATACATGAATACCTCAAGAGAAAGCCATTGCAGCTATTTGGGATACAACACTTTTCAGTCGGCAAGATAACTTTCCAATGTCAAGGCCAGCTGTGATTCAACTTAGCGAAAAACTTTGTCCATTTGTTGAAGGAGAGTAAACAAGAATGCGGGCTACCGTGGATGTGATAAAAAAGGTAGCGTGTGCATTATATTACCTGGTCGTCAATCCAATCAATCCAATCCACTTTATTTATATAGCACATTAAAACAACAATAATGTTTCCATAGTGCTGCACAGCCATGTCAAAAACAATATTAAAAACAATATTATACTCCACCAATGACTGAATAAAAACAAAAAATAAATAAATATAAAACCAATATAAAAACAATATAAAAACAAATAAAGTTAAAAACAATTTTAAAGGGTAAAAGCAATTAAAACAGTAAAATAGAAATCAGAATGTATAATAAAAACACAGAGGACCATACAACTCACGTAGTGTTAAAAGCCAAAGAATAAAAGTGGGTCTTAAGACGAGACTTAAAACATTCCACAGTGGAAGCAGTTTGAACATGGAGAGGCAGAGTGTTCCATAGCTTAGGGCCGACCACAGAGAATGCCCTGTCTCTCCTGGTCATAAGTCTGGTCTTGGGCATCCAGATCTGGAACTGGCTCTCGGTCCTCAGAGCGCGCGCAGGAGTGTACATTTGAATGAAGTCTGAGATATACTGAGGTGCCAGTCCATGTAAAGATTTAAAAACAAACAGCAATGTTTTAAAATAAATTCGAAAATGAACAGGGAGCCAGTGCAAACTCTGAAGAATTGGGGTTAAAAGTCCCTGTTAAAAGTCGTGCTGCCGCGTTCTGGACTAACTGCAACCGGAAGAGAGCTTTTCGGCTAATGCCAGCATAAAGTGCATTGCAGTAGTCCAGGCTACTTGAAATAAAAGCATGCACAACTTGTTCAAAAAGGTTAAAAGATAAAAACGGTTTTACCTTTACTAAAAGACGAAGATAATAAAAACACGATTTTAAAACGCTATTGACTTGTTTGTCAAGTTTAAAATCGCTGTCTATAGTGACGCCAAGGGAAGACTATCGACAGAAAACAGCGAATGCTTTTGGACTGGCAAAGCAGACTGTATCAGTTATTGTCCGCCATGTTTCCTGAAGGAACTCTCCTGAAGGAATCAATAAAGTACTATCTATCTATGTACGTCACGGACTCAACGTCTAGGTCCAGTGTATATAAAGTCACGAAAAAAGGAATTGACAATGAAAGTGAAGGCAAAAGAGTGAGGAGTGTCCGGACCAGATATCTAGATCCCTAATTTGATTCTTGTCGAATGTTCTTTGTCACATTGTGTACTTTTGTGTCCAATAAAGATGTGATTAATGTATGATGTCTCAGGTGTGATTGACTACAATAAGGCCCCACAGCACACAGGATTCCAGTTCATTGAAATACCACAACACGGGATATTGTTCAGATAAGTTTCAGTTAAGAAATTGCACACAAAACAAAACACTGGAGGTGACTATGACGTGCACATTTTCCGCGCATGCGTATTAGGTCGCGTTGAGCCGGCTGACAGAGGGGGGAGGGTCTTAAATGACCCTTGTGTGTGTGTGGACAAGGATAAGGTTAGGTGGGATTTACCCTGGATAACCTTAGTTTAGTGTAAACGGGGCCTTAGACTGGTTGGCATAAATTTGCTTGAACGCAATTGTCCGATTGCCAGATTCCAGTTGCATGTTCTTGCTAAACCTTCTTACCACATTTAGCTCCGCACTTAGTTCTGTAACTCCTTTTTCAAGTCCTATCAATGTGCAAAGGCACACCATCCATCCATCCATTTCCTACCGCTTATTCCCTTTCGGGGTCGCAGGGGCGCTGGCGCCTATCTCAGCTACAATCGGAAAGTTATTGAATCCCGAAGGAAGGCACGAAAGAGGTGTGCCCTTGACCATGGATACGACTGAATTGACTGCTAATGAGCGTGACTCTGTCCTCGGGACTGTTGTTGTGCTGTGTTCACGGGCTCTGTTCAAGAATCAATTAAGTTGTAAATCGAGATTCTGTTGCAGCTATTAAAATTTGTTCATTTGTGCTGCAAGCAAACACACAGAGGGCTTTTAAAGTAAGTGAATCAATATGTGAGGTACTTAGGTGAGCGTCAGGTAAAAAGCAGAGGCATGTGGACATTTCTAGCGTCCTGCCATCCAATAGTCCCTTTGAAACACACTCGGCTGTGTGGGAGACTCAGGCATTGATGGAAGAATTTATTGAGCTGCAGCAACCTATTTCCTTCCCAAGGTTAGTTAACTAAAACTGTGTGGTGGATTCTACACACTGTAGCTCTATAGGCGTGTTACTGCTGGAGGTTCCATCAAATGTGACTTTGCAGCAGTCAACAAGGTACTTTTGATGACGACACTTCCTATTCATCAGTCATGTCTTCCAACAATTTCACTTACTTTAATTCCCCCTTCTTGATGGTCTGCATTGACATCTCTACCCTATTTTCCGTACTATAAGGCACACTTAAAATCATTTTTTTTCTCCCAAAATCAACATTGTGCCTTATAACCCAGTGAAAAGGCGTAGAATTGGGTAGGGACGCTAGGGACACGTCCCTACCAATATCCAGCCGCTACTGTGTAGTCACTATCAATACAAGCGCTGCCCGTAATGTTTAGTCAATGATTATGGCACAGAAAGGGTTAAATGTCGGTCTCTGCTAGAACTCCCGCCTCTAACCTAAATATCGCTCCCTGATTGGTTGCCGCTCTCATGTTAACTTACGTGTGATTGGCTGTTCCCGCTGTCACTCCTTCTGCTTGTAAAAGCTAGCCTACATGCTAGTTGCTGGCGAGCGGATGAGAGGCAGTGGTACTCGGTGTAAGTTGTAAGTTCTAACTTGTAAGTAAGTGTAAGTTGTAAATAAGTGTAAGTTGCAAGTTGTAAGTAAGTGTAAGTTGTCAACATGTTCGGCATTTGTTGTTCCTGGCACACGGTAGCTAGATGGATTTTAATATCAATGCTGTGATTTACATTGTGTTTGTGTCTGTTTGCGTGCGTGTGTGTGTGCTGTAGGTTTTGAAGGACGTCAATGAAAAGAAAACTGGATATAAGAGACTTCTTTAGGAGTCAAACTGTAAGTTACTTCAAGGGTGTATAGAGGCTCAACAATATTGAATAATTCAACAATATATCACTCCATGCACGCCCCTTAGAGTGCTATAATGAGCATTTACCATGGACTGGAGTGATATATTGCTTTTATAAAACGGTTACAAATAAAGGCTTTATGAAATAGGAGTACTCAATCAATTTAATGTAGTTTTATTCAACCAGAAATACATATTATCCAATAAAATAGCCTCACTGTGGAAAAAATAGTCCCACCTATCCAGACGTTAGCTCCAAATCAGCACTGCATCTCGTCTTTTCCTCCACTTTTTTTCAGGTGAAAGTCAATGCTCAGTCGCCTTTACCATTGTTAACCCTCCCCGGAGGTGAAAGTTAACCTTAAACATGTGAATTCAACTACTTTAGTCCGTTTTTTAACATCGTAAAAACATCAGCTGTCTTTTACTACGAACTGCAACAGTCCGTTGTCATGCATACATGACAACAACGTCCATTCATACTAGTCATGCGTGCCTGAGGCGGAGTGATAGCCTACGCTGTGATAAGGCTTTAGAATATTAAAGCCACGGTTAACAGCCAATCAGATCGCCGGATTTAGCCTTTCCGTTTTTTTTTTGAAATTATTTTTTAGTTTCATGTATTTATGTAGAAGTGAGCAATAGTTTGAAAATACCAAAGTGGTGGAAATACAATAAACCCTCACTAGATGATCATGTGATTTTACAATGCTAAAATATAATACGGTTTATTAGTGATTCCCAAAGCCCAAAAAAAGTCTGCGGGCTATAGAGCGTTTTCCGTTCGGGCTCCAGTACTCTGGAATGCCCTCCCGGTAACAGTTCGAGATGCCACCTCAGTAGAAGCATTTAAGTCTCACCTTAAAACTCATTTGTATACTCTAGCCTCTAAATAGACTCCATTTTAGACCAGTTGATCTGCTGTTTCTTTTCTTTTTCTTCTATGTCCCACTCTCTTTGTGGAGGGGGTCCGGTCCGATCCGGTGGCCATGTACTGCTTGCCTGTGTATCGGCTGGGGACATCTCTGCGCTGCTGATCCGCCTCCGCTTGGGATGGTTTCCTGCTGGCTCCGCTGTGAACGGGACTCTCGCTGCTGTGTTGGATCCGCTTTGGACTGGACTCTCGCGACTGTGTTGGATCCATTATGGATTGAACTTTCACAGTATCATGTTAGACCCGCTCGACATCCATTGCTTTCGTCCTCTCCAAGGTTCTCATAGTCATCATTGTCACCGACGTCCCACTGGGTCATTATTGTCACCGATGTCCCACTGGGTGTGAGTTTTCCTTGCCCTTATGTGGGCCTACCGAGGATGTCGTAGTGGTTTGTGCAGCCCTTTGAGACACTAGTGATTCAGGGCTATATAAGTAAACATTGAATTCATTAATATGAAGTAATATTCATATTTAGTAAAAGCCTTTTTGCTCAGGCAGTAACTGTACCATCAAGCTCTATGGTCATTGTCCTAAATGTATCTGTCATGCATCAACATATTTTTGGCCAGCAGTTAATTTCTGTGACAGACCGGCGGAGGCATGTGTTTGGCTCTTTCAAATAGGAACAACCAGTGGACACTAATCTGCTTGTATTTGAGTATTAGTGACAAACATATTTACGGTACAAAAGCAGCAATAGAAAGAAGTAGTTGAAGGGAAAAATTGTGAGTGATTTAAACACGAGTTGGGGAAAAGATTATTACAGTTCATTTATGTTTATTTACAATGTTGTATTGCTTGAATGTATTTCTGATGTTGTTGATGGACAGTAGGCTATGTTAATTGACAGTATGATGCACAGTTGCACTACAGCCCTACACTAAAGAGTAAAGATGAGAACTCTTCCAAGTTGTCTCCTTTGCTTTCATTTTAGTTGCTTTACCCTATAACATCCGCATGACGTGAAATTATGATTGCTAATGTAAAAAAAAGAAGTTAACTTTCAGAGTGCTGCCTTGGAATACTTTCATGTCCCCACCAATCTCGAAATCAAACCTACTCCCTTGACCCAGTGCGACGCCCAGAATGTATGGAATAATTCTGTTTTTGCTTACCGACCTCAAAGTTATTTTATTTGGTAGATGATGTAATGATAAGTGTGACCAGTAGATGGCAGTCAAACATAAGGCACACATGTAGACTGCAAGATGATGTCAATATGACTCAAGTAAACAACATCAACATTTTGTATGTTCCATTGAAAATATAGAACATTACACACAGCACTCAAAAATCTATCAACACGTTTTAGTAGGACTTCGGTAAGCTAGGAAGCCGCACTGCTTGATGGACTGTACTGTGCTTCAACATAGGAGTATTATTATGGTGAGTGTGTAAGGTAAGACATATTATTTGGTGTTTTTTTTTCGTAATATAATGCAAAAACAACATTTCTTACCTTCTGGTACCTGCTGATCTGTATTTGGGATCTGCATAAATCCTGAAAAATTGCGTGCCTCCACATTTGTAGTTCGTGGCGACGTCGTAGTCGATAACCTTTTTCTTTTTCTCTATCTTCTTGTTATGTGACATTCATCCTCCACTGTTGCCATTTCTAATATAAAGTACTGTAAAGTTCCTACTTATTTCTGTCAGTAAACTCCCCATGAAAGTACTAAAACATACCGGTGTAGTGAGTTTAAATTATTCACCCAAGTAACTTTAGTTATTAGAGAGTTCCGGTGGGAGGGTTTTTCACAGGCTCACTAGTGCTGTTGCACTAGTGAGCCACGGATGAGGAGATGCTGCTCCGTTAATGATTGAAGTAAAGTCGGAATGTCATTGAAACAGTTAGCTCCATCTTTTGACACTTTTTCCACTCCTGTCCTTGCACACTACACCGCTACAACAAAGATGACGCTGTCGAAGTGGAGACACGTAAATAAGAGCGCCCACAAAACGGCGCATCCTGAAGCGACTGTCAGTGACTTGAAAATGATGTGTAAAACATCATCTATGCAACATTTTGAGCAAAGAACCACCATCACATGTTATGTAGACCACAAGGAAGTATTTTACATTTAGAAGAAAAAAAACCAATATGACTCCTTTAAAGGCCTACTGAAATTAGATTTTCTTATCTAAACGGCAATAGCAGGTTCATTCTACAATATGTGTCATACTTGATCATTTCGCGATATTGCCATATTTTTGCTGAAAGGATTTAGTAGAGTACATCGACGATAAAGTTCGCAAATTTTGGTCGCTAATAGAAAAGCCCTGCCTTTACCGGAAGTATGTGCGCGTGACGTCACGAGTTGCAGGGCTCCACACATATTCACATTGTTTTTATTGGGAGCCATCAGCAGTAAGAGCAATTTGGACCGAGAAAGCGACAATTTCCCCATTAATTTGAGCAAGGAAGAAAGATTTGTGAATTAGGATACTGATAGTGAAGGACTAGGAAAAATAATAATAATAAAAATAAAAAAAGCGACGGCTCCCGGCGGCGGCAGTGTGAGCGTTTCAGATGTAATTAGACACATTTACTAGGATAATTCTGGAAGATACCTTATCTGTTTATTGTTTTAATAGTGTTTTAGTGAGATTTTAAAGATTGTAAAGACATATTTGAATATGTCTTTACAATATGTATAGCCCGGTTGGTAGAGCGGCCGTATCTGCAACTTGAGGGTTGCAGGTTCGATCCCCGCTTCCGCCATCCTAGTCACTGCCGTTGTGTCCTTGGGCAAGACACTTTACCCACCTGCTCCCAGTGCCACCCACACTGGTTTAAATGTAACTTAGATATTGGGTTTCACTATGTAAAGCGCTTTGAGTCACTAGAGAAAAGCGCTATATAAATATAATTCACTTCACTTCACTAAAGACATATCTCGAGGTCGGATGGCTGCGGTGAACACAAAGTGTCTCAGAGAGAAGCCGAGGAGCCAAGCTCACAGCTGCCTTTTAAACAGCTGCTGCAGGACGACGAATAATCCAATGATTTCTCCGATAAGATATATATCACAATTTCCCCATCCAAAAACATGCTGGTTGACCGCTCTGTGTTAAAGCTTCACAACAAACAAAGAAACACCGGCCGTGTCTCGATGCTAAAGACATCTGCGATCCACCGCTTTCCACCATCAGCATTGTTCTTTATAGTCTCCATTATTAAATGAACAAATTGCAAAAGATTCAGCAACACAGATGACCAAAATACTGTGTAATTACGCCATGAACGGAAACGAATTTTAGCCGCTAGTGGTGCAGCGCTAATATTTCCTGACAGTCCTTGACGTCACGCGTACGCGTCATCATTCCAACGAAGTTTTCAATAAAACATTTAAAATTGCAATTTAGTAAACTAAAGGGGCTGTATTGGCATGTGTTGCAATGTTAATATTTAATCATAGATATATAAACTATCAGACTGCGTGGTCAGTAGTAGTGGGTTTCAGTAGGCCTTTAATGCGCCTTATAATCCAGTGCACCTTATATATGAAAACAGATCGAAAGTAGACCGTTCATTGGCAGTGCGCCTTATAATCCGGTGTGCCCTATGATCCGGAAAATACGGTACAGTCAAAATATCTACGTTGTATGTTGTACAAATGATTGTTTTCCTTTTTTTTTGTTTGCTATGCAGGATAAAACTTGGGATTTTAGGTCTCTTGCAATTTATATTTGCCCTATTATTCGCTCAACTCCCAATTTTTTTGTGATCCCCTTTATACAGCCTTCTGTAAATTATTCTCCGGGTCTTCCTTGTATGCATACGATGTCAAATATTACAGCAATTTCTCTGTTCTGAGAGGCCAACCCAATTTTCACGATGTGCTTTCTCCATCTGATGAACCATGTCGCTTTTTCACTGCGATGAAGGCTTAATCACTCTGCTTTTATTTGAAGTGACGCCAAGCAAGACCCCTAATGCAAAGAAACAAGAGAAATAATTTAGTAGACGAGCACGTCGGGTCAATGACGATGTGATTAACTGTGATAACTTATAAGTGTGGCACTTCTCGACCCTGAAGGCTGTTTACCAGTCAACTGCGCTTAGTTAGACCTCTGGGCTGAGTGAATTAGGAAGAGCAAAGCAACACACTTTTGACTGCAGCTGCAGTGGTAATGAGTGGGAAGAGACCTGTTTAAAAGCCTGATGAGCTTGTGGGAGCGAGTGGACATTGCAGTGTAGCCGCTGGAAAAGAAAAGCAGCCATGAAACAAAGCAGTGCCACGACCAAACATTTGCAGAAAGTAGAGCATCTGAGCTTTTTTGAGGATCACTGCAATAACCTAATCTTTTTTTGTAATGTATTCTAGGGAGTGAAAAGAGCACTTTGTGCATTTGCATATCTATATGAATCCGCTGGTATTCCTTATACGACACAAATTACACATTTTCTCTACATTTAAGCCCCGTTTACACTAAGGTTATCCAGGGTAAATCCCACCTAACCTTATCCTTGTCCACACACACTCAATGGTGGTTTAAGACCCCCCCTCCGTCCGTCGGCGCAACGAGACCTAATACGCATGCACGGTGAAATGCGCACGTCATAGTCACCTCCAGTGTTGTTTTGTGTGCAAGTTCATGAATGTAACTTATCTGAACAATATCCCGTGTTGTGGTATTTCTATTAAGTGGTAAACGGATTATACTTGCATAGCGCTTTTCTACCTTCAAGGTACTCAAAGCGCTTTGACACTATTTCCACATTCACACACACACACTGATGGCGGGAGCTGCCATGCAAGGCCCAAACCACCACCCATCAGGAGCAAAGGTGAAGTGTCTTGCTCAAGGACACAACGGACGTGACTAAGTTGGTAGAAGGTGGGGATCGAACCAGGAACCCCTCAGGTTGCTGGCACGTCTACTCTCCCAACCGCGCCACACCATCCTTATTAACTGGAATCCAGTGTGCTGTGGGGCCCTATTGTAGTGAATCACACTTGAGACATTATCAATTAATCACATCTTTATTAGACACGTAAACAATGTGACAAAGAACATTTGACAACAATCAAACTAGATATCTGGTCAGGACACTCCTCACTTTTTTGCCTTGACCTTTATTGTCCATTCCTTTATGGTGACTTTATATACTCTGGACCTAGACATTGAGTCCGCAACATACATTGTGGACAATAACTGATACAGTCTGCTTTGCCGGTCCAAAAGCATTCGCCGTTTTCTGTCGTCTTCCATCGACGGCCAGGTAATACAAAGCACACGCTACTTTTTTTATCACATCCACGGGAGCCCGCATTCTCGTTGTCTCTCCTTCCACAATGGACAAAGTTTTTCGCTAAGTAGAATCACAGCTGATCTGGACATTGGAAAGTTATCTTGCCCTCTGAGAAGTGCTGTATCCCAAATAGCTGCAATGGCTTTCTCTTAAGGTATTCATGTGTGATTTCCACAAGCGTCTGTACATGTAGAAGAAGGAGAAACACGGGCATGTCTGGATGACTCGCCTCCATATTTCCAGTGATTAACAAAACCACTTTAATATGATGCTGGCTCTGGCGCGTTCTTTCTGACCTCACTTCCTGTGTGGGGCGCTGTCTTTCTGGCATTATTTCCTCCCCGAACTCAGTTTGTAAACGATCATTGAATCCATATAAAGTTAAGAGCCAGAGATTCAAGAAATACACGGCACACTTAGCCGTGTAAAAATGGGTCCGAGGAAGGGAACCTTAAACGATGGTTTAGTGTGGCTGAAATGGGGCGTAGGCTAAATAATTATTATTGTAAGGGGTTATTCGGCTTAATTTAGATATGGCCTTAAAACACTTCCTTGTGCTCTACATAACATGTAAATTGTTTTTCGGTCCAAATTTTCCATGGATTAAGTTTTACAGACCGTTTTCTAGCCACTTTCTGACCGTCTTTATAGGATGCGTCCTTTAGTGTCTTGGTCTTATTTACAGTGGGGCAAAAAAGTATTTAGTCAGCCACTGATTGTGCAAGTTCTCCCACTTAAAATGATGACAGAGGTCTGTAATTTTCATCATAGGTACACTTCAACTGTGAGAGACAGAATGTGAAAAAAATCCAGGAATTCACATTGTAAGAATTTTAAAGAATTTATTTGTAAATTATGGTGGAAAATAGATATTTGGTCAACCATTCAAAGCTCTCACTGATGGAAGGAGGTTTTGGCTTAAAATCTCACGATACATGGCCCCATTCATTCTTTCCTTAACACGGATCATTTGTCCTGTCCCCTTAGCAGAAAAACAGCCCCAAAGCATGATGTTTCCACCCCCATGCTTCACAGTAGGTATGGTGTTCTTGGGATGCAACACAGTAATCTTCTTCCTCCAAACACGACGAGTTGAGTTTATACCTAAATGGATACATGGATGATACAGCAGAGGATTGGGAGAATGTCATGTGGTCAGATGAAACCAAAATAGAACTTTTTGGTATAAACTCAACTCTTCGTGTTTGGAGGAAGAAGAATACTGAGTTGCATCCCAAGTACACCATTTCTACTGTGAAGCATGGGGGTGGAAACATCATGCTTTCGGGTTGTTTTTCTGGTAAGGGGACAGGACGATGTGTTTGTCATTGTTTGATGTGGGTTCGCAGTGTGACACATATTTGTAACAGTGTTGAAGTTGTTTATACGGCCACCCTCAGTGCGACCTGTATGGCTGTTGACCAAGTATGCGTTACATTCACTTGTGTGTGTTTAAAAGCCGCATTTATTATGTGATTGGGCCGGCACACTGTTTGTATGGAGGAAAAGTGGATGTGACGACAGGTATAGAGGACGCTAAAGAGAGTGCCTTTAAGGCACGCCCCCAACATTGCTCTCCGGGTGGAAATCGGGAGAAATTCGGTTGCCTCGGTTGATTTTCGGGAGGCACACTGAAATTCGGGAGTCTCCCGGGATAATCGGCAGGGTTGACAAGTATGCCTTTACCTTGACTGCATCTTCTTACCGTCATCCATGGTGTAGTCTTTAGCGCTTCCAGAAAGAGTCTACTGAAAGATTAAGTTTGAACTGTACGCCACTTTGTATTAGAAAATGGCAGAAGCGGACGAAGCATGTGCATGTACGAGCCAGTCCGCCCCACATCAAGATAGGACAAAAACAGGTTATTGACCATCTTGGACTACAATGGCGGACTTGCGCAAAGAACTCCGCATACATTTCTACCATATATGGATAATCCACTGACGTCACCCGTGGGGGAAAACAAAACGTCAATTCAAAACGGCTCGTTTGTAGGTAATATGAAGGAAGACAAGATTGTTTTATAAATATCACCGCTTTCATTGTTTTATTTCAAATTTACGGTTCTGATGCAGATCCCAAAACCACAAAAACAGGTATCAATAGGTAAGAAAAGTTGGTTTTGCATTTGAACACAATACGGCGACATGGTCCTTAAAAGAAACATAACGTCCAAATAACCAACATGTCACTAACAAGTTCTCTCTCTGTGTTTTCTACACTTGGAAATTAATCTGACAGTCATTTCCCATAGTAGTCTTTTTAGTACTGGACAGATAACTATTGGTATTTGAAATCATAGGCGCCGATCCCGTGGGTGCGTCGGGGCCCGAGCGCCCATGTGGGATTGACGGCAACTTTCAATCTTTAAAATACTTTTTGTAATATCAATCTTGTTGTTGTTAATTTTGTGTATAGTCAATAATTAACAAAGCCTTCCCAAATAATTTTGATTTAGAACACTGCACACAAGCGAATGAAAGCCATATGTTGCAGGTCCCAGGTAGCCAGGACAAGCATGCAGATAATAATGTCCTGTTAAACAGGAGGAAAAAGCACACAGAACGTTTCAGTTGTTCACAGACTGGTCGCTCTCATCAGAATTTATTAACCGAAATTGCAAATCCACAATTCACTTCATTTCCCATATCTTTTGTCACTTTGTGTTATCATTTCAATGTATTTTACTTTAGCTTCACCTTTATTTTCATCAAAACACTCAATAAACTATCATTAAACCATTACTGTATCACTGGAGTTATAATTACCATAACAATACTGTATGCCTTTTTCCCATATATCTTCACATATCCACATCATTGCTCAAAACATACAATATAGTAACCAATTAGACCTTACTTCACTGTCTTGTCTTTCTCAGGAATATTCACCTTTAACTCAATGCACTGTTTAGCAACATTCATTTAAGCACTTTACTTTTCTTTATATTGTTCTTTTTATAATAGCAGCTTTAAGTTACTGTACTTGAAATGTTCATTGACCATCCCTGAGAGCTTTAAGGCCTACTGAAACCCACTACTACCCACCACGCAGTCTGATAGTTTATATATCAATGATGAAATATTAACATTGCAACACATGCCAATACGGCTGGTTTAGTTCACTAAATTGCAATTTTAAATTTCCCGGGAGTTTTTTCTTGAAAGCATCGCGTAATGATGACGTGTACGCTTGACGTCACGGACTGTTATGAATATGAGCGCTGCGCAAACACACAGATAAAAGTCGTCCGCTTTAATCCCATAATTACACAGTATTTTGGAAATCTGTGTTGCTGAATCCTTTGCAATTTGTTCAATTAATATTGGAGAAGTCAAAGTAGAAAGATGCAGTTGGGAAGCTTTAGCCTTTAGCCACTCAAACACACGGTGATTCCTTGTTTAAAATTCACGGAGGTGAAACTTTAATATGGATCACAGCGAACATGGATCCCAACCGGATGTCAACCAGCAGGTTTCGGTGAGAAAATTATGGTAAAAAGTCGCTTCTTACCGGATATCAGCTGAGCTTGTGCCGCCCATACAGCTGCCGTCGACTTCCCTGAGACACTGCGCGTCAACACACCCGTGGACACACACCTCCGACTATCAAGTACTGTTAAACTCACTAAAACACTAGCAACACAATAGAAAGATAAGGGATTTCCCAGAAATATCCTGGTAAATGTGTCTAAAAACATCAGAATCCGTCCCAATGCAATCGCGTTTTTTTTTCTTTCTAGTACGTCGCTATCAATATCTTCAAACACAAATCTTTCATCCTCGCTCAAATTAATGGGGAAATTGTCGTTTTCTCGGTCTGAATGGCTGTTTTTGTTGGAGGCTCCCATTAAAATCAATGTGATTATATGAGGAGCCATCAAACATGGGACGTCATCGTCTGCACTTCCGGTAGAGGCAGGACTTTTCTCTTGGCACCGAAAGTTGTAAACTTTATCGTGGATGTTCTCTACTAAATCTTTTCAGCAAAAATATGGCAGTATCGCGAAATGATCAAGTATGACACATAGAAAGGACCTGCTATCCCTGTTTAAATAAGAACATCATTGTTACGTTTGCGCCGCATCGTGGATGTGCGGGGAGTTTCACCTCTTGATGCACGGGATCACAGCAGGCAGAAGTGAAGGTAAGAACACGTTTTAATAAAAAAATACAACAAAAGAACACTTGTACAAACGAGCAAATCAAAGGCGTGCCTTAGCACCGAAGCCGACTACCGAACGTGCGTGGAGGCTAAGCTACACTTAGCAGAGAGATTACAGACAAACCTAACGTAACTGTTGCGTGGTGCAAACAAACTGGCGACGAGGAACTGCGGTAGCAGGCAGTCTTAAATCCAACACAATAAATCAAAAGAGGTGTGCTTCGGGAGTGCGTGCAAGAGGTGTAATTAAGTAGCCATGGTGATGAATGTAAAAAAGGAAGTGTTCATCCTAAGGGAAACGGCAGAGTCAAAAACGTGATCAAACATACAGAAAAGTAAACAACAAACGATCCATGAAGTGGATCGTAACATTACCCCTCCCTTAAGGGGCAGATCCCAGATGCCCCAAAAAAGACAAAATACCGAAAACCCCCTCCCACAACGAGACAGTCCAAAAATAGAAGGGAGAGCGGAGGGAGGACCTGGCGGAGGGTCGTCAAGTCCCGTGTCCCTGAATCCACCGGGGACAGGACAAATGGCGGCGGCGGGTGGAACGCCGCTGCAACCAAAGTCTGGGCGGGCGGACCCGCAGAGGCCACCTTCGTGGCTGACGAAGACCCGGGCGCGTCCTACGAGGAAGACGCCCGGGGTAGGGCCACACCCGTGGCCGACTTGGAGGGGGCTTGGCAGCAGCAGACGTAGGTGCGGGGGCTGCAGCCGTAGCAGGCACCGATGCTGGTGCGGATGCCGGCAGAGGATCAGGTGCAGAGGCCAGCAGAGGATCAGGTGCAGAGGCCGGCAGAGGATCAGGTGCAGAGGCCGGCAAAGGATCAGGTGCAGAGGCCGGCAGAGGATCAGGTGCAGAGGCCGGCAGAGGATCAGGTGCTGACGCCGGCAGCGGATCAGGTGCTGACGCCGGCAGCGGATCAGGTGCTGACGCCGGCAGAGGTTCAGGTGCTGACGCCGGCAGAGGAGCAGGTGCTGACGCCGGCAGAGGAGCAGTAGCAGGTGTCGGCTTCAGCCGCGGAGCAGGTGTCGGCTTCAGCCGCGGAGCAGGTGTCGGCTTCAGCCGCGGAGCAGGTGTCGGCTTCAGCCGTGACGCAGGTGTCGGCTTCAGCCGAGGAGCAGGTGTTGGCTTCAGCCGAGGAGCAGGCACAGGGGCCCACCGAGGGGAACGAGAGGACTGGCTGCGAGCAGGACTAGGACTATGATGAGGGATAAGACGAACACTAGGACTCGGGAAAGGACTTGAGTGAGGACCAGGACTTACAATCACACTAGTGCTTTGACAAGGGCTTGGGCAAGGACCAGGACTTACAGTCATACCAGGGCTTGGGCAAGAACTAGGACAAACGGTCAAACTAGGTGCTTGGGGAAGGACTGGGACTAACAATCATACTGGTGCTCGGGCAAGGACTTGGACAAAGACTAGGACTTACAGTAACACTGGGGCTCAGACAAGAACTTGGGTAAGGACTAGGGTTCGGACCAAGACCACGAGGGGAATCAGAACTAATATTACGATGACAAGAAACAAGACTCGGGACAGGTCTTGGACTAGGACTCGAAACAGGACTATAACAAAAACTTGGACCAGGACTTGGACTACGACTCAATGTACAAGTTGCTCGACGAGTAAGACTAGAACACGGACTAGGAAGACGGCTCGGACTTGAACACTGAAAGAGACTGGGACTAAAACAAGAACTAGGGCACGGACGGAACACAGGTGGAGGAGGTTTAGGTGGCCGAAGTGGCTTATCGGGTCGCAAGACAGATGGTGGAGATCTAGTGGGATGTGCAGGCTTAACCGAGGGAAACACCGGTGGTGGAGGTGTAGGTGGTTTAACGGGTTGCACGACTAGTGGTGGAGGTCTAGAAGTAAGTACAGGCTTACCCGGGGGGAACTCTGGTGGAGGAGGTGTAATGGGCAGAAGTTTTATGTGCTGGAACAACGGTGGAAGGGGTTGAATTGAGGATCGTGGCTTAGTGTTTCGCAGCTGTTCTACCGCCGTAGCACATATCACTAGCACTCCCCTCAAGACCCGGATTCCAGACGGGTTCCTTGTTGCCAGAGACTGAACCCAAGGGTGGTCGGTGGGAGGCTTGGAGGAGGGCTGACTCTTCCCCTCTAAAATGTCCAAAATCCTCACTAACAGGAGAGGAAAACAACACAGACTTGGGCGGGGAACGGGACTTACGAGGTGGGGAAGTAGGTGTGAGGGGCAAAGGTGGACTAGAGCTAAAGTGGCGAAAAATGTCCTGATAATAATATAATACTCGAATTAAAGTAATTCTTAGGTGGGTGACTGGCTTCAGGGGTGCAATAATTGTCCTTATAAATGTTCTTTAAAGAAAACAGGTCCTTAGGTGACAAATGAGAACATTCTGACTCAAAAAACTCATTGTCGCTGCAATCAAAAGAAAAGGTAGGTGGAGTGTCTAACAAGGGGTTAACAGTGACGTCAGAGGGAGGCGGGAACGAAGTGACGTCATGTTGAGTGACAGGGGAGGCGGTAGCTTGTGCGGGGCTATAGGGGCTAATAGAGTGGTGACTGGAACTGGGGGAAGTGAACAAAGTACCAACCCTTAGAGAAGAGTCCTGGGTTGGAGCGGTGGAATACATGGCCGGATATGCTGCTTGTCGGGGACGGAGTTCTGGAAGATCCCACGAGAGGTGACGCGTTTCTGGTCGTCAGTTTCTGTTACGTTTGCGCCGCATCGTGGATGTGCGGGGAGTTTCACCTCTCGATGCACGGGTTCACAGCAGGCAGAAGTGAAGGTAAGAACAAGTTTTAATAAACAACAAAAGAACACTTGTACAAACGAGCAAATCAAAGGCGTGCCTTAGCACCGAAGCCGACTACCGAACGTAAGAAAAAGAGGCAGAGTTCAAAAACTCCATAAAGCGCGAGCCGAGCGCGCGGAGGCTAAGCTACACTTAGCAGAGAGAATACAGACAAACCTAACGTAACTGTTGCGTGGTGCAAAAAAACTGCCGACGAGGAACTGCGGTAGCAGGCGGTCTTAAATACAACACAATAAATCAAAACAGGTGTGTTTCGGGAGTGCGTGCAGGAGGTGTAATTAAGTAGCCATGGTGACGAATATGTGCCATATGGTGAAATCACACTAAACAACACTGTCATAAACATGTGCCATATAGTGAAACCACACTAAACAACACTGTCATAAAGATGTGCCATATAGTGAAACCACACTAAACAGCGGTGTCAAAAATATGTGCCATATGGTGAAATCACTCTAATCAACACTGTCATAAACATGTGCCATATAGTGAAACCACACTAAACAACACTGTGATAAAGATGTGCCATATAGTGAAACCACACTAAACAGCGGTGTCAAAAATATGTGCCATATGGTGAAATCACTCTAATCAACACTGTCATAAACATGTGCCATATAGTGAAATCACACTAAACAACACTGTCATAAAAATGTGCCATATAGTGAAACCACACTAATCAACACTGTCATAAACATGTGCCATATAGTGAAACCACACTAAACAACACTGTCATAAACATGTGCAATATAGTGAAACCACACTAAACAACAACAGCAAACACATTTTGGAAGAATATTTGCACCGCAACACAACATAAATACTACAGAACAAATTCCCAGAATTCCCTGCATCACCAACTCTTTCGGGATGCTACAATGTAAACAAACGCCATTGGTGGAACTACACCTAACATCCACTGTAATGATACCACATATTTGTTACGTGTAGAAGTGCATGGATCCCAAGGATGCAGAGACGTAGTTGGTAGCAAAGCAAAGTTTGTCTTTATTTGGACGTAAGGTTGCCAGTTATATAACACAAGGCGATGGTGGAGAACAAAAACACACCATGAACGAACTGAAATAGTTGCTACCAAAAAACTAACCAAAAGCGCTGGACACAACCAGGAAAATAATGTATGGAAAAAGTAAACCAAGATGAGGCTAGGAAAAAAGACACTTCTTGAAAGAAGTAACAAAACAAACGAAAAGAGCTAAACAAGGGTAGAGATAACAAGCAAACCTGGCGAGGAGCTAGAGTCAATCAATCAATCAATGTTTACTTATATAGCCCTAAATCACTAGTGTCTCAAAGGGCTGCACAAACCACCACGACATCCTCGGTAGGCCCACATAAGGGCAAGGAAAACTCACACCCAGTGGGACATCGGTGACAATAATGACCCAGTGGGACGTCGGTGACAATGATGACTATGAGAACCTTAGAGAGGAGGAAAGCAATGGATGTCGAGCGGGTCTAACATGATACTGTGAAAGTTCAATCCATAATGGATCCAACACAGTCACGAGAGTCCAGTCCAAAGCGGATCCAACACATTAGCGAGAGTCCCGTTCACAGCGGAGCCAGCAGGAAACCATCCCAAGCGGAGGCGGATCAGCATCGCAGAGATGTCCCGAGCCGATACACAGGCAAGCAGTACATGGCCACCGGATCGGACCGGACCCCCTCCACAAGGGAGAGTGGGACATAGAAGAAAAAGAAAAGAAACGGCAGATCAACTGGTCTAAAAAGGGAGTCTATTTAAAGGCTAGAGTATACAAATGAGTTTTAAGGTGAGACTTAAATGCTTCTACTGAGGTGGCATCTGGAACTTTTACCGGGAGGGCATTCCAGAGTACTGGAGCCCGAACGGAAAACGCTCTATAGCCCGCAGACTTTTTTTGGGCTTTGGGAATCACTAACAAGCCGGAGTCCTTTGAACGCAGATTTCTTGCCGGGACATATGGTACAATACAATCGGCAAGATAGGATGGAGCTAGACCGTGTAGTATTTTATACGTAAGTAGTAAAACCTTAAAGTCACATCTTAAGTGCACAGGAAGCCAGTGCAGGTGAGCCAGTACAGGCGTAATGTGATCAAACTTTCTTGTTCTTGTCAAAAGTCTAGCAGCCGCATTTTGTACCAACTGTAATCTTTTAATGCTAGACATGGGGAGACCCGAAAATAATACGTTACAGTAGTCGAGGCGAGACGTAACAAACGCATGGATAATGATCTCAGCGTCTTTAGTGGACAGAATGGAGCGAATTTTAGCGATATTACAGAGATGAAAGAAGGCCGTTTTAGTAACGCTTTTAATGTGTGCCTCAAAGGAGAGAGTTGGGTCGAAGATAATACCCAGATTCTTTACCGTGTCGCCTTGTTTAATTGTTTGGTTGTCAAATGTTAGAGTTGTATTATTAAATAGAGTTCGGTGTCTAGCAGGACCGATAATCAGCATTTCCGTTTTTTTGGCGTTGAGTTGCAAAAAGTTAGCGGACATCCATTGTTTAATTTCATTAAGACACGCCTCCAACTGACTACAATCCGGCGTGTTGGTCAGCTTTAGGGGCATGTAGAGTTGGGTGTCGTCAGCATAACAGTGAAAGCTAATACCGTATTTGCGTATGATGTCACCTAGCGGCAGCATGTAGATGCTGAAGAGTGCAGGGCCAAGGACCGAACCCTGGGGAACTCCACACGTTACCTTAACGTAGTCCGAGGTCACATTGTTATGGGAGACACACTGCATCCTATCAGTAAGATAAGAGTTAAACCAAGACAGGGCTAAGTCTGACATACCAATTCGTGTTTTGATACGTTCTAATAAAATATTATGATCGACGGTATCGAAAGCAGCGCTAAGATCGAGGAGCAGCAACATAGATGACGCATCAGAATCCATCGTTAGCAATAGATCATTAGTCATTTTTGCGAGGGCTGTCTCCGTGGAGTGATTTGCCCTGAAACCGGATTGAAAGGTTTCACATAGATTGTTAGACGCTAAGTGTTCATTTAACTGCTCCGCAACAATTTTTTCGAGGATTTTTTAAATAAAGGGAAGGTGAGACACCGGTCGGTAGTTTACCATGAGGTCAGGATCGAGGTTAGGTCTTTTAAGAAGAGGATGAATAACCGCTTTTTTGAATGCTAGGGGAACAGTGCCCGAGGAGAGTGATAAGTTTATAATATTTAGCACTGATGGACCTAATAATACAAAGAGCTCCTTGATCAGTTTCCCAGGAAGAGGGTCAAGTAAACATGTTGTCTGTTTTATTCCATTTACACGTTGTAACAATTCCTCTAATGTTATTTCCTCAAAACGAGAGAAACTATTTTGGAGGGCAGTATCCGCCGTGTATACCATCGTATCAGTGTTAATAGAACCCCGTTGTAGCTGGGACGCATTGTCTTTAATCTCCTTTCTAATGACTTCAATTTTCTTACTAAAGAATTGCATAAAGTCAACAGCTGAGTGGGTTGAGCTACTGGAAGGGGTCCCTTGTTGGGTTAGCGATGCTACCGTACTAAACAAAAATTTAGGATCGTTTTTATTACGGTGGATGAGATTTGAGTAATATTTAGCTTTAGCTAAGGTAAGCATGTGTTTATAAGTTATTAAACCATCACTCCATGCTTGATGGTGCACCTCAATTTTAGTCGTGCGCCATTTGCGTTCCAGCTTTCTACATAATAATTTCTGAGCTCTAGTTTCTTCTGTAAACCACGGGGTGCGCTTTTTTGGAGCCTTTTTTAACTTTAGCGGTGCTATGTTATCAATGGTTTCGCGCAGGGCGTCGTTAAAGTTGTTAGTGAGGTTATCAATAGAGCCCACATACTTTGGGAATGGTGCCATTACCGAGTGCAGTAGGTCAGCAAGAGTTGTCGTTGTGGCAGCATTAATGTTGCGGCTGCTATAGCAGTTATTATTATTATTAGTTTGACGAACATGCGTCTGAACCTCGAATTTTATAAGGTAATGATCGGACAATACTTTAGTATACGGGAGTATCGTAACTTTGGAAACGGTGATACCCCTGACAAGCACTAGGTCTATCATATTACCGTTGCGATGCGTGGGTTCATTTATTATTTGTGTGAGACCACAGCTATCAATTAAAGTCTGGAGCGCTACGCACGGTGGGTCCGATGGGGTATTCATATGGATATTAAAGTCCCCCATTATGATTATATTATCGGCGTGTGTCACTAGATCAGCAACGAACTCTGAGAATTCATTGATAAAGTCCGAATAGGGCCCTGGGGGGCGGTAGATAACAGCCAGGTGTAGAGGCAGCGGTGTGACACACCTCATAGTAAGCACCTCAAACGATTTATATTTATTATTTATGTTAGGACTAAGGTTAAAGTTTTCGTTGTATATTAGTGCGACCCCCCCACCCCTTTTAAGCGGACGGGCAATATGCGCATGTGTAAAGTTAGGAGGACATGCCTCATTTAGCGCAAAAAAGTCGTTTGGTTTAAGCCAGGTTTCGCTGAGACCGATGACGTTAAGATTGTTGTCTCTGATAATATCATTAACTAATAACGTTTTGGGAGACAATGATCTTATGTTTAAACAACCTATATTATAGGTAGTGGGCTGTTTCAGGGAATTTTTGATCAAATTATCCGTAGTAGCAATATTGATAATGTTGTGTTTATTATGCCCAGTGCATTCAGTATAATTACGACCATATCTAGGAATTGATATGACAGGAATTTTCCGATTGTTTGATTGTTGCTTTGATAAACTGCACGCATCATGGTTAGCCACCTCAGTAACGGGGATTTTCCGATTGTTTGTTTGTTGCTTTGATAAACTGCACGCATCATGGTTAGCCACCTCAGTAACGGGGATTTTCCGATTGTGTGTTTGTTGCTTTGATAAACTGCACGCATCATAGTTAGCCACCTCAGTAAAACACATGTCCAACTCTGAAACACTCAAAGCAGAAAAAACTTGTTCTAATTTAACTGACTCCTTACCCAGACCAGTAGTCTCGCATTTTCCATCTAAATCCGTCTTCGGGATGGAGGGAAGTGGTGTTCTGTGGTGATTAGCCTTCTGCTTTGTTTTTAGCCCCGCTCGACATCCGCGTTTCCGATCACACCGCTGGCGTCCGCTCCGTAGACGGCCCCCGCTGCTACTAGACTCCCCTGCCTCACAGGCCGCTGGATGTAGCCGCCGACGTATTCCCATGCTAGTTAGCATGTTTAGCACGCACGCGTCTATCAGTCCAAAACGGCCCGATGTGTCCACATCCAGAAGTGTCTGGCGGTCGTACGTGATCACGGAGTGACCACGATGTGAGCCAGCCATAAAGTTTGTAGAATTGTCCGGTATTTCTGCCAAATGTTCCATCTTTAGCAGGAGCTCCGCAATGTTGCAGCCCGTCCGGGCGCCGCCATCTTGGTATCTCCAAGAGTCAAACTAAGGTTTGCAAGTGAGCCGAAGGAGCGTACGCAAGCGAGCAATACGGTGGTGAGACACAAAGTTCCGGCGCTCGCATGGCGTCAGCACCCAGGTTAAATAGACCCCCTTAATCAACTTCAGGTGTGTGCTCCTGCTTTGCACGAGCTGCGCTCCATACTGTGGATGAGAGACAGAGTAAATATGGTGTGCCAAAGAGTACAGAAAATAAGCAAAGGAAATACAACTCACCACAATAGTAGTATCTAGTCGATACTACTATGATTACATTGATATTTTTTAACATCACAAAATCTTCTTTCCTTTTTTTATAATGTATATTATGTTTATAAACTCAGGAAATGTGTCCCTGGACACATGAAGACTTTGAATATGATAAATGTTTGATCCTGTAACTACTTGGTATCGGATTGATACCCAAATTTGTGCTATCATCCAAAACTAATGTAAAGTATCAAAGAAGAGAAGAATAAGTGATTATTACATTTTAACAGAAGTGTAGATAGAACATGTTGAAACAGAAAATAAGCAGATATTAACAGTAAATGAACAAGTAGATTAATAAATCATTTTCGACCATTTGTCGTTAATAATGTGGACAAAATAATAGGTAGATAAATGACACAATATGTTACTGCATACATCAGCAGCTAAATTAGGAGCCCTTGTTTTGTTTAGTTTCTACTAAAAGACAAGTTTTTTTCGTATGTTCATTATTTCATTTCAGCAGAAAATTGCAATAATAAACATATGTTAAATGTACAGCAAGATTTTTTTTGTTAAAATAAAGCCAATAATGACTTATTTTGTGGTCCCCTTTATTTAGAAAATCACTGAAATACTTTTGGTACCGGTACCGACATATTGGTATCGGGACAACACTAATACACAAACACCGAGCACCCACTGGCAGAAATGTACATCGGCGCCTATGTCTGAAATGCCATATTTCTATCGGCAATTGGATATGATGCCCCCTCTGTGTGTGACGATATCTACAAAACTGGAGCCCATTTGCCCACATTGACAGTGTGGATGAAAATGCTACCAAAACACATGGAGCCCGATCTACTTAGATCCAAATACCACACGCTAAACAGCACGTGCAAACATCAACATTGCGTGTAATAATAGTTGGAGTGTCGCCTGTGATTTACTAAGACTGCATGTACAGTTGAGAAGTTGTGCAGACCACGTTATTAAGGATAAAGGCTTTCACCACAGAAACACTTGATCATTTACTGCACATTTATGTTATCATCTGTGGCATTTTGCAATGGTTTCAAACTTGCAACAGACGTGTACCACTTTTTATGGACATTTCAGAAGTAGTCCTGCGGTGCATTTACATTGAAACCACTTTCTTTTTCTTCAATGTGTTCTTTGGAGCTGGCTGCAGCACGACTGCAAATGTGAAGACGAATATGCAAGAACATGCATATTGCTAGAAGTTTTTTTTCCCCCCACATATAGTAGGAGGTATGTTAATAGTATCTACATGTAAAGTATCTACATGTTATGTATCTACATGTTACGTATCCACATGATATGTATCTACATGTTACGTATCTACATGTTATATATCTACATGTTATGCATCTACATGTTATGTACCTACATGTTATGTATCTACATGTTATGCATTTACATGTTATGTATCTACATGTTATGTACATGCATGTTACGTATCTACATGTTACTTAGCTACATGTTATGTATATACATGTTACGTACCTACATGTTGTGTATCTACATGTTTTGTATCTACATGTTATGTATCTACATGTGCACAGCAGGGAAGCTAGTTAATTTCTTAGAGTAGCGTGTGTGTTTGTGAGAATGGCAACATGTTGGCTGAGTGACGTCAGTGAGTGAGTGGGCGAGTAAAGAGAGGGAGTGGTAATGCGTAGTTGAGTGATGAACGGTTCCAGTTGATACCCGCAAAACTAACGATGAAGCAAACAGATTGTCACGACTCTAAGGCCTCGTCAGTCTGACCCAAGAGCAGAAAACATGACTTTAATAGGAGTACCGGAGACAGGATAAGAGGCACCAGGAAACAATCCTGGAGCACTGACTGGAGGGCGAGGCAGGCATAAAAAGCAGCCAGCTGATTGACACCAGGTGTAGCCAGGCTGTCAATAAGTAGCAGGTGAGGGGAAACAGCGCCCAGGGAGACAAGCAGGAAATGGAACCAAAATAAGAGCGCTGATAGGAAATAAACACCAACCCAACGTGAATGTGACAGGTCGTCACAATACCTCCATATATCAAGAACGAAACTCCAAAACTTGAATGCTTTTTTGCGTCTAGATTTAGCATGTTTGAAAAGTATGTGCAAACTAACACAGTTACCGTTACACACATGGCCATGTGAGAAAATAAAATATGGACTGTCAAAAATAGAAATATCACATCTATTCAGCAATATAATTTCATAACTTTAAAGCTGCTGGGTGACTTACAGTGGTTGATTCAAAAGAAATTCCATTAATGCATTTTGGTGTCTGCTGGCCTTTTTTTAATGAGTTTTTTTTCTTTCATATATGCTATATACGTAACATGTAGACACAAAACATGAGATACTTAACATGTAAATACATAACATGTTAGTACATAACATGTAGATACGTAACATGTAGATACATAACATGTAGGTACATAACATGTAGATACATAACATTTAGATAAATAACATGTAGGTACATAACATGTAGATAAATAACATGTACCTGTAGGTACATAACATGTGGATAAATAACATGTAGGTACATAACATGTAGATACATAACATGTAGATACGTAACATGTAGATGCATAACATGTAAATGCGTAACATGTAGATGCATTACATGTAGATGCACAACATGTAGATACATAAGATGTAGGTACATAACATATAGCTAGGTAACATGTAGATACGTAACATATAGATACATAACATGTAGATTCATAACATGTAGATACATAGCCTTTATATACAGAACATTTAGATACGTAACATGTAGATACAGAACATGTAGATACGTAACATGTAGATACAGAACATGTAGATACGTATCATGTAGATACGTAACATGTAGATACATAACGTGTATGTACATAACATGTAGATACGTAGACGCGCAGACAGCCGCTTGGTTTGATGCCAAATATTAGCGAAGTTAAGACCGCCCAATTAGCGTCAACTAATGCAAGTGAAATAATAAAATTTTGTAACAAATTCCTACAATTTGTGTTTCATCTTTAACAATATGTTTTACCTGCTACATGTCATATCATTTGCTTTTATCCACGGTTTTGTTTTTAGTACTTACTAATAATTGTATTTTTCTTAGAGTACAGACCAGGAGGGCAAACCATGAATCATGAAGCATTTAATGTCAATAAAGCTTTTCATTCTATTCCAATTTATACTAGATTATAACAGACTATATGTGATATGGAAACTTGTAAATTGTTCTTTGAATGCAACAAGAAAAGCCCAATTTTTGCTTTTAATTTTTAACCATCTTAAATTGTTCTTTGACTGCAATAGGAAACATATATTTAATGTATTATAATATTGATATTTATATATGTATATGTATATATATATATATATATATATATATATATTGATGTATATATATATATATATATATATATATATATATATATATATATATATATACATATATATATATATATATATATCTACATATATCCATGTCCATGTTAATTAAAATGTGTGTACTGTCAATCAGAAAGCAATACACACATCACTTATCTTTTTTCTGCCGACTGAAGCAATATCATGTGTGATTGCAAAAATGTGATATTGACCGTATCACTGTTCATATGGTAATACTCTGCCTGCCTGTGGTAATTCATTCTTTAAACACATTTCTTATCTTTGGCTGTGCTCCACCTCCCTCTTCTTAAACACATTTCTCCATCTTGAAAATTCTGCACTCATTGGCTTTTTCATTCTCTTTTTGGCAGCATGCACAGTGCTCTTTGAATGTATTGACTTTTCCACTCGCAGGCCCGAAGAAAATGACCTTTTTAGCGATATTATGCATGAAATAAAAAAAACTCTGGTATAAGCGCAGGGTGTCTAGATCGAGTTGACAGGGAATTGACTGCACCTCTACTGGCTGCAGCAAAGTATTGCACTTTAAGTGTAAATATATTAAGAAATATTTAATATATATAATAGTGTATAAATATATATACATATATATACATTTAAATGTGTATTTGATTGCCACTGTAGTGTAACACAGTGCCTCTCGGTGGTGATTTAAGGAAATAATTTCAGTTAGCAACACCCCCTTTTTCTATCGGCTGTCAATGTCACCTGATAAAGGTCGAAGGTCAGAGCGGCCATTTTTTTTCCATTTTGTGTGAGACAATGTTCTCTACAACCATTTTTCTTTGAACCTTTGTTTGTAAGTGCATCCCAATTATTACAATTGTGCACGTTCATTGATGGTGTATACTTGTTACAACAAACACTATATTACCAACAGTATTTGGCCACCTGGCTTGACTCACATATGAACTTGAATTGCCATCCTATTCCTAACCCATAGGGTTCAATATAATGTTGGTCTACCTTTTGCAGCTTCAACTCTTATGAGAAGGCTGTCCACAAGGTTGCGGAGTGTGTTTATAGCAATTTTCCACCATTCTTCCAAAAGCGCATTGGTGAGGTCACACACTGAAGTCCTGGCTCTCAGTCTCCGTCCTAATTCATCCCAAACGTGTTCTATCGGGTTCAGGTCAGGACTCTGTGCAGACCAGTCAAGTTCATCCAAACCAGACTCCGTCATGCATGTCTTTATGGACCTTGCTTTGTGCACTGCTGCACAGTCATGTTGGAAGAGAAAGAAGCTTGTTCCAAACTGTTCTCACAAGGTTGGGAGCATGGTATTGTCCAAAATGTTTTGTTATCCTGGATCATTTGAAGTTTCTTTCATTGGAACTAAGGGGTCAAGTCCAACTCCTGAAAAACAACCCTACACCATAATTCCTCCTCCACCAAATTTCACATTCGGCACAACGCAGTCCGAAATGTAGTGTTGTACTTGTAACCTCCAAACCCAGACAGGTCCATCAGATTGCCAGGTGGAAAAGCGTGAGTCATCACTCCAGAGAATGCGTTTTCACTCCAGTCCAGTGGCGAGGTGCTTTACACCACTGCATCCGACGCTTTGCATTGGACTTGGTGATGTATGCCTCAGATGCAGCTGCTCGGCCATGGAAACCCTTTCCATGAAGCTCTCTGCGTACTGTACGTGGGCTAATTGGAAGGTCACATGAATTTTGGAGCTCTGTAGCATCCGCTGACCCCTCTCTGTCAGTTTACGAGGTCTATCACTTTGTGGCTGAGTTACTGTTGTTCCCAAACTAATCTATTTTCTTATAATAAAGCCAACAATTGACTTTTGGAATATGTAGGAGCGACTGGATCCGATGACCGTTCCCCGCTGCGTATCACTGAGAGCGGCCTATTCTTTCACAAATGTTTGTAGAAACAGTCTCCATGTCTCAGTGCTTGATTTTATACACCTGCGGCCGGCCCAGTGATTAGGACTCCTGGTTCTCAACATTTGGATGGGTGGTCAGTTAATTTAGGCAATATAGTGTATAAGATAATTCTAAAATTTAACATTGTATTTTGAATGCAACAAAACTGGTTATTGTGCTATGTATTTTCATGTAATGTGAACACTGATCAAACATTTTGTACATATAAGAACCCGTTTTGTGTATGTCTTTCAGTTTCACAATATAAAGAGTCTTCTGGCGCGTAAACTTTGTGGTGAAGATCAACACTAAACAGCCTTCTAAATGACTTCAACGTCTACGTCATCATTCGGTTTAACGCCAAGGACCAGTGTTCTGTCCCTTGGTGCAGCCACGTTTGGTGGTGTTGAAATTGCCCTATAAAATCTCCAATGCTTATACCACATCATCTCTAATGCAAAATCTATTCAAATTAGCAACGTGCATTTGTTTAAAGCTTTTATTTGATATTGGAATATCACAGAGACGTTAGTTTGTATCTCCCATAAGCCATATTTCTGTATGTTCAGTGTTTGAAGTAAACACTTTTAAAAAAGGACCTCAACTCTTGTCTTAACTGACAACCTGATTGACACCCTGTTACCTGTCTGCTAATGCTAGTGTTGTATATTTGATGGTGGTATGATGGTTGATGAGCCAAGGAGACGCCAAGAGGAATCGTCGAACAAAAAGCTTTATTTGTTTCAGCGAGCCTCAGACTAGAACTGTAGCTCTAGGATAAGAAATGTGCCACATCTCTTCATTCTGCTGTCCTGTTGGAACACTGTGTTTAAATACCATGTCTTGTAGACCCCCTCTCCTCGTAGTTCTATTCTTGGTGCCGGACAGCCTGCATACCACCCACTTTATTTACTTGAGTAGTCAACCTGGGATCGATTTGGGTCCAGTGACCTCCGACATCTATCCTCTGTCCCTATGTGTGGACCTTCTACCAAATGTTACTTTCCTGGGAACTCTCTGCAGCGCCGTGGATGGACACGTGCACTTTAACCTTAGTAGAAAACTACGTTTAAAGGATTATGTGATTGATTGATTGATGGATTGAAACGTTTATTAGTAGATTGCTCAGTACATATTCCATAAAATTGACCACTAATTGGTAACACCCGAATAAGTTTTTCATCTTGTTTAAGTCAGGGTCCATCCATCCATCCATCCATCCATCCATCCATTTCCTACCGCTTGTCCCGTTCGGGGTCGCAGGGGGTGCTGGAGCCTATCTTAGTTGCATTCGGGCGGAAGGCAGCGTACACCCCGGACAAGTCGCCACCTCATCACAGGGCCAATACAGATAGACAGACAACATTCACACTCACATTCACACACTAGGGACCATTTAGTGTTGTCAATCAACCAATCCCCATTTGCATGTCTTTGGAGGTGGGAGGGGCCTATCCCCAGGTGCATGTGTTTGGAAGTGGGAGGAAGCCGGAGTACCCAGAGGGAACCCACGCAGTCACGGGGAGAACATGCAAACTCCACACAGAAAGATCCCGAGCCTTGGATTGAACTCAGGACTACTCAGGGCCTTGCACATGCACTAACCCCTGTTTCACCGTGCTGCCCTCAGAAATGATACCTGATAAAATTTACTTCACTAGCAGGATCTAATAAATGACCAAGTGGTCAAATGAACTGTAAATTATTATTGGAATAGAATAGAATGCCTTTTATTGTCACTATACCCAGGTACAATGAGATTAAAAGTAACTCCAGTATCAGTGTGACAGTTTATATATATATAAACTGTCACACACACACATATATATATATATATATATATATATATATATATATATATATATATATATATATATATTATCATGTTTTTAATGATTAAGACACCCAGAATGTACATGAAAATATAGAATGTGGGATTTACAATATTAACTATGAACGGTAAAACACTGAATATTTACAACATATGAACATCACACCTCCTTTCCATCCACATATTTTACAATCAATCTGTTTGTTGCAACACAAATGCAACAAAAAGCGAAATATGAACACAAAGGGTAACAAAAAACACCTTCAATGTGATATTTTTGATACATCATTAAGTTTTAGAACTCCCTGACAATCACATTTCAGGCTATGGAAACACTCTGTGGAAACGCTCCCCACCCACACTGCCTGGTGCCTCGTCTGAGCTGCTGTGACTTACAAATATGCAAAACATAGGAAGGAAAAAAAAAA